>NW_027266267.1:35608334-36208334 GCF_022045235.1 Haliotis cracherodii
GTGCATGTTCTACATACCAGGAGCTAAATCAAGCCCTGAGTACACTACACTATATCATTACAGGACCCTCATATTTCCTTAGGGTCCACTGAAATATATAACTGAGGTCCCATGTACCCCTAGTTTTGTAGGTCAAGGTAGAACCCTGGGGTCATTTAATAAAAGTCAGTGTTTGGGTGGGTGGGTGGGTGGGTGCGGGGGTGCTTCTTTTGAATTTTTTTTTTAACAATTTCTCCTGTTATTGAATATAAGTTTTGAATGCACAGTCAAAAGTCATTAATTTCATTTAATTTCAGTCAAAAAGCAACCAGAAAACAAGAAACAGCATTATCAATACCGGGGTATCCCTCGAACACCATTCGGCACATTAAAAGTTGATTTGTTCATGTAGTACTGAATATACAAAGAGTCCAACTTGCTGCCAAGGAAACAGCAAAAGGCACCAGTTCAGCATTTGTTAATTTTTTTTGCAAAGTTTCATGACATAATATTAGATGGTTATAATATTAGAGTTATGCTCTGGAAACGATGAGTGTAAGAAAGGTTTGTTGCCAAGGAAACACAATTTTTTATTTTTTGAGAAATACCAAAACATGAAAAGGCACCAGTTCAGCATGTGCTGATCCATATGCAAAGTTTCGTAATAAAATATTGAACAGTTTCAGGAAACAAAATGTTTGTGGTTGGTACTACCAGGAGGGCAGGATACACTCACCTTTTCTCAAACACCTGGTATCATCACGATTTGATAGTGATTTAAAAACACATGTTCATGATATAGTTGGAATCGTAGACTAAATACATATCTATATGTGTTCGGGTATGAGTAGAACGTTGACTTCCCAAAACAGGGACCTCAAAAAAATAAAATCGTCAGAATTTCTCAACCCACCCTTGATCAACATAAGCTTGCAGATAGAAGCTGGATACATCTATAACGCTTTACACTTCATGTCATATCAATAATTAATTGCCAGCACAATTACTAAACCACTTCCTGTTGACACCCTGGAAACCCACTGTTGTATAACCCATTTGCTCTCATCAGGCAGTTCCAGGGTGTCGTCTTCATCTGATGCTCTCATGGCTGATGATGATGGGCGTGATGGCTGATACTCAGTTGAGATAATTAATTAGGACATAAACAACTGGGATTTCAATATGGAGCTATCTTACATTTAGATTATTACTTAGATTTGACAGTGCTAAATAGATTTGGGAACTAAGTGCACAGCTTGGGCGAAGTGATTACAAGTGAGTGTCACAGCGTGAGGCTGATGTTTCAAGGATGTTGGTGACTTGAATTCTATCATCAAACAGAGCCCTACCACAAAAAGCCGAACTTATTAACATTAAAAAATGTAGAACTGTGTATGCTAATTTTTCTATTTCGCACACAAAAGTATTGACGAGCAGCAACATGAGTTGATTTTGCACACTAAAACAATTTGCGGGGTTGAGGACGAGCTGACAGAGGATTTGAAAAATGATGAGTTAGAAGCCTTGCACATCTTCCCAAGGCAAGAGAGTTAACTGGCTATAAAAGTCCAGTTTCCACCCTTGCCGAATTAGGCTGTAATTCCTGGGCTCGATCGTAGCGCCACCAGTGGCTATTACGAGTTATGTCCCTTCTAAGCCTCTCCTATGGACCAATCAGATTCCACCTCTCGTATCACTTGCATTTGCTTCAAACAAAATGGCGACGCCCAGTCAAGAAAATCTGATCAATAATCTACAAGGGGTGTTCATTAAAGATTTCCCCTAAACCACTTAGGGTTATCATATTTGGTTAAAATTTCACATGTGTAATGATACATGTATCTATGGGTTATGTCTGAATTTGCAGCACCGAACTATTAATCTTACCACTTTTACAGGTGTTATGATCGAGTTGGGTGTGACAATGGAGCCAGTAGAATACCGAGCAGTGATTAGATTTTTATATTTGAAAGGTTCCACACTAAAAGAAACTTTCGATGAAATGAAAGCAACTTATGGGGAAGATGCCCCATCATATAACGTTGTTAAACACTGGCATGGCCAGTTCAAGTGTGGTCCGACATCTGTGGAAACAGCTGCCATTCCTGGTTGACCCCATTCAGCCATTGATGAGGACACTATCCATCAAGTGGAGACCGCCATTTTGGCAGGCCGAAGTATAACTGTTCGCCAGTTAGCACAAGATGTCAAGATCAGTGTAGGGTCTGTGGAAAAAATCATCCATGACAGTTTGAACATGCATAAGGTGTCTGCACGATGGATTCCCAGGTTGCTCACACCTTTCCAAAAGGAGGAACGAATCAATTGCTCAAAGGATCTTTTGGACATGTGCCCAAAAAAACAGGCAAACCTTTTTGACAGACTTATCACACAGGATGAAACATGGGTCCATCACTATGAGTGAGTGAGTGAGTATGGTTTTTTCGCCGCTTTTAGCAATATTCCAGCAATATCACGGCGGGGGACACCAGAAATGGGCTTCACACATTGTACCCATGTCGGGAATCGAACCCGGGTCTTCAGCGTGACGAGCGAACGCTTTAACCACTAGGCTACCCGACCGCCCCTCCATCACTATGATCCTGAGACTAAAGTTCAGTCGATGCAATGGAAGCATGTGGAGTCACCACCCCCAAAGAAGGCATGTGTCCAACCCTCTGCAGGCAAGGTCATGCTCACGGTGTTTTGGAACCAGCACGGTGTAGTGATGATGGATTTCTTGGCAAAAGGTACCACAATTACAGGAGCTTATTATGCTTCACTGCTGCGGAAATTGCGGGATGCTATCAAGCTTAAGGTGTCCGTCTCCTGCAAGACAATGCTCCAGTACACAACTCTCATGTTGCCCAGACACAAGCGCGGTCCTGTGGCTATGAAATCCTTCCACATCCTCCTTACTCTCCTGACCTTGCACCATCTGACTTCCACCTCTTTCCAACCATGAAGTCATTTTTGAAGGGAAAACGTTTCACAGATGATGAAACACTGATTTCTGAAGTCAAGTCCTGGTTTGAGACGCAAATTGAGGGCTTTTACAAGCGATGTCTCCATAGTTGCATAAAACGATGGGAGAAGTGTGTAACTCTTGGTGGTTCCTGTGTGGAGAAAGACTAATACCTATGCCAAGTTTCATTCCACTAGGTCCATCGGAAGTGGGTCAGGGGAAATCTTTAATGAACACCCCTCGTAAGATCTATATTGTAACATCATGAACATAACGGGTCTTACATCAAATCATGTGAGCACCTTGATTAAAAACATGAAAAGATTTGGAAAATATCAGTTGACTACAAGTTGGTGGTGCACATGCTTTGTAAATCTTGCAATCGACCGAAATCTGCATGACAGTTTACGAACCGGATTCAGATTTTGTTGCACAATTTTGATTGAACTATGCATAGACTCGTAAGTCCAGCCGAAATGTAACTCCATAATACCAGCCTAGTTCGACATTAGCGGTAACTGGACTTTTAAAAGTCAGTTAACTCTCTTGCCTCAGGAAGCCTTGCATTGCATATCGTTCTTTTCTGTACACATTCTAAATGAACATATGAATAAACAACTCACAAAACTAATCTAGGGGTTCAGAAACGGAAACGGAAAAAGAAGAGGGCAAACTTTGTAAATCATAACTGCTCAGTATTATTATCTGCCTCACGGTGAACATGGTGAAATTCCGCTCACCAAAATACATTTCCTCCTTGTTCTAACCACGAAACTACGCGCTAAATAAATATCGTGCATATTATACGCATCGTTCTGATTCAGACACATTTAGTGTAACAAGACGGATGTTCCGATTGAACATTTTAGTCAGGCATCTGTTACCTCCCTTTATCGGCTTGTCGACCAGTCACTTGTACGTGAAAGGGTTCGCGCAGTTTCGAAGAAAGTAAACATGTTTCTACATGATGGAAAACGGGTGTGCGTGAAATAATTCATATATTTTGTAACTCTACGATGAATAAGCTTTTAGAAAACACTACATGTTAGTTTCTGAAAAATATGTACATAGGAGAGAAAATCGTTGTCAAAAACAGAACATTTTGCTCGATTTTTGCACATTTTTCTCCCAATTTGACCGTTTATTATTTTTCTTATGACATTTCTTTCATGTCATTCGATAACTAGTATAATGATGAATAACTGTACTTAATTTTGTTTTATTATTTTCACAAATAACACTTGTAGAGACATTTTTGTGCAACATGCAGAAATCCACGGTCCACTGACAGACCGTCACGCATACGAGTGACCTCTCTCAGGTGGTCACGTGTACGCGAGACGGGAGAGCCGTCTCGAGTACACGTTACGTCCGCTACTGTTCACTGAGGCCTATCAAAAACATATGTTTTGTTCCTAATATGTAGAAAAATAAAAGAGGGAATGTAGGTTGGAAAATAGGTTGTTGCATGGATGACAACAAAAACTTGTTTCACCAACATGTCAGACTTACAATCAATCTTTAAACAGGGTAAAAAGAATTTAATGAAACACGTTGAAATCATATTGTCAGCACTGAACAAAATGATGAAAATCATCAAGATAGGGTCGGGGGATTGTCTTATTTAATATATCTGAGTAAAATTAGGTATAATCTGGAAGTTAATTTGACCTGAAAAAGAATGCAAAAATAATTGGATAAATATTATTAAATAACTGCTTGAGACGCCCAACGCTAACACCGTATTCGTGCGTGCGTGATTCCCATGCAACCTTTCGAGTTGAGTTGATTGGTTCAACTGTGTCACATGGCCCTGTGACGCAGGGGTAGCATTATGCAGATGGCTGTTTCAGTGAATGCTCGTTCCACCCGTCACGAACAGGTCTGGTTGTTGATGAAATATAGTGATAGCTAAATAGACAGATTTTTTATTCATGCACCGATTGTCTTTAAATGTAATATTCAGTCATGTATGACTGTTTAATAATCTCATACCAACTTTGACTGGAGTAGGTCCGATAGTTTTTCAGATATTGTAGTAAACGTCGGTACCTTAAATTAACTTCCAGACTATAGGATAGGGATTAGTATATAGGTAGGGTCGGGTAACAGGAACCAAACATATCTTTTGGATATGCCTGATTCGAATAACAAATTCTTCTTCTTGTTTGCACACATAAATTCTAAAGGGCACAGCTGAACATGTTGATGAGTTTCCCCTGAACGCTTGAAAACAAAAACATTTCTATCCCTGTAATGTGACATTAAACACCCATGTTTCACAACTGGCTCCTATGTTTTAACGATCAGGAGCCACTTGGCTCCTTTGAAGAAAACCAACATGGAGCCTTGTGTCAGGTTGAAGCTACAAAGACTAACAATAAGCCAAGCCACTTTCGACAGCTCAGAAACACCAGCAAATATTGATGTTTTAAAAAATAAAACATAAAGAGTTATCTCCCTTGAATCACTGACTGGAGCACCAGGAAGGGAAACAAACAGATGGATGGTCAAGATTAATATATCTTATCCTCACTTAGAACTCCAACTTCTTAAAGCTTCTCAAAGAAGTAATTGAGGCTTGTTTTGAGGAGTTCAGATTTAGCATGTATGTATGTGCAATTCTAGCTAGAGTGAGTGAGTATGGTTTTACGCCGCTTTTAGCAATATTCCAGCAATATCACGGCGGGGAACACCAGAAATGGGCTTCACACATTGTACCCATGTCGGGAATCGAACCCGGGTCTTCGGTGTGACGAGCAACGCTTTAACCACTGGGCTACCCGACCGCCCCAATTCTAGCTAGAGCAGTAGGGGTCTACCAAAACAGTAAATATAAAGAAAATCGATACATGAATCGATACGTAGATAGGTGTATCATGTATCGTATCATCAGCAATGGCGGATCCAATTGGATAAGTCCAAAATGTCAAAATCCTCTTCAATCAGTTTTACTACCTACAACATCTTACCACTACATTGGGTTTTGTTTTCAAACAGGGGGTCCCAGACCCTCCCTCTGGATCCACCTATGATCAGCCATAAATTTGCGATGCATCAGCAAATCATACAATTAGGAGAATTAAAATTAAAGTACAATGGACATGAATTGGTTACCATGACAACAGTAATGACGACAGATAAATTGAACATACCGGCTTGTACTTGGATCTGTAGCCTTTCCCTTCTAAATGACGATCCCAATCTTCGATCTTTTGTTTCCTCTTTTCTTCTTCTTTCTGTCACAGGAAATCAGTGAGTGAGTGAGTGAGTGAAAGAGGTGAAGTGAGGAGAAATGGGGTTTACTGCCATGTTCAACATTATTGCACTTGTGTAATGATGTGCATGTATGTATACGGGTGTGGCTGATTGTAGTGAGTGAGTGAGTATGGTTTTACGCCGCTTTTAGCAATATTCCAGCAATATCACGGCGGGGGATACCAGAAATGGGCTTCACACATTGTACCCATGTCGGGAATCGAACTCAGGTCTTCGGCGTGACGAGTGAACGCTTTAACCACTAGGCTACCCGACCGACCCGTGGCTGATTGTACTTGTTCAGACTTTATTGTGCTAACCCACTCACATACCATGCCGCAGCACAACATGAATATCCCACTCAGGCAAAGAATACTGCCAGGCAGGGTAACAACAAGTAACATTTTTAAACATTTTTTTGGTATGATTAGTCCCCACTGTATTCCATTGCCACGGAATATTTGGCAGAAAGGCCCACTCAGTGCAGACCTTCCGGGGTCTGACGTTTTATGATATATACTTAAAGGCCAAAGAAATGTTCAACCAGAGACTGAAAACAAGAGCAACGATCCATCTGCATTCATAAAATGAGTTGAAACAAAGTACTGGAGCTATTGTTCCCCGGCATCCCATGGGGTGTCCACTAGGGCTGGGACGGGTAACTCGGGTACCCGGGTCAGGTGGGTACAGAGTAGGACCCGGGTACCCACAGGACAACCCTGACCTGTGGTTAGTCATGTGATATATTGTTTAATGACAAAAGTTATCTATACCTCTATGGTTACACTAGAAGTCACTAATGTTCACATTTCTCTCTAACTATGCACCAATTCCTTCTGATTTTTCCATATGGTTGAATAAAGATATAACTTAATTCAACTTCAGTGTATGAATGACCAGATTGTTCAATACATGTATCTTATCTAAATATGTTTCCAAGGGCTATGCTAAAAATGTTTCCAATCGGACATTTTGAGACATCTCCTGAGACCAACAGCGGGTACCCGGGTAGGGTCAGGTAATAGGGGGTGGGTACCCGGGTAGGGTCAGGTAATAGGGGGATGGGTACCCGGGTAGGGTCGGGTAATAGGGGGGTGGGTACCCGGGTAGGGTCGGGTGTGGGTACCTGGGTAGGGTCAGGTAATAGGGGGGTGGGTACCCGGGTAGGGTCGGGTGTAGGTACCCGGGTAGGGTCGGGTAATAGGGGGGTGGGTACCCGGGTAGGGT
Source organism: Haliotis cracherodii (assembly GCF_022045235.1). NCBI lineage: Eukaryota > Metazoa > Mollusca > Gastropoda > Lepetellida > Haliotidae > Haliotis > Haliotis cracherodii. The sequence continues at coordinate 35,615,764 of NW_027266267.1, forward strand.
CAGGTAATAGGGGGGTGGGTACCCGGGTAGGGTCGGGTAATAGGGGGGTGGGTACCCGGGTAGGGTCGGGTAATAGGGGGGTGGGTACCCGGGTAGGGTCGGGTGTGGGTACCCGGGTAGGGTCAGGTAATAGGGGGGTGGGTACCCGGGTAGTGCTGGCCCTAGTGTCCACCAAGCCCCTACCTTTCTCTGCTTCTCTATATATTCTTCTGCCTGTGCATCGAGCTGTTCCTGCATGCGCTGGCGTGATCGCTCCATGGCCTCCAGGCGGCTCTGTGTTGCACCTACATCTGGAGTAAGTAATGAGTTCAACAGTTTTACCACGGACATTCAAGTAGTTCCGAAATAACTACCTGCTCGACTCCCGATGGCTGGTAATTTTTCCATCAGGATGCATGACATTTTCTTCAACAAAATATTTTTCAGAGCAGTGCTCCAGATAAGCTTATGGTGCTGTGGGTATTTTACCAATGCATTTTAAAATCATTGGGTATCAGTAATTCTATCTGGGTATTCAAATTTCTGTTACCCACTAGTTTTTACACATGTGGGTATTTAAGTTAAATATTTAAATATTCATCTAGTCCCTGCAAACTGGTGTCGTGTGGTTCGAGAGCTTCATAGAACTCAAAAATACGATACTTCCACAAGAAAGTGTGATGGCAAATGATCATGATGTAACTGTCATCGTGGAGTTAGGCAAGGTTGACGGAATGCCTGTTTATAATTTCGAAATAAGTTGCTGATTTGCAAATCGAATACGCAGGGTTACTTCACAATATTTTGATGATACGCACAAGTTTTATTTTTGTAGCATATCTGTAATGTTCGTTGCGTATTTGATACGCTTGGATTTTATTTTACTGCGTATTTCTGCATTTCTGATGCGTATTTTACGCAGATACGCAGCTTATCTGGAGCTCTGTCAGAGCGTAGTCAGGAATTACTGTAGCCACTTTGAAACTAATGTCATAAAGATCGAGAAAGCTACTTTATGACTGGCTAATGTTGACTTCCTATTGGTCATTTCACTGGTTAGTAAAAGTTTGCGAAATCTCTTTCTGACATGATCTGTTATAGGATGTCCTCAAATGATGGTTCAGGGGGTAGCGATCACAAAGAACTGATTTTAATGAGATCCTAGAGATGGGAACCTTCATTATTTATGTTTAGCCCACATGCTACCACCATCATGATCATGCGTCTTCGGGACATCACCTTATACCACAGAAAAGTCAAAACACCATAGACATTAAATTTGAACACTGTAAACCTCTTTGATGTCATTCAACTTTGTAATGCTCACCCAAAGTGGAGTTCTATCAAATGTCTGGCCAAAAACATATTGACTACCAACCATGATTGAGAAAGAAGTACATTGTTAATCTTGTAGGCATGTTGATGATAACCGATTCAATGCTACAGTGAATGAGTGAGTGAGTTGGGTTTAATGCCGCTTTTTACAGTAATACAGTTATATCACGGCGTGTCAGCCTAACGTGGGAGGAAAGCCCGAAGTGATGCAGGTCTAAGATGTTTACCACTTCGGTGAAACCCATGAGCACGGGTATGGTGCTGACAAACCTAGAAACATAATCAGGGTGAACCAGGATTCGAACCCACAATCATTGGTTTCTGGCGTACCTAAGGGACACAACTCTGCACAGCGAATCACGGCGACTGGGTCACCCGTGCCACCCTCACTGCTACAGTATTGCCTGAATTCTATACCTTATAATGTGCACCCATTTTTAGCATGTGCAGTTAACACATGGTTAAACGCATATTCTCCTATCAAAGGATATTTTACCCAGCCTATATCATGTATATGTAATCTTGATTTGTCAAGTTTGTTTCTTTTTTGTTTAATGCCGCACTCAGCAATATTCCAGGTATATGACGGCGGTCTGTAGGCAATCGAGTCTGGACCACAAAATCCAGTGATTGATATCATGAGTATCGATCCATACAATTGGGATCAATTACACTCATCAACCAAGTCAGCGAGTCTGACCACCCGATCCCATTAGTCGCCTCTTACGACAAGCATAGTCGCTTTTACGGCAAGCATGGGTTGCTGAAGACCTATTCTACCCTGGATCTTCACGGGCTGATTCGTCATGACTCTAGTCGGTGCCAAAAACTTTTGAGTCTACCAGCTCCATCTTCTCATTCCACATCCTTTCAGTGACTTAACTCTTAAAATATGGTCATTCGTAAGCAGGATTCAGACTAATTCAATGCATATTCGTTTGGAGTCATGAGCACAAATTCACTTGATAGATTTTGGGTGTGACTCATTTTATGTCCTTGATGAGAAAATGCAGCTGACTTTCAAAATCAGACACATTTTATCATTGCTTGAAATGCAAGCATTGCAGCCCCTCTCTCTATATTTGTCCTGTTACCAATAAAATACAATTCACCTTTGTAAAACAAAAATATTCAAATCAAAATAAACATTATAAACATGATAAAGTAATCACAAACTGAATTTGGACATTTTTAATTCTAATTTCGAAAATTTCAGAACACTTGCTCTAGGCATGTAGTTGAATATTATCTCTGCTTACCATATTTCTTGTAGCTCTCTTCCTCTCGAGACTTCTGCATCTTGTCCCATGTGGCCTGGAACTTGTTCCGCAGGTACAGGAGGAGCAGAACACCAGCAAGCAGGAACCAGCCATAGCTTTGTATTACCTCGACACCTGCAACACATGCTCAGAGAGATCAGTCTAGGTTGTAGGGGTGATACACAACAACAAGGGCACGATCATCTTCCCGAGGCAAGAGCGTTAACTGACTTCACAAGTCCAGTTTCCACCCTTGCTGCACTAGGCTGGAATTCCTGGGCTCGATCGTAGCGCCACCAGTGGCTATTACGAGTTATGTCCATTCTATGCCTCTCCCATATATACCAATCAGATTCCACCTCTCGTATCACATGCATTTGTTTCAAACAAAATGGTGGCGCCTAGTCAAGATGATCTGATCGACCATCAAGATCTATTTTGTGATAAAAAGGTTCTTACTTCACGAAGTACATCAAATCACGTTAGCACCTTGATTAAAAACATGAAAAGATTTGGAACATATCTGTTGACAACGAGTTGGCGATGCACATGCTTTGCAAATCCTGCAATCGACCAAACTCTGCATGACAGTTTACGAACCGGATTTCAATTTCGGTGCATGATTTTGATTGGACTATGCATAGACTCGTCAGTCCAGCCAAAATGTAACTCCATAATACCAGCCTAGTTCGGCAAGGGTGGAAACTGGACTTTCATAGTCATTTAACTCTCTTGCCTCGGGAAGATAGGGCACGATATGATACGTGTCTCGATACATGGGTCACAATGTAATATATGCATCGTAAATCACATATTCACTTCAAACCATGTGGAAACATCTTCACTATAAATATTCCAAAGGGCAAGTTCCAAAGCTATAGCTGTAGACCCATGTTCGTAGTGGCTATTTTTAGCAGTGAAATTGAAATGTTAATTACTATTATTCTTTTACGGACAAAAACGCTGGGGAGGGGGTGCAGTAGTATATAGTAGTAAGTTTGATATTTTTGCAAGTGTATCGTCTTCTATTGATACCAAAAATTGTGTTTCGGGTATTGATCATTTTTATGTAAACTCACACGTTTTTGATGCACTTACATACTGAAAATAAGGACAGATTGTCATATTTTTGGATAGCCCTCCCCATGTACTTGTACATAAGATCATAGGTTTTCTGACATCATACATTTCAGATGGCCACGTTTATCGCCATTGCTCGCACTATTACGGGAGGTTAGAATCACACAGACATTGAAAATACTCAGATGATGGCTTGTTTTGAAGAGAAAATTGGGTTTTAGAAGTGAATGAAATGTTTTACAGTTGTTCATGTGATTAGAGAGAAAACTAAATATGTTTCCTCAGTGTATGAAACTCATAACACACGGATACATTTTCTTCATGACCCACCCTGAAAAGCCAAAATGCAAAAACACTTTTATTTAAATGTCCGTTTTTTTTCGGGTAAGTTTCCCTAAGACCTACAACGGGTGTTTGATCGTAAAGATGTGTAAGTTTCCCTAAGACCGAGAATGGGTGTTTGATTGTAAAGATGTGTAAGTTTCCCTAAGACCGAAAACGGGTGTTGGATCGTGAAGCAAGAGTCACCAGAGCGTGAGGCACGGTAACGGTATAACGAGACAGCGGTGGCACTATAGCGCGTCAATTGAGCGGATGGTAGAGCTCGGGCTGCGCCCGGTAAACTGCATTGTTGCCGTTTTTTCATGAGCCTCCCCAAACATGCCAAATGCGGGTATTATTTTTTTATGACTCTCCCCCAGAAACTGGCATATTTTGGGGTGACCCTCCCCTTATTACCTCTGAACTACCCACCCCTATAATAAATGACCGGTCCCTTAATTAATTGTCTAAACAAAATACCTGTAGAAAACACGCTGGTGACTAAAGCTGGGTATTCATTCCTCAAAACCTCTGGTTGTGGACTCGCTTCACCGCCAGCATCTCCCATGGTGCTTGGCCGTAGTTCACAACGGCGCAGTCGACACTGAACACCTTGTAATACGTGTTCTATTACATCAACTAACGAAAATACGAATCATCAAAACAAAACACGGCACGTCACAGGAAGTTGACACAAACACATCTCATTTCAAGAGACGCCTAAAGGGAGGTAACTCGAAATCAAACTTGCTCATTTTGGTCGAGTGAAAATATAAATCGGAAAAAAACATGACAAGGTTAGCCAAATACATGAATAGTTCATGATAAGTGAATTAATAAAAATCGACAAGTATCGTCGGATCATAGGTTTTCGGATATCATACGTTTTCGGACCGCCATGTTTATCGCGATTATGCGCGGTATAACAAGGGGTGTTGCGTCACACCGACATTGTAAATACCCAGGCTTGGGTTTTAGTGAGTGACATGTTTTGTAGTTGTTCTTGTGATTAGCGAGAAAACTAAGAATATTTCTTAAGCGTCCGAAAACCCACAACACGAGGCCTACCTTTAGAATACAGTACCACAAACTTTTCAAACACGTGACAATACTCTATGGACGTAATTTGTGGTACTTTGTTGATAGAGATAAATATGTTTTGAAGAGCGATAAGTTTATTATCGTCTGGCATGAGTAGCTGCATGTTCAAAAGCCCGTAATCCACAAGAACCTTGTTTATGTTGGAACCACCTTAATAAATGAATAACCGGCGGAGTACAGTCGAATTTATGTCAAAGATAGAAGTTGTGCCAAATACCACAATTATGAATCGTGCATATAAACAAACGTTCGCTTTCATATGAACCCATTCGTGACCAACTCGTGTTATTCCGGGACAAGCCGAATAGCCACTCGTCTTCTTGCAGGTTACGGAAAGGGGCGAGTGGTGACGAATGCATATGAACCGAGAGGTACACGAAGAAAAACTAGTCAATCTGCTGCCTGCTCTTAACCGTTTTTTCTTCCTGAAGCGAACAGCAAAATAAATGCTCCAAATGTTTTAAATTTTGTATAAGTTTAACCATATTTCATATATTGCCTGAACTGATTGGAAAATGTTGAAATGAGGACAGATGAATAGATGTTATGCAATATGGCGCTTATTCCACACATGTATGCACACACACACAAAAAAAACATGGATTTTGCACATGTAGTCATGATCCGGGGTATACGCACGTGTATTTTCAGTCTTAGGTATCCTTTATAAAAGTGGATGTCAAACACCGATTCAATATTCAATTAAGGATTCATACAGTTTTCACATCGGTTTTTCGATGCACGTTTGCTGTTTCATTCATTCTCAAAGGGTAGTTTGGACAATGAATATGCACGAAAGTCGCTAAATGTCCTGTGCATGAAGATACACGTGAGCAGAAAGGGAATTCCCTCGACTGTAATTTGGATTCCCCGACATTCCGCAGTAATAAAAGTAGTGCGCCTCGGTGGGCATGGCTTAATTTTTTACATTCATTGGGAAATGAATGCAATAACACGTGACCAATTCAGCTAATTAGAATACAGGAATTTCAGTGATCACAGCGAAAATTTAATTATTAATTTTTTAATTTGAAGTTTGCACCATATGCGGCTTTTCCATTGGACGAGAGGTCGGTCACATGACCGCGAAATTGACGTTCATTTAAGAATTGACCTGTCACGATATGGCTGAAATATTGCCGATGTGACGTAAAGCATAAACTTAATAAGAATTTACCTTCACTTTGTGTAAGTTCATTGGGGTATGAACCTTCATTGAGTGAGGGCCAAACATTGTATGAACGTCGGAGCTTGCGACTAACACAAAGTGAAAGTCAATTCCTATAATTCTTTTATCACAATTTTCTTACCTCAAAGGATGTAGGCCAAGATCTAAACACAATTTTATTTAGTACGTGTGACTTCATATTTACACTGACAGCCATACAACAACCAGCTCTATATACACAGAGAGGTAGGAAGACTACCTGCCATATTTGTTGAAGCATAGCTATCCACACCCTATATTGATGCAGAGGAAGACATACGATAAGATTTGTTTTGTTTGTTGTTTAACGATGCTCTCATCAATAATCCAGTTATGACGTGGGCTTGTAAATAATGTAGTCTGAATCAGACAATCAAGTGATCAATATTGTCAGCTGTAGGGGTACGCAGACACGCAATCAATCCCCGTCACCAAACCCGACCACACCATCTATTTGCTCGCCTCTCTTTGGGGCCTAATCTAGCCGGAACCCCCACGGGTCACGCCATTAGAGACGTGTGTGTTAATTAAAACCTTATGATGACGTCACTCTATTCTGAGCCAGGAATTCACTATCCATTCTGAAGGTGCAATTTAACAAGTAAAACTGGCGCAAATATGGGTCATTATGTCAAATTATCGAAAATTTATGTATCAACTATAGCATGGTTTAAGTCAGAGAAATCACTCGAAAATGTTACAGGCCCTGGTCAGCTTGAACAACAGTAGAGGTCAGTCACAGAGAGTTGGGACCCGTGAAGATCCGGGGTAGAATAGGTCTTCAGCAACCCATGCTTGCCGTAAAAGGTGACTATGCTTGTCGTAAGAGGCGACTAACGGGATCGGGTAGTCAAGCTGGCTGACTTGGTTGATGCATGTCATCGTATCCTAATTGCGTGGATCGATGCTCATGATTTCAATCACTGGATTGTCTGGTCCAGACTCGATTATTTACAGACCGCCGTCATATAGCTTGAATATTGCTGAGTACGGCGTATTCAAAGAAAACTAAACCAAGATTCTTGATTCGGTCACTGTGTCTTTGCAAACGAACTGAATAGTTAACAGTACTTATTTGCTTATATTACTGTCTATAAGATAGCTATGCGATAAATCACAAAAATACAAATCAAAAACGATGTGTGGTAAAACATTGTTCAATCATGACGTCATTTCTGGAGATTTGACCATGCTTTTGCAACGTCAAATGGGGGCCTCCAGTGAGTTGTTCCCCGTAGATGTAGCTGGGCAACGTAGATAAACACAATTGCCGAACGCTCGCATCCGAAAGTCGGGGAGATATGACAGTCGTTATTGGGAGAAAAGGTACAGGTATGTGACGTGCAAGTTATAAGAATATGCGGGAAGGGCCAAATCACTATAACCCCCCCTGTTTATAAAATGGACTTGACCGATATTGCCGAGGTCGGATTCTATTCAGGGAGTCATGCATCATTATTTATATACGGGTAAATATTTCTAAAGCTTGAACATTTTATGAACATCCTTAAAGAGGCGGTACATAAGATTGATATTTCATATAAGAAATAAATGACTCGTGGTCGTTGTTTATAGTACAATTATATAAGACACTGCAGGGTGAATAAACCGCTCGGAGTAACCCCCACCCACAAAGACGTTAAAAGGAGGTACTTGTTGTTACCCTGTCAGGCTCGGCATTAAGGGGCTTATCGGCTCGGAGTCAGTATACTGTGTCTGAGTGGTGTATTTATGTTAAACTGCGGCATGGTATCTCAGTGGGCTAGCACTATAAATCGGCATCAGTCCGGACTAGTACAAGCAGCCACACACACACACACACACACACACACACACACACACGTCGCTATATAAGTGCAATAATCTTGGACGCGACGTTAAACACCATTTCACCTCACCTCACCTCTTGCAGATATGTTATATACCTCGCTCTGGCGTTGCTCCCAGGGTTACCTATCGCTCGAGCCGGTCGACCGAACGACGAAACAGAAAGCAGTTCGGAGATGACCTGGGCACATGTAAATAAAAACCCACGAGCACAGGTATGAGGCTGACTAACCTAGAAACATAATCGGGGCGAACCGAGATTCGAGTCCACAATTATAGGTTTCTGGCGTGCCCAAGGGACGCAACTCTGGGACCCTCTTGAGCCAATCAGAATCGAGGAAAAAAGGGTAATCCCCACACACTGTGATTATGTCGTCTGCCTACAGGTAACGAAACTCAGGTTAACGAGTGCCACTGTCTACTGTGCATCATATTACGGACCGACCATTTGAAATTTTGGGGTGGAGTGGGGCAGGGTGTTATTTTGTACAAAAAAACAGGGTTAGTACGCCGCTTTTGGGACACCACAAATGGGCTTCACACTGTACCCATGTGGGAATCGAACTCGGACCTTCGGCATGACGAGCGAACGCTTTAACCTGTAGGCTACCCCACCGCTAGACTAACAACTAGTATCTGAAATAAACATATATTATAACAGAGAAAAACTTTTGTTATAAAATATAATAAAAAGGAGCCTAGAGACTTTCTTCATTTCAGATACTGCAGTAATCTAGACTTGCCAAACATTAGACTTGCATGGGCCATATTGGATATATTTATTTCAGGGTCTGTATGACACTACCCCGTCTGGTGACCTGGCTGGCCGCTCCGCACGGACCATGGTCTCCTGCTCTAAGTAGGCATTAACGACCATGGCATGATGCGGTCGTGCGTTATCGTCAGTGAGGACGATCATTCGTGTCCAACTCGTGTTATTCCGGGACAAGCCGAATAGCCACTCGTACCCCTCTAGTGGCCATTTTTGCGACCGGGTTCCGTCTTAGCGCAAATGGGCATACCTAAAACAATTGTCAACTCGTTGCGTAATGGTTCACACATTTTCCCCATATATTATATATATTTCAGATGCAATTAATAGCACATCGGGACGTGCGGAAATTATACAGTATGATTGAACACATTTAACTGTGTCTTTGGTATATTTTTAGATGCAATGTAAAATCAAAAATTACTTCTGAGAGATTCTTTTACGATGAACTTGAAATCATACGCGCATTCTGATTGGTTTGTCGTATTTTCGCACTTGGCATTCATCGATAGGGGGACGAGTCTTCTTGCAGGTTACGGAAAGGGGCGAGTGGTGACGAATGGGAGGACGATATCCGGTCGGATTGCATCAGCATACGGTCTCACGTACAAAGTGTAATCCCCGTAGCACACACCTGTCATCATGCACCGTCATCGTGTTTTGGGTGAGTGAGTGAGTTGGGTTTAACGCTGCTTTTAACAGTATTCCAGTTATATCGCGGCGTGTCAGCTTAATGTGGGAGGAAAGCCAGAAGTGATGCAGGTCTTAGACGTTTACCAGTTCGGTGAAACCCACGAGCACGGGTATGGTGCTGACAAACCTAGAAACATAATCGGGGCGAACCTGGATTCGAACCCACAACCATAGGTTTCTGGCGTGCCCAAGGGACGCAACTCTGTACCGCGAATCGCGGCGCCTTAGACGACTGGCCACCCGTGCCCCCTCGTGTTTTGGGGTTGAGGTTAGGGGTGGGGTAGAGATAGAGGTAAGGGGTTAGTGGTAGAGGTAAATGTGGAAGAAGGAGATGTTTGTTTGTTTGTTTTTTAACGCAGCACTTAGCAATATTCCAACTATATGACGGCGGTATGTAAATAATCGAGTCTGGACCAGACAATCCAGTGATTGACATCATGACCATCGATCCACGCAACTGAGATGCGATGACATGCATCAACCAAGTCAGCGAGCCTGACCACCCGATCCCGTCAGTCGCCTCTTAAGACAAGCATCTATTATTTACAGACCGCCGTCATACAGCTGGAATATACCTGGGTGTGCCGTTAAACAACACACAAACAAACAAACATCTTGTCACCACATGGGACATGAGTGACAACACGTTGCCCCAGTCGGGTGGAATGCTCTCTGCATCGTTGAAAGCGTCAATCAATAAACAAATACGTTCGAAAACTGAGTACCATAGGTGTAAAACAGTGATTAATGCTATATGTGCAATAGTCAGAATTAGTTGGAATTGGTCTTCAGCATCCCATGCCTTTCGTAGGAGGCGACTAACGGGATCGGGTGGTCATGCTCGGCGATGCATGTTATCGTATCCCAAATGCGTGGATCGATGCCCATGGTGCCAATCACTGGATTGTCTGGATCAGACTGTATTATTTGCAGATCGCCGTCATATATCTGGATTTTTGCCGAGTGCCGCGTTAAACAACAAACATATACAATAACCAAATTATATCAACACCAGTCTGTGCTTATAGCATATTTCCAGGGAATCCAACAATCGTTCAGAAAAGGACGTTTGAAAAGTACAATAAAGTCATTCCTAAATTTATGAAACTTTATTTTCTTTACATAACGTATATATACAGAAAAATATATTTTAACAAAAAATATCATATTGTTTTATTAATTGTTGAATTTCGAATATACTGAAGGTGCAATGCCGAAAACTCGCTACAGTATAGAATGTTCCATCATCAAAGATGCACGTGATGATGCGGGTTATAATTATAATTAGTCTTCAGCAACCCATGCCTGTCGTAAGAGACGATGATTAGATCGGGTGGTCAGGCTAGCTGAGTTAGTTGATGCATGTCATCGTACCTTAATTAAGTAGATCAGTGCTCATGATCTCAATCACTGGATTGTCTGGTCATGATTCGATTATTTACAGACCGCCGTCGTGAAGCTGGAATATTTCTGAGTGCGGCGTTAAACAACAAACAAACAAACATGATCAAAGTCAACGTCAGTTACTCTAGCAACATCTGGGCACTTTCCTTTCACATATGAAGTTTATCGTTCCATTACAACTATAATCATTCCAGAGATAATCATAGATTTTTCTGTACCCCAGACAGTCCTCTGTTTTTTTATCATTAGGTTCCTCAGAGTGCCAGTTGGTGTAGTTTAAGGTATCGCCAACCTCCCACTTAAACGTCCCCTCCGTGATGAGATCAGTGGCACCCAACCAGTAGCCTGGGGCTGGAGAGAGAAAGTACTATTTCTACTGGTGCAGTTTGACACCATGTGATATGCACACTTCTGATCCAAATGGAAAAGAACAAAGCTTTCACAAAAAGTTAATGAACTCTTGCTCACAAAGGGTGACCGCCCGTGAAGATCAGGGGTAACATTGATCTTCAGTAACCCATGTTTTTCGTAAGAGGCCACTAACGGGATTGGTTGGTCAGGCTCGCTGACTTGGTTGATGCATGTCATCGTGTCCCAATTTCGTGGATCGATGCTCATGATATCAATCACTGGATATGTCTGGTCCAGACTCGATTATTTACAGACCGCCGTCATATAGCTGGAATATTGCTGAGTGCGACGTTAGACAACAAACCAACCAACCAACCAAAGTGTTGGCCTAAGTGAGTAAAGACTTATGACGAATAGCACTAGGAGGCAACTCAGGAGAATAGTGCTGCTCCAGATAAGTCTAGGACTATTACCGATAGCACAATGTGGCAATGCAATGAGTGTTGCCCTTGAGGATCATCGGCTTAGAGGAATAGCAAAAGGTGTTAAGTCAGGGAAAGAGCGTTGCCCTTGTAAATATATAGGCTTAAGAGGAATAACACAAGGTGGCAACTTAGAGGAGGAGTGTTGCCCTGGGTGAGTATAGGCTTTGGAGGAATAACACAAGGTGGGAACGAAGAGGAGGAGTATAGCCCTGGGTGAGTATAAGCTTACGAGGAATAACACAAGGTGGGAACTAAGAGATGGAGTGTTGCCCTGGGTGAGTGTAGGCTTTGGAGGAATAACACAAGGTGGGAACTAAGAGGAGGAGTGTTGCCCTGAGTGAGTATAGGCTTTAGAGGAATAACACAAGGTGGCAACTAAGAGGAGGAGTGTTGCCCTGAGTGAGTATAGGCTTTGGAGGAATAACACAAGGTGGCAACTAAGAGGAGGAGTGTTGCCCTGAGTGAGTATAGGCTTTAGAGGAATAACACAAGGTGGCAACTAAGAGGAGGGGTGTTGCCCTGAGTGAGTATAGGCTTTGGAGGAATAACACAAGGTGGGAACTAAGAGGAGGGGTGTTGCCCTGAGTGAGTATAGGCTTTGGAGGAATAACACAAGGTGGGAACGAAGAGGAGGAGTGTTGCCCTGGGTGAGTGTAGGCTTTGGAGGAATAACACAAGGTGGGAACGAAGAGGAGGAGTGTTGCCCTGGGTGAGTGTAGGCTTTGGAGGAATAACACAAGGTGGGAACTAAGAGGAGGGGTGTTGCCCTGGGTGAGTATAAGCCTTGGAGGAATAACACAAGGTGGCAACTAAGAGGAGGAGTATAGCCCTGGGTGAGTATAGGCTTTGGAGGAATAACACAAGGTGGCAACTAAGAGGAGGAGTGTTGCCCTGGGTGAGTATAGGCATTTGGAGGAATAACACAAGGTGGGAACTAAGAGGAGGAGTGTTGCCCTGGGTGAGTATAGGCTTTGGAGGAATAACACAAGGTGGCAACTAAGAGGAGGGGTGTTGCCCTGGGTGAGTATAAGCTTTGGAGGAATAACACAAGGTGGCAACTAAGAGGAGGAGTATAGCCCTGGGTGAGTATAGGCTTTGGAGGAATAACACAAGGTGGGAACGAAGAGGAGGAGTGTTGCCCTGGGTGAGTATAGGCTTTGGAGGAATAACACAAGGTGGCAACTAAGAGGAGGGGTGTTGCCCTGGGTGAGTATAAGCTTTGGAGGAATAACACAAGGTGGCAACTAAGAGGAGGAGTATAGCCCTGGGTGAGTATAGGCTTTGGAGGAATAACACAAGGTATGAACTAAGAGGAGGAGTATAGCCCTGGGTGAGTATAGGCTTTCATAGAATAACACAAGGTGGCAACTAAGAGGAAGAGTATAGCCCTGGGTGAGTATAGCCTTGGAGGAATAACACAAGGTGGGAACTAAGAGAGGAGGGGTGTTGCCCTGGGTGAGTATAGGCTTTGGGTAGGACTAAGATAATGAAGGTTTACAGATTACTTTACAACTCCATTTGAAGATAAATTCACATATCACCTCTTCCTGTTTCCTTTGCATAGCTTCTGACGAAGTCGTCCTCTTCTTTGCTTGTTATCCTGGCAAGGTGGCTCCGGAAGAACTGACAGTAGCTCTAACAAGAGAGTGAATGAATGAGTGAGTTGGGATTAACGCCGTAAATATTATTCCTCTAACAAGAGAACATTAGGACGAACGTATATAACTCTTCTAACACTATGCAATCAGCTCCAGTCTACAATTCACAACTTTTGAGATACAATCGATATCAGCTAACTTCTTTAACCGTGGAACAGACTACAATGTAACAAGTGTTTAGCATGTAAACACATACAAATAAATAAAGCGACAAAACTCTTTCTATATCCAATAGAAATCTCTGCATAAAGCCGAGTCGATTGTACAATTCCGACTGCCTCATGAGCATGTGTATAAGAATCACTATCAACTAGTAATGATACCAGGTGTTCGCGAAAAGGAGAGCGTATCCTGCTATACCTGTGGCACCCGTCACAAACACATGTAAATACAAGTCAATTGGTCACCTGAAACAACACGGTGTTAGTTGGAAGCGGACCCACAATCGTCTGATGCCAGTGAGAAACATGCAGCCTTTTGGCATCAATACTATGACGTGTGAGTGAGTGAGTGAGTGAGTGAGTGAGTGAGTGAGTGAGTGAGTGAGTATGGTTTTACGCCGCTTTTAGCAATATTCCAGCAATATCACGGCGGGGGACACCAGAAATGGGCTTCACACATTGTACCCATGTCGGGAATCGAACCCGGGTCTTCGGCGTGACGAGCGAACGCTTTAACCACTGGGCTACCCGACCGCCCACTATGACGTGCACCCACCTGTCACATCCCTAAGACAGGTGAACGTTCAGCACGGTCCAAACGTCGCATGATCAATGCTGTTGCTTCCTAAATGAGTCAATGTGTTAAATAAAGTGTCTTTGAGCGTTAAGTTCCCCCAAACACAATATGCGTCTGCTTATAATCGATTCAAGGTAAATGTGTTCGGGCTGTCCGAGGTCACGTAATTCATGTCACAACGTTGTTTGGGGGCTTGATTTCTTCGGAAATGTTCTTGCATATCAATCACTTACTTTCATTGCCAGTTCACCAGTGTCCCCTAAAAATATATCCCCTACGTTTTTTGCATATGTTTTGATCATTATTTTGTATTTTGACGAGTGAACAAGACTTAATGTTGACGTCAAAAAGGCACACAAATACACAGTCCATCACACACCCGCCTTATTGTTGTTATGACGTCGACACTATTTTGGTGTGAAGTCAATTTGTTTGGATTAAGTAAACCACGAGGATGTTTAAACACATCAGAATGATAAACATGTTCAAACTATGAGCTTATTTAACAATGAGTGAGTGAGTGAGTGAGTTGGGTTAAGCGCCGCTTTTAACAGTATTCCAGTTATATCACGGCTTGTCAGCTTAATATGGAAGGAAAGCCCGAAGTGATTCAGGTCCCAGACGTTTTCCACTTCGGTGAAACCCACGAGCACGGGTATGGTGCTGACAAACCTAGAAACATAATCGGGGCGAACCGAAATTTGAACCCACAATCATAGGTTTCTGGCGTGCCAAAGGGATACAACTCTGCACAGCGAATCGCGGCGCCTGAGACGACTGGGCCACCCATGCCCCCTATTTAACAATGACAATGACGACAACATAACAATGATTTATGACTGGTATAATAGTTGCTAAAAGACGTGCTGACTTGAGTAGGTGATAATGTACCTTTCATTTCTACACGACATTATATTTCAAACTGTATTACAGATTACTCTGTGGACTAGTTCCAGAAAAGTTTGATGTCATCGTCATTAGCTTGCCTCATTAAATTCAGGTTTAGACATAATTTTCCTGCTCATTGACCTTCCAGGGCTGTCGGGTAGCCTGGTGGTTAAAGCGGTCGCTCGTCACGCCGAAGTCCCGGGTTCGATTCGCGACATGGGTTCATTTTCATTCTCATTAAACTCAGATCTTAGTTCTCGCTATCGCTAAACAAAGATCTGAGGACATCCCATTACGGGTCACGTCAGAACGACCTTTCATCCGACCAATCAAAGCGTCGCTTACCAGATCATGAAAGTGACAGTCGGGATGTGTTTTCTTATCATGCGAAAAAGTTAACACGGGGTATTCCGAACGATATTTACGGCCCATACGACCGATTCCGTCAAAATTATCGTCTATCTCTCGCTTCCGTCGGATAAACATTTGAACGGCGTTGCACAGTACGTAGGCAGTGTTGCAATATCGGGTAAAGACTGCTCCCTATCATATCACAATCCAGTACAATAACTGATCCCTGTACATCCGGGCTTTTTAAGATCATGGCCTCCGAGAGTAAAGTGTCAAGTCAGACGCGATTCTTGTTGTCTCTATAATTAGTGTTTGGATAACACGGGATATTGAAACATGGTGGCAACGGTGCGGAATTAACTTGATGTTGATGTTTACCGCTAGAATTGACGCTGTCAGCAGTGCTGGGTGCCTACACGGATGGGACAGTTCACCAAGCGAGTGAGTGATGTCGGACCTCGGCAGTATCGCACGTGGTTTGCGACTACAGGATTTTGATGATTCTGGATTAATTGTGCATTTTGGTGAATGAATGAACATTTCACACGAATTTCACATTCGATTTCCTAACTGATGAACATTATGGATGGTCAGGAAGAACGTGAACCGGACAGACATGACGACCACGTGGGCGTGCAGATACCGCATGGTAGGAAAATGCCGTTGCCGGATTTGACACCTCCACTGCCGCTGAAAATGTCGGGTGATTTGGCAGATAATTGGAGAATGTGGAAACAGGCGTGGCAGAACTTTGTGATTGTTTCACAACTAGATGATTACCCAATGAATTACCAAGCTGCTGCTTTATTTCATTCTATCGGAACTGATGCACTAAAAGTATACAATGCAATGGAATTCTTGCCGGAAGAGCACAGGGATGTGACTACTATTATGGCCAAGTTTGATTCATACACAATTGGAGAAACTAATGAGACGTATGAACGATACATTTTGAACAATCGTGTACAGGCAGATGGAGAAAGTTTTGAGGAATACCTCACAGCTATTCACACACTCTCAAAGAGCTGTAACTTTTGTGAATGTCTACGTGAATCACTTTTAAGGGACAGAATAGTGACAGGGATCAGAGACCCTAACACCAGGAAAAGGCTTTTACAGGAAACTATACTGTCACTGAAATCTTGCATTGCAATATGCAGAAGTGCTGAAGCAACCAATGTAAGAATTAAAGCCATGAATTCTGAAGATGTACACCGTGTCAGCAGACATACAGCAGGAAACAAGTCTTATAAATACAGAGAGAGGACTGGTCATGCTGGTAAATCTCAACCTGTACAAGGGCCAAGCATGTCACAGAAGGCAGGATCTTTACAACTATGCAAGTTTTGTGGATACAGACACATTATGGACAGACGCAAATGTCCAGCTTGGGGAAAGACATGTACCCTGTGTAAGGGAAAGAATCATTATCAGCAATGTTGTCGACATGGTAACAACAAAGCTAGCAAGATTCACTCTGTCTCAGATGATGAAGACAGTGGAGCAGAGGAAGATGATTGTCTTGAGGTGATCAGCAGTGTGTCATTGGATTCAGATGTTGAAGTTTGCAACCAGGTTGGAAAGAAAGCAGGCTCAGATATTCTCGCTCAGATGATTGTGGAGCATGATACCAATGTAAAATTCCAGTTGGATTGTGGAGCATCAGTAAACATTTTACCACGGAGATTACTTAAAGCTGGTACTGATGTCACACCCACTTCGAAAATGCTTCGTATGTGGAATGGTTCACTGGTACACCCTGATGGTGTAACAAGACTGCTGATTCAAAACCCAAAAAAACAAGAAGGCTTACAGTGTAGATTTTGTGATTGTGTCCGATGACACAAATCATCTTGTACCTTTGTTGGGTCCCAAAGCAGTGCAGCAGATGGGACTGCTAACAGTGAATGTGGACAACTTTGTTTCTGTTTGTTCAGTTTCACAGCCAGGACCAACATTAGTCAAAGAGAGTAATTCTGAGGCTATCATTAAGACTTACTCTGAAAATTTTGAAGGGGAACTTGGGACCTTGCCTGGCAAGGTTCACCTGCAGGTGAATCCGGAAATAACCCCAAGCGTCTCACATCAGAACAGAGTGCCTATCTCACAGAGAGAGGAATTGAGACAAGAACTTAATCGTCTTATGAAACTAGGTGTCTTGGTACCTGTGGATGAACCAACAGATTGGGTTAGCTCGTTAGTGATAGCACCCAAGAAATCAGGGGGAATTAGAATTTAATGAGCTTAAATGAGGCACTTTGTCGTGAGCATTATCAGCTGCCTACGATCGAGGAAGTGTTGCCTGATCTGACAAATGCGAAGGTCTTCAGTACATGTGACTTGTCTGCTGGATTTTGGCATCTTGAACTTGATCTCGAATCCAGTTTGCTGTGTACTTTTGGAACTCCGTTTGGTCGGTACAGATGGACCAGACTACCATTCGGGCTTAGTGTAACCCCTGAAATCTTCCAGAAACGCTTAAACCAAGCTTTGGAAGGACTACCAGGTGTCAAATGTATTGTGGATGACATCCTGATCTATGGTTCAGGGTATGACAAGATGACAGCGCAGGTCGACCATGACAAGAATCTGGAATGCCTTATGCAGCGTTGTCAGAAACTTGGTATCAAGTTGAAGAAGGAGAAACTTAAGTTGTGCAGAAAAGAGGTTACCTTTATTGGTCACATCATCACTGATCAGGGACTTAAGTGTGACCCACAGAAAATAAACGCTGTGTTGGAAATGCGAGCACCACAGAATGTTGAGGACATTCAACGCTTCTCAGGGTTCGTCAACTACCTTGCAAGATATTTACCTCGTCTGTCAGGGGTAATGCAACCACTTCGACAATTAACACATACCGACGTGGACTGGACATGGATGGAGGCACACGAGAAAGCCTTCACTGAAGTGAAAAAACTGGTTACGGAAGCTCCAGTATTGGCATACTACAATGAAGCTGAAAACCTGACACTGCAGTGTGATGCAAGTTCCACTGGACTAGGTGCTGGGGTGTTACAACAAGACAAGCCAATGCCTACGCTAGCCGTGCCCTACCACCGGCTGAGTCCAGATATGCACAGATTGAAAAGGAAATGCTGTCTGTTGTTTTCGGACTTCAAAAGTTCCACACATACACATTTGGTCGGAAAGTTACTGTGGAAAATGATCATAAACCACTAGAAGCAATAACCAGCAAACCCTTAAACTGTGCTCCTAGACGACTACAGTCTATGATTCTGGCTATGCAACAGCATGACGCCACTATCAAGTACGAGAAAGGTGCAGATGTTGTTTTGGCAGACACATTGTCAAGAGCATATTTGCCAAGCACAGAGCCAAAGATTGTAGAGCCTTTCAGTCAGGTGAACATGGCAAAGTTTTTGCTGATAACAGATGACAGGATCAAGCAGATCAGAGAAGAGACTGAAAAGGATGAAACTCTGCAGAAACTCAAACAAATCGTGTTAAGTGGGTGGCCAGAGGAAAGAGACGCTTTGCCGATGGAGTTATACCCATACTTCAACTGTAGACACGAGATCACAGTACAAAATGGTCTCATATTCAGAGGAGGAAGGCTGGTCATACCTCACAACCTGAGAACAACAATGAAAACCAGGATCCATACTTCTCACCTAGGGATCAAAGGTTGTTTACGGCGTGCAAGAGAGAGTTTGTATTGGCCTCACATGTCTGATGACATTAAACAGTACATCAGTACTTGCGAGTTGTGCTGCAAATACCAGGCAGACCAGCAGAAGGAGACCACTGAAGTACCAGAACGACCATGGCAAAAAGTGGCATCAGATTTGTTCACACTTAATGATAAAGACTATCTGATAACCGTGGATTACTACAGTAACTTCTGGGAAGTGGACTACTTGTCAGACACCAAGTCTACTACAGTTATGAAGAAGCTAAAGGCACACTTTGCCAGGTATGGGATTCCGGACCAGCTGGTCAGTGATAACGGACCTCAGTTCTACTCGGAGGAGTTTCACAAATTTGTCATTGATTGGGACATAGAGCACTTAACCTCAAGTCCTCACAACAGTCTGCGGTTAAGACCGCAAAGAAACTACTACGGAAAGCAAAAGACAGTGGAAACGACCAGTATATGGCAATATTGGACTACAGAAATACACCAACTCAGGGACTCGGCTCTAGTCCTGTGCAACGACTTATGAACAGACGATCAAACAACAAGTGAAACTCTGCTGAAGCCGAGAACAGTGAACGGTGAAAGGGAAAGACTTTGTCGGAAACAGCAGAAACAGAAGTCAGCCTATGACAAATCTGCAAAAGATTTAATGCCACTAGAAGAAGGTGATACTGTTAGGATGAAGCCATTCACTATGGATGACAAAGTATGGGAAAAGGGAACAGTGCTAAAGAGACTTGACGAGAGAAGCTATGAGGTAGACACACCTACAGGAATACTCCGACGTAACCGTGTACATTTGAGGAAAACAGCTGAACAACATTCTTTGAATCAACCACCTGTCAAAGTTGAAAGTGAACAGAGATTCAGAAAGCCATTAATGTCAAGAGAAAAGCTTATGCCATCTAACAGTCCTACCAGTAGCAGGAGTAATGAGAAGACTTCTCCTGTGAGTGAGTGAGTGAGTATGGTTTTACGCCGCTTTTAGCAATATTCCAGCAATATCACGGCGGGGGACACCAGAAATGGGCTTCACACATTGTACCCATGTCGGGAATCGAACCCGGGTCTTCGGCGTGACGAGCGAACGCTTTAACCACTAGGCTACCCGATCGCCCCTTCTCCTGTGACTCCACCTGTGACACCGATGAAGACTGACAGACCGACGACTATCATGAAGCATGCACAGACTACACCACCTACTACCACCAGAAGTGGCCGTTCAGTGAAGTTGCCCAAACATCTCAGAGACTTTACTGTGTAGAGTATAGTTGTGCTCAAGTTCAACAATTATATGTTGAAGCCTCATTTAACAGTCATTCTATTCTGTTAATGTGAGTGAATGTTTACAGACCAGTAAGGTCATGGACACTTATTTGATTCACTTACAGTTATAAGGCCTTCATAATTTAATAGCTTTATTAATATGAAAGCTACCCTAAACGTTAATTCAAAATAATGTAAACTGACTTCCATGCCAGTATAATTTTGATATTGATAAGGGAGTGTGTGCCAAAGTTTCCTATAGACTAATGGACTGTGCCAAAGTTTCCAATGGACTCATGGACTCTTAAAGAAGAAGGGATGTTGCAATATCGGGTAATGACTGCTCCCTATCATATCACAATCCAGTACAATAACTGATCCCTGTACATCCGGGCTTTTAAAGATCATGGCCTCCGAGAGTAAAGTGTCAAGTCAGACGCGATTCTTGTTGTCTCTATAATTAGTGTTTGGATAACACGGGATATTGAAACAGGCAGCACTGCCATACAATTGCAACCATTTATCCGGAATGTTCGTTTGTTCAGTTTTCAAAATTTTAATCGAGAACTGTGTCAACTTATGTTTCAAGCGTTGTCTGAGATAGAAGTCGCCATGTTGTAACGAGTGCCGTAAAGCTCGAGAAAGTTGCTTTCTTATTGGCTGATGTCGGTCAAACTTCGCGAAAGATCGTTCTGACGTGACCCCTACTAGGATGTCCTCAGATCTTTGTTAAGCGACAGCGAGAACATAGATCTGATCATAATGAGATTGGGTACAATGTGTGAAACCAATTTATGGTATCCCCCGCCGTGATATTGCTGGAATATTGCTAAAAGCGGCGTAAAACCATACTCACTTCTTGACCTTCATAATTAGATTGTGGAAAAAGCAGTTCTGTTGCCTCTCGAAATTTAATTTGAAGTAGATTTATTGCTTTTTAACAATATTTGCAAAATTGTGTTATCGAATGACGCTATTAAAACTTCATAGACATTGTATACCTACGGCGGAGGTCACTTCACAATCCATATTTTGGTGTTTGTTTGTTTGTTTAACGCCGCACTCAGCAATGTACTAGTTATTTCACGGAGGTCTGTAAAAAATCGAGTCCAGACAATCCGGTGATTGACATCATGAGCTTCGATCAACGGGTCACGAATGCGGAGACGGCTCCAGATTGTACTTAGAGTGATCTCCCGTTCTCAGTACGAACCCAAGCTCCTCACAGCGACAGCCCGTTCGCGGAGCTCTCTATACTATCGCTGCCACCAGTCAAAACTCCTCACTGTGAATAGGTGGCCACAACCATGCTTGGAGTTGAACTCACAACCGAATGACCGTTATGTTTACAAACAAGTGACGACTGTCATGACACCGAATACACTTACAGCTGCTAAATTACTTTCTTCGTTGGTCACTTTGAATTTCTGTTTCATTCAAACTATCGTGTTATTGATATAGTAAGAATGGAAGGGAGAAGTTGGTTGATTTTCCGTTAGAATGCAATCTCGAACCAATCTGATTATTAAAACAACAAAGTAAATTCATCTGGAAAACATGGTCAGTCGTAAACCTTTTCAAAATGAAATATCATTTCATTCCCAAAGACATAAACAAAAGTATCAACGTTGCAACATTTGGGGTTAGAGGGCAAATTTCAAGATTCTTGTAATGGCCGCACCCACACTGGTGGCAGCGATGTTACCGAGAGTGTAACGAAGGTGTCACGCGCTGGGAAGAAGCTTGGTACAAACCACCGATACTGCGGTTTTGATGTGACTTTTCTTCTGATAAACATCATACATACCCTTGCCTGAGCAAATGATACCGCTATGTTGGAGAACCAATAGCAGGCTTGTTGGTACTGAACAAATCCAGTGGGACATGGGCATATGCCTGCAGAGCAGAGAAGACACAGATGTGATACGCTGTTATTGAAAGCCTTGGTTAAAGAAGGTAACTTTGATCATTATAATTATGTTTTGAAAAGTGTTTTGGTGGTAATGTTTCAAAATAAATCGACCGGCTCCTCGTTTCAGAGAAGAAAGTTCTTGAAGCTGTGACCTTTAACATAGCCTCTGTCTCAGACACTCACCTTATAAATAGAACAAGTAAAGTTAGGAGTCATGAATATTTGGGGGGATGTTTTGCAGTGAAAACTCGGCATACAATATTATCAAAAAATTATTCCCCCAAATAAGCATGATCCTTTTTCTGTTCAGTATATTTGGATTATTCATAAAATTTACAGACATCAGAGATCAGGCACGATATATTGGCACGGAAGAATAATATACAAGAGTATGAAATAGTGCAATGAAAACTATTTACCTTCAGCAACAGTCAGGGGTGCAAGTGAGCACAGCAAGACAGACACAAGTTCTAGTCTCATTGTTCGGTTGACAGCGGCAAATTTGTCAACTGAAAAGTATTCAGCGCCGCGTCGGAGTTGGGATACGCAGATGATACTTTTCTTTAGTTCAACAAGGAAGTTGATTGGTTTCATGATATGTGATCAACCAATGAAACAGTCGTATTTGATGAAAGGGAAATGCCGGGTTTCTGTCAGGGCCGCAGAGTGATTGGTTAATGAGAGCACGTGATGAGATGGATTAGACTTGGAAATAACAACGGACGTCAAGGCCGTTATCACAGTGCAGACATGTCCGAGAAATACCATCCTGGTCAACGACTCATCTTTATATCAGTACTTTATTGGAAGGGGCGGTCGGGTATCCTAGTGGTTAAAGCGTTCGCTCGTCACGCCGAGGACCCGGGTTCGATTCCCGACATGAGTACAATGTGTGAAGCCCATTTCTGGTGTCCCCCGCCGGGATATTGCTGAAATATTGCTAAAAGCGGCGTAAAACCATACTCACTCACTACTCCATTGGGTGGGGATTATGGGTTAATTCCTACAGACCAGGCCCCAAATAACCATCACATGTAAGCATCACTACTTTACTGTAACCGTGAAGAATCGGGGAGACAATAGGTCTTCAGCAACACAAGCTTGCCGTGAATGGCGACTATGCTTGTCGTAAGAGGCGACTATCGGGATCGGGTGTTCAGACTCGCTGACTTGGTTGATGCATGTCATTGTATCCCAGTGTTAATGATGTCAATAACTGAATTGTCTGGTCCAGACTCGATTATTTACAGTACTAGCTGAATTATTGCTGAGTGCGGCGTTAAACAACAAACAAACAAACTACATTAATGTCTTTATCAAAGAGTGAGTTGGATTTAACACCGCTTTTAACAGTAATCCAGTTACGAGTATATCACGGCGTGTCAGCTTATTGTGGGAGAAAAGCCCGATGTGATGCAGGTCTCAGACGTTTACCACTTCGGTGAAACCCACGAGCATGGTGATGGTGCTGACAAACCTAGAAACATAATCGGGGCGAACTGGGATTCGAACCCACAATCACAGGTTTCTGGCGTGCCCAAGGGACGCAACTCTGCACAGTGAATCGCGGCGCCTTTGACGTGTCCCCATCAAATAATACCACATACAAGTTGAGAATCGGGGAAAAACATGATTCTAAAAAAAATCAAAAGATCTGATTTAATTGTTGCAATCTCAGCACCAAGTTCAATAATTTCAAAATATTCGACACCAATAACCCACATCACAAACTTAATAGAAAACTTCATCCTTGATCGATGACATCTTACGTTTGCTGAGAAAAAAGTATGCGAAATTTGGGGATCCCAATGGGCCACCGGTGGGACAGGCTACGCTCACCCCTTCGATACATCTGTATCATCACTGTTAATAGTGATTCATTAACACAAGCTCATGGTATTGTCAGAATCGTATAATGGACTTTTAGTAGAGATTTCTTAAGATTATGGAAATTGGTTTTGTCCTTTTTATTAAACACTGGGTACCCTGCAACCTATGTTGCTCGTAAGACGCGTCTAAATGGATCATGCTCGGTGAGTTGGTTGATAGGTCTTCAGCAACCCAGGATTGCCGTAAAAGGCGACTATGCTTGTCGTAAAAGGCGACTAACGGGATCCTGTGGTCGGGTTGATGCATGTCATCGATTCCATTTACGCGGATCGATGCTCGTGATATCAGTCACTGGACTGTCTGGTCCAGACTCGATTATTTACAGACCGCCGTCATATAGCTGGAACATTGCTGAGATCGGCGTTAAACAACAAACCAACCAACTGTTATAGTATTCCGACGTCGTGGAGCGTTGCTCATATCAATCACTGGATTGTCTAGTCCAGACTCGAGTATTTACAGTCCAATGGATCATTGCTGAGTGCCGCGTAAATCAACAAACAAAAGTGCACAGGGACAGAGATTCCCAGTCTTTAACAATAGAACTCATCTATATCCAGACAGGAAATGAGTCCTCGATAAAAGGCGCGACTTCCATTCCTTTGTCTGTAAACTTCCGCTGCACTATCTAGAGTGACGTCACATGTTTTCGCACACCTGATTGGTTGGTACTTTAGCGGCCTTTCCGTGAAAGAACATCTGTGTTTCGTGCACAATTCTCAAAGTTGCCATTAAACCTCCAAAAGTAAGTTTAAAACCTGTTAATAAAATCTTAATGATTGTCAAAGTATTACACATTTTTATCAGAAATGTTCACACTATTCAACTCTTCGTTTTCGCCATGACAGCAACACCAACATATTGAATGATTTGTTTTCACTACTATAAATGGCGTTCTGACAGGTCATCTTCCCGAGTCAAGGGAGTTAACTGACTGTAAAAGTCCAGTGTCCACCCTTGTCGAACTGGGCTGGAAATTCTAGGCTTGAGTGGCTATTACGAGTTATGCAGGTCCCAGACGTTTACCACTTCGGTGAAACCCACAAGCACGGGTATGGTGCTGACAAACCTTGAAACATAATTGGGGCGAACCGGGATTCGAACCCACAATCATAGGTTTCTGGCGTGCCCAAGGGACGCAACTCTTCACATCGAATCGCGGCGTATTAGACGACTGGGCCACCCGTGCCCCCGTCAGGTAAATAAGGGAACATTCACCCGCATAAAGGGTAAGCATAAACTCCGAAACGTTGTGTTCCTCAGAATAAAGAAGGGGCATCCAAACATTCTCTCTCTTAAACGATAGAATATGCATGTGCATGTTGATGCATTTCAGTGGGCTCAAAGCAACCAACGCCCATGGGTTGAGGAAAGTGAGAAGTGTGAGCTGGCACATCTTCCGTAGGCAAGGAAGTTAACTGACTGCAAACGTTCAGTTTCCACCCTTGTCGAACTAGGCAGAAATTATGGAGTTATGTTTTGTCTGGACTAACGAGTGTATGCATAGTCCATTCAAAATCTCGTGTACGAAACTGGACTTTTAGAGTCAGTTAATTCCCTTGCCTCGGGAAGATGGATCTGGCAGTACAAAGAGAATCATATGCTCCTGGCCATTCACTAAAGGGGCATATTATCGTATCCCAATTGCGTGGATCGATGCTCATCACATCAATCACTGGATTGTCTGGTCCAGACTTGATTATTTACAGACCGCCGTCATATATCTAAATATTGCTGAGTGCGGCGTCAAACAACAAGCAAACGAAGATAAAATACTCTAAAGGGGCGCCGGAGTAGCCTAGTGGTTAAAGCGTTAGCCCGTAACGCCCACAACCCGGGTTCGATTCCCGACATGGGTACAATGTGTGAAGCCCATTTCTGGTGTCCCCCGCCGTGATATTGCTGGAAAAGTGCTAAAAGCGGCGAAAATTTATACTCACTCCCCCACCGACTCCCGGTGTACTTAAAAGATCTGAAACGTGATCCCTGTGTCCATCATAAAGTATTAATAGTAGCTTCGCTGCTGTCGGATGAGTCAAATATCATGAAAATTCGTTACTGCTTGGCACATAATAAATTCTAGCAGATTTCCTGATCGCAAATCCGCCCTTTACAACCGAAGAGTGAAATATCGAGAACGACTGATGTGAATCTTTTCCATGCTGAGGGATAGTCCGAAAAGTAAGAAAAACGTGCATTTGGAAAACAAAACGTTTAAATCTGAATAAAGAGTCATCCGAATCGGCTTCCATACTGTTGAGAAATTTTAACCTCTGCATTTATCTCAAGCACATTTTTATTATTCCTGACATAAAACATAATAAATACACGTCATAATATTACCCCTAGCCCTCAACACCTTACTATAATCATTTTGCTGCTGCCAAATCTCTTCTGATAACCACATAGCGTTCACACGCGTTCGCACGGGTGGCCCAGTCGTCTATGGCGCCGCGATTCCCTGTGCAGAGTTGCGTCCCTTGGGCGAGCCAGAAACCTATGATTGCCCCGACTATGTTTCTAGGTTTGACAGCACCATACCCGTGCTCTTGGGCTGGAATAGTGTTAAAAGCCACGTTAAACACAACTCACTCACTCACTCACACGCGCTGGACGTCCACTCGCCATGTGTGTTGGCATGTGTTGACTTGTGAGGATGTCACTTCAGTTCTTTTACGAGTGCTTCATTTAATTCTCCACTTTCTTTGGTTTGTCCTGGTTAATCATCCGGGTTTAGTCAGTGCATGGCCAAGCACGTGGATGTAAACAGAATAGTTTGTTTGTTTGTTTGTTTGTTTAACGCCGCACTCAGCAATATTTCAGCTATATGACGGCGGTCTGTAACTAATAGAGTCTGGACCAAACAATCCAGTGATTGACATCATGAGCACCGATCCACGCAATTGGGATACGATGACATGCATCAACCAAGTCAGCGAGTCTGACCACCCGATCCCGTCAGTTGCCTTTTACAACAAGCATAGTCGCCTTTTACGGCAGTAAACAGAATAGGAAATGAACTGAACTTGTGGAGGGTGTAAAGGGCCCATAAAATCGGAGCAGGAATTCCGATTCACATGAATCAATAAACAGATCGACAAGAAGGGGGGCAATATATATGCCCCTGGGGATGCCTACTTCTCGTCTAAATGTCCTATCCCCGAATTTCGCATACTGTTTTCTCAGTAAATTGCAGATGACATTTGCTTTCATTTTTGACAAACTGCCCTAAACCTGTGAAGATTGATATATAACTGTAGTTATCGTTTCCACGTTTTGTACCAACATCCCCAAGGACCAAGGTGTAGAATAGGTCTTCATCAACCCATATACTTGTCGTAAGTAACGGGATCGACTGGTCAGGCTCGCTGACTTGGTTGATACATGTCATCGTATGACAATTGCGTGTATCGATGCTCATAATGTCAATCACCGTATTGTCTGGTCCAGACTCGATTACCAACAGATCGTCGTCATATAGCTTGAATATTGCTGAGCGCGGCGTTAATCAACAAACAAACAAACAGTCTGGATCAGACAATCCAGTGACTAACATCATGAGCATCGATCTACTCCTCTGGGATACGATGATATGCATCAACCAAGTCAGCGAGACTGACCACCCGATCCTCGTACGATAAGCAGTGTTGATGAAGACCATCACCCCCCCCCCCCCCACCCCCCCCCCCACCCCACCCCCACCCCGGATCTTCAGGGGGAATAAAGACAAGTATAAGTGAACGTCGACATGGATCCCAACTAAATCCCTACACGAATCCTACATCTACATGGAATACTTTGCAATTAAAGGTTGACCATAGCGCAGAGATTATGGTGTGTGTTTTAAATTACAGCAACAGTCTGGATTTGCCCTACTCATAACAGATCGATGCCCATGATATCACTATGCTTGTCGTAAACAACATTGATGCATGTCATCGATCCCAATTGAGTGGATTGATGCTCATGATATCAATCACTGGATGGTCTGGTCCAGACTCGATTATTAATAGACCGCCGTCATATAGCTGGAATATTCCTGAGTGCGGCGTTAAACAAACAAACAAACAAATACTCATAACAACCCAAAGATATTTACTGGAACAAAAAACGGGAACTCACAATCATGTCTCATAATGTGTCGGAACGTGTTTATCCACATGTGGATATAATATTCCAAGGAAAATTTTTAAAGAAAAACAGAAAAAGAAATATGTGACCAGGTGATGATGTTTACTATTGATATATTGTGTTGATATATATATGTTTGGAGAGTAGCGATGGGGAAATCGTCTTCGTTGTCAGTTTGCGCGTCAGACCCGGGTTCGATTCCCCACATGGCACAATGTGTGAAGCTAATTTCTGGTGTCCCCAGTTGTGATATTGCTGCAATATTGCTAGAAGCGGCGTAAAAACCATACTCACTCACTCACTAACAAGTACTCTTAAACATGTAGCTACTATTAACTATAACTATACTCACTCACTCACTCACTCACTCACTCACTAAAAAGTACTCTTAAACAAGTAGCTACTATTAACTATAAATATACTCACTCACTCACTAACAAGTGCTCTTAAACAAGTAGCTACTATTAACTATAACTATACTCACTCACTAACAAGTACTTTTAAACATGTAGCTACTATTAACTATAACTATACTCACTCACTCACTAACAAGTACTTTTAAACAAGTAGCTACAGTTAACTATAACTATACTCACTCACTAACAAGTACTTTTAAACATGTAGCTACTATTAACTATAACTATACTCACTCACTCACTCACTCACTAACAAGTACTTTTAAACAAGTTGCTACTGTTATCTATAACTATACTCACTCACTCACCAACAAGAAGTTTTAAACAAGTAGCTACTATTAACTATAACTATACTCACTCACTCACTAACAAGAAGTATTAAACAAGTAGCTACTATATACTATAACTATACTCACCCACTCACTAACAAGTACTCTTAAACAAGTAGGTACAATTAACTATAACTATACTCACTCACTAACAAGTACTCTTAAACAAGTAGCTACAATTAACTATAACTATACTCACCCACTCACTAACAAGTACTCTTAAACAAGTAGCTACAATTAACTATAACTATACTCACCCACTCACTAACAAGTACTCTTAAACAAGTAGCTACAATTAACTATAACTATACTCACTCACTCACTAACAAGTACTCTTAAACAAGAAGCTACTATTAACCACTTACACACATTCATCTAAGTGGTAATGGATGCTCGTACATTTTAACAGATTACTTATTCCTCCGCAATAACTCCTACCATTTATGATGACATTAGTAAACTCGACGCAAAAGAAATAATTCCATTTTCAACATCTTCGTATTAACGAGTAAACGCTTCATCCATAAGGCTCCTTCGCCGCCCGGAACTTGACGAATGCCTTACTGTCCACGTGACAGAGAAGGTCGCGTTCTCTACGGCTTAGGTGCGTTCATTCAAATGTTAGCTAAAGGAATCTCCTCAGGTCTCTCCTCAGGAGTCCCTATGTTCTGGCGTTTACATCTCCTGTAGACGATTACAATGGCGATGACTACAGTTGCGATCCCAACTGCAATCCCAACTGCAATCCCAACTGTACTAGCTCCATCTGATGAAGACGTTACCGCGGACTGTGTGGAGGATGTCGGCATGTCAGTACCTTCAAGGGAGTAATAGGAAATATCATTGGAGGTTAGAATACTAGCAATCGTTTGAAACTATTCGATATTTGCACACGTGTATTTTAGCGATTCTTAATAGTGATTGGTCAGCTAAAGCCCTAATACGTCACAGTGCTTCATTGTCGAGAACAATACGATATGACGTCATCCATTGTTCAAGAGGTCACAAAATGATTGCAGACGTCATCTGAACAACAGGCTTCATAAGCTTTTCTTCATTTTCTTTCTTACACTGTCAATGAGTAATATCTGGAATGATCTACTCGAATCTCGGAATTAAGTCTCTTGCCAAAGGCTCGACCCGTGAAGATCTGGGGAGAAATAGATCTTCAGCAACCCATGCTTGCGTAAAAGGCGACTATGCTTGTCGTAAGAGGCGACTAACGGGATCGGGTGGTCAGGCTCGCTAACTTTTGTTGATACATGTCATCGATCGAAATTACGTGGATCGATGCTCTTGATGTCAATCACTGGATTGTGTGGTCCAGACTCAATTATTTACAGACCGCTGTCATATAGCTGGAATATTGCTGAGTGCGGCGTTTAACAACAAACCAACCAAACCAAAGCCAAAGGCTCGAGATTAAGACAATTCATTCACTCGTGACAGATGCTCCGGAAGTCCTCGAAGCTGGTTGGCTATTCTCTCTAGACTCTACTCAGTAAGGATGTATTTAATGTTCTGGTGGTATTAGCATATAACCGAAATAATTAACACGTTTAATTGAGGATGCAATTAAAGATATGTCCAGAGTGCTTGGAATGATGCATTGTGGAACTAGCACAATACGAAAGTGAGTGAGTGAGTGAGTTGGGTTTAACGCCGCTTTTAACATTATTCCAGTTATATCGCGGCGTGTCAGCTTAATCTGGGAGGAAAGCCCGAAGTGATGCAGGTCTCAGACGTTTACCACTTTGGTGAAACCCACGAGCACGGGTATGGTGCTGACAAACCTAGAAACATAATCGGGGTAACCGGGATTCGAACCCACAATCATAAGTTTCTGGCGTGTCCAGGGGACGCAACTCTGCACAGCGAATCGCGGCGCCTTAGACGACTGGGCCTCCCGTGCCCCCCACAATACAAAGACAGAACAAAGTTGTAGACACCTATCGTTCTTGCCCTGTGATGACATTTGTTCTTACCTTCAGCCAGCTTGTGTATACCCCCACAGGACACGTTCCTACTGCTACTACTACACGAGTAGATCAGACCGACCTCCCCGAAATGTGAGCTTGTCATGTTGAACTGTGTGGTCTCATTGAACTGTGTGGTCTCATTGATGAGAGTGGTGCTGATGCGTCCCGTCGTCAAGACAACCAGAGACGACTCAGAGCAGTAGCGTCTGGAAAGGCTCACTGTCAGTGTAAGTTTATCTCCCTCGTTGAGAGAGCTGGTGTTCGTGTCGCTCGTTATGTTACACGTTGGTATCTCTGAAAATTATCATGTAAATAATGAACGAAAACGTGAAACAAAAAGAAATCACCTTATAAACTGAATACTCAAACCTATATTAACATTGTCTGAATCTTATTGGCATCTTCTGGTGAATTCAGCAATGTATTAGAAGCAAGGTGATGATATATTGTGGATGTAACAAGTCAACAGTTAAGAAAATATTTATCATTCATTATTTCAAGTAGACTGTATGTGATCAGGATTTGTTGGTACCTGTGATGTTTTGGGTATTTTCTAGTGAGTGAGTGTGTTGTTAAACGCCGCTTTTAGCAGTATTCGAGCAATACCACGGCAAGGGTCACCAGACACAGACTTCACACTTTGTACCTATGTGGGGAATCGAACCCGGGTCTTCGGCGTGACGAGCGAACTCTTTAACCACACCACCTCTCCCCCTTTTTTTATAGAGACTCGGTTCCATAAGTTCTAGGTATGTATTTTATTAACTTATAATGTAATTAAAGCACTATTCAATACTTATGAGACAAAAAAATGACCTTGTACTAGGTTTATGATTGAGTTGAAACGCCAGTTCATACTTACTGGGGCGGTCGGGTAGCCTAGTGGTTAAAGCGTTCGCTCGTCACGCCGAAAACCCGGTTCGATTCCCGACATGGGTACAATGTGTGAAGCCTATTTCTGGTGTCCCCCGCCGTGATATTGCTGGAATATTGCTAAAAGCGGCGTAAAACCATATTCACTCACTCACTCACTCACTCACTGATACTTACTGACAACAGTCATGTGACAAGTCTCAGGGCGTAGATTATTTGTATCATTCACACATTTCCAGTCACCCCCATGGGAGGGTAGAACACTGGGTATAGTGAGAACACTGCATGTATTGTTGATGACAGATGCTTTACCAGGTGGTATACACCCTCCATCTGACAGATTACACATTGCTGCAGTACGTCCACCGGGTGTTAGGTAGGAAGTGACATTACGACTGCTTTCACGACAACAGGTCAGATTCACCGACGAGCCCAATTCAACGACTTCTGGACAGCGAAAACTGGGTGTACCTTTGGGAAAATATGTCCAGATTTGACACACGCTATTTGGAGACATTACCGCTTGGATAGTACACTGATCAGTGTAGCAGGGTGTCGCTGATTTTACGCAGGCAAAGCTGACAAAGCTACAAACTCTGAGCCAACTCGACCTCTATAAAATAATTTATGTTATGGTCTTCCTTCGTACGGAAGCCTTTTAGGGCCATTTGTTTTTTTATTTTGTTCGATACTATCTTGAAATTTCAAGACATTAAGTTGAAATTTCAAGATACTAAGTTGAAATTTCAAGATACTAAGTTGAAATTTCAAGATACTTTCTTGAAATTTTAAGATACTAAGTTGAAATTTCAAGATACTTAGTTGAAATTTCAAGATACTTTCTTGAAATATTAAGATAATAAGTTATTAACATCCTAAGATGTAAAAATACGTTTGAAGTGAATAATCTTGAAATATCAACTTAGTATCTTGAAATTTCAAGATAGTATCTTGAAATTTCAACTTCTCTATCTTGACATTTCAACTTAGTATCTTGAAATTTCAACTTAGTATCTTGAAATTCTAAGATAGTATCGAAAAAATTTAAAAAAACAAATGGCCCTAAAAGGCTTCTGTACCTTCGTGCCTTAAATAAATCTTTATTATGCTTAGTCTGTATATATATATAATCAATAGAGGATGGGTATATAATGAAATAGGGGATGGATAAATTATATTTATATGAATATATGATGAGAGGCATTTAGACGTTGGAGTACTAAGTAAGGATAAGATATATGGATGGACAACTTCTTTATTACAATTAGGAACCACGTTTCGGTGTAGGTTCTAACACCGTCATCAAGCAAGCACCATATATCTTATCCTTACTTTCTATAAAGTGGTTCATTTTATGGGCTTCCCTCGTCCCTTAAATAAATCTATGTAATACGTAGTTTGGTTTGTTTGTTGTTTAACGCCGCACTCAGCAATATTACAGCTATATGACGGCGGTCTGTTAAAAATCGAGGCGGGACCAGACAATCCAGTGAATAATATCATGAGCATCGATCGTTAGTCGCCTCTTACGACAAGAATAGTCGCCTTTTACAGCAAGCATGGGTTGCTTAAGACCTATTCTACAATCAATAGAGTATGGATATATAATATATGAAGGGATGGATAAATTATATTTATATGAATATATGATGAAAGAAGAACATAACCTACATTTGACGGTTTTCATCAAAAGGGAAATCAAGATGAAAGAACGCATGTATCCATCACATCGGCTGCTCCTATGGAGAACTGACATCTGTAAACACGAAGGTCAATGTGGTGCATATTAAAAGCGGTAATAGTTTTTTTGGTTTGTTGTTTAACGCCGCACTCAGCAATATTCCGGCTATATGACGGCAGTCTGTAAATAATCGAGTCTGGACCAGACAATCCAGTGATTAATATCATGAGCATCGATCCACGCAATTGGGATCGATGACATGCATGAACCAAGTCAGCGAGCCTGACAACCCGATCCCGTCAGTCGCCTTTTACGACAAGCATAGTCGCCTTTTACGACAAGCATAGTCGCCTTTTACGGCAAGCATGGTTGCTGAAGACCTATTCTACCCCGGAATCTTCACGGGTCGGTAATATGAAGTGACAGTGGAAGATGATTCACACATCGTTTTTTTCTTGTTGCAGTTGTAACTGTAGTGAGTGAGTTGGGTTTGAACAATATTCCAGTTATATCAGGGCGTGTCAGCTTGATGTAGGGGAAAGCCCAAAGTGATGCAGGTCTGAGACGTGAAGCACTTTGCTGGAACCAACGAGCACGGGCATGGTACTGAAAAACTTAGGGAGAAAATCAGGGCGAGCTGGGATTCGAACCCACGGTAATAGGTTTCTGGCGTTCCCAAGGTACAACATCAATAATCGTGCTCGTTTACCTAACTTCTTGAGAAGAGCAGGGACGGCTAAAGTTTTTGCAGAGCTAGATTCACTTCAACCTCTTGTCGACAAACGGTCTGAGCGAATGAAGTAAGTAATACATAGAGAATCTCACCCGAGTTTCTTTTGATATCAAATATATCCACACGAGTTGATAAAAGTGGAAAAATTCCGAGGCTTGCCGAGGATTTTTGTCACTTTTATCAACGAGTGTTGATATATTTGATATCAAAAGACACGAGGGTGAGATTTTATTTATCTTCCAGCATCATCCTTCCAAGTTTTTCCATTTGTAGACAGTAATGAGCAGTGTCTGCAGTGTAAAAAGTACTGCTAACAGCTTCAGTGGTACAGCCATTAGTGATGTCATTTGATTATGATGTCATGGTAACCAGTGACGTCTCAATGTTCTGCAAAGCATTGTGATGTAATTTCATTGCAGCGACATCTACAGTGTAGATATCGCTTGATCTATAGTTCAAGCGATATCTCCTATGGGAGCCAGTTTTGGATGATAAATAACTCTACATAAGAGATACGTGTCAAGACAAATGAACAAGATAATGAATTAAAAAAAAATAGTTCCCTTCATCCAGGCAGTGCTGTGTACAAACAGAACGGACTGAGAGTTTGATCATGACTAGTCATAAATCAAATGTGCAAGTTTAGTGCTCATGATATAGTCGGAATAAAACCATCAACTCTGCTTTATGCAGAGATGTCTATTGGATATGTAAAGGGTTTTGTCACTTTATTGAAAGAGCGAAGGCTAAAGCTGCTAGAATGTCCTAGCGTGTGTCAAGTTTCTGTTGGATAGACATGGAAGTCCCAATGGGACCCTGTACAAGCTCTGGCTGGGCCCGGGTAGCCTAGTGGTTAAAGCGTTCGCTCGTCACGCCGAAGACCCGGGTTCGAATCCCGACATGGGTACAATGTGTGAAGCCCATTTCTGGTGTCCCCCGCCGTGATATTGCTGGAATATTGCTAAAAGCGGCGTAAAACCAAACTCACTCACTCACTCACTCACTCACTCTTGCTGAGCCATTCGTGAAGCACTTGAGAAGTGAATACTTCACAATCTCCACTTAATGGAAACGTTCACGTCCAAATCGGAAAGATGGTGAAAAACAAGTTCTCTGTCAGAAAACAATTGTCCATTGGAGTTGTTGTTTTTGTAAGCCAAGATTATCTGGTTAGGAAAGCGTATGTTCGTGTTTACAGGACAACAAACGTGTTACACACAGCCAATTACGGACCTTATGCTAATCATGTGAATTACCACGAAACTGACTTTCAAGATTATATCTGTACATCAAACAGCTGCTTTTGACATTAATTGTTATTTTTATTGACACAAGAAGATAGTGACCTTACACCCGTGTATTATGTGATATTTTACGACCGCATCAATGTTTTCACATTAACGACAACAAGAGTTATCTTCTCCTTAATTTTCCGTATTTTCACCCCTGTGCGCGTTTGGAAGAGTACTAACATGCACAAATTTCTTAAGAAGCAGAAGTAGCAGAAGATGTTAACACAAGTAGTAGTAGTAGCAAATAGCAGAAGTAACGACAGGAGTAGCAACAGAAGTAGCAGGAGTAGCAGAAGTAGTAACACAAGTAGCAGAAGTAGTAACACAAGTAGCAAAAGTAGTAACACAAGTAGCTGGAGCAGCAACACAAGTAGCAGAAGTAGTAACACAAGTAGCAGAAGTAGTAACACAAGTAGCAGAAGTAGTAACACAAGTAGCAGAAGTAGTAACACAAGTAGCAGAAGTAGTAACACAAGTAGCAGAAGTAGTAACACAAGTAGTAACACAAGTAGCAGAAGTAGTAACACAAGTAGCAGAAGTAGTAACACAAGTAGCAGAAGTAGTAACACAAGTAGCAGAAGTAGTAACACAAGTAGCAGGAGCACCAACATAAGTAGCAGAAGTAGTAACATAAGTAGCAGAAGTAGTAACACAAGTAGCAGAAGTAGTAACACAAGTAGTAACACAAGTAGCAGGAGCACCAACATAAGTAGCAGAAGTAGTAACATAAGTAGCAGAAGTAGTAACACAAGTAGCAGAAGTAGTAACACAAGTAGCAGGAGTAGTAACACAAGTAGCAGAAGTAGTAACACAAGTAGTAACACAAGTAGCAGAAGTAGTAACACAAGTAGCAGAAGTAGTAACACAAGTAGCAGAAGTAGTAACACAAGTAGCTGGAGCACCAACATCAGTAGCAGAAGTAGTAACATAAGTAGCAGAAGTAGTAACAC
Organism: Haliotis cracherodii; assembly: GCF_022045235.1. Classification (NCBI taxonomy): domain Eukaryota; kingdom Metazoa; phylum Mollusca; class Gastropoda; order Lepetellida; family Haliotidae; genus Haliotis; species Haliotis cracherodii. Next base: position 35,652,326 of record NW_027266267.1, read on the forward strand.
AAGTAGCAGAAGTAGTAACACAAGTAGCAGGAGCAGCAACACAAGTAGCAGAAGTAGTAACACAAGTAGCAGGAGCACCAACATAAGTAGCAGAAGTAGTAACATAAGTAGCAGAAGTAGTAACACAAGTAGCTGGAGCACCAACATAAGTAGCAGAAGTAGTAACATAAGTAGCAGAAGTAGTAACACAAGTAGCAGAAGTAGTAACACAAGTAGTAACACAAGTAGCAGAAGTAGTAACACAAGTAGCAGAAGTAGTAACACAAGTAGCTGGAGCAGCAACATCAGTAGCAGAAGTAGTAACACAAGTAGCAGAAGTAGTAACACAAGTAGCAGGAGCAGCAACATAAGTAGCAGAAGTAGTAACACAAGTAGCAGAAGTAGTAACACAAGTAGCAGAAGTAGTAACACAAGTAGCAGAAGTAGTAACACAAGTAGCAGAAGTAGTAACACAAGTAGCTGGAGCACCAACATAAGTAGCAGAAGTAGTAACATAAGTAGCAGAAGTAGTAACACAAGTAGCAGAAGTAGTAACACAAGTAGTAACACAAGTAGTAACATAAGTAGCAGAAGTAGTAACACAAGTAGCAGAAGTAGTAACACAAGTAGCTGGAGCACCAACATAAGTAGCAGAAGTAGTAACATAAGTAGCAGAAGTAGTAACACAAGTAGCAGAAGTAGTAACACAAGTAGTAACACAAGTAGCAGAAGTAGTAACACAAGTAGCAGAAGTAGTAACACAAGTAGCAGAAGTAGTAACACAAGTAGCTGGAGCACCAACATAAGTAGCAGAAGTAGTAACATAAGTAGCAGAAGTAGTAACACAAGTAGCAGAAGTAGTAACACAAGTAGTAACACAAGTAGTAACATAAGTAGCAGAAGTAGTAACACAAGTAGCAGAAGTAGTAACACAAGTAGCTGGAGCACCAACATAAGTAGCAGAAGTAGTAACATAAGTAGCAGAAGTAGTAACACAAGTAGCAGAAGTAGTAACACAAGTAGTAACACAAGTAGCAGAAGTAGTAACACAAGTAGCAGAAGTAGTAACACAAGTAGCAGAAGTAGTAACACAAGTAGCTGGAGCAGCAACATCAGTAGCAGAAGTAGTAACACAAGTAGCAGAAGTAGTAACACAAGTAGCAGGAGCAGCAACATAAGTAGCAGAAGTAGTAACACAAGTAGCAGGAGCAGCAACACAAGTAGCAGGAGCACCAACATCAGTAGCAGAAGTAGTAACACAAGTAGTAACACAAGTAGTAACACAAGTAGCAGAAGTAGTAACACAAGTAGCAGAAGTAGTAACACAAGTAGCAGAAGTAGTAACACAAGTAGCAGAAGTAGTAACACAAGTAGCAGGAGCAGCAACACAAGTAGCAGGAGCACCAACATCAGTAGCAGAAGTAGTAACACAAGTAGTAACACAAGTAGTAACACAAGTAGCAGAAGTAGTAACACAAGTAGCAGAAGTAGTAACACAAGTAGCAGAAGTAGTAACACAAGTAGCAGAAGTAGTAACACAAGTAGCAGAAGTAGTAACACAAGTAGCAGAAGTAGTAACACAAGTAGCAGAAGTAGTAACACAAGTAGTAACACAAGTAGCAGAAGTAGTAACACAAGTAGCAGAAGTAGTAACACAAGTAGTAACACAAGTAGCAGAAGTAGTAACACAAGTAGCAGAAGTAGTAACACAAGTAGCAGGAGTAGTAACACAAGTAGTAACACAAGTAGCAGAAGTAGTAACACAAGTAGCAGAAGTAGTAACACAAGTAGCAGAAGTAGTAACACAAGTAGCAGAAGTAGTAACACAAGTAGCAGAAGTAGTAACACAAGTAGTAACACAAGTAGCAGAAGTAGTAACACAAGTAGCAGAAGTAGTAACACAAGTAGCAGAAGTAGTAACACAAGTAGCAGAAGTAGTAACACAAGTAGCAGAAGTAGCAACACAAGTAGCAGAAGTAGCAACACAAGTAGCAGAAGTAGTAACACAAGTAGCAGAAGTAGTAACACAAGTAGCAGAAGTAGTAACACAAGTAGCAGGAGCAGCAACACAAGTAGCAGGAGCAGCAACATAAGTAGCAGAAGTAGTAACACAAGTAGCAGAAGTAGTAACACAAGTAGCAGAAGTAGTAACACAAGTAGCAGAAGTAGTAACACAAGTAGCTGGAGCAGCAACATCAGTAGCAGAAGTAGTAACACAAGTAGCAGAAGTAGTAACACAAGTAGCAGAAGTAGTAACACAAGTAGTAACACAAGTAGCAGGAGCAGCAACATAAGTAGCAGAAGTAGTAACAGAATAGCAGTTCGTTATATCCGTATAAGGGTTTCGTTATAAACGTAGCTTACTGTATTTTCCATCAGGAGCAAGTGGAAAATTAGGAAATGTAGGACCAACATTAATAACAGTATTTGAAGGTGCACATGCTACAGAAATGCGAGATGTGAATATTTGAAACTTTATGAAAGGTATACATACATCAGGCGTTAACGGTGACAAAACCAAGGTTCCTGGCAGCAACTGCAAACGTCGGGTAAATCTGAATTTGTCCACTAAATATTCGTTCGATAGTGTAAAATATATCCTGGTTATTTACTGTTCATGGTACATTGTTAACATACTTCACACTCTCTGTTATCAGCTGTCGTTAGGACATTAGAAAATAGGAAAACATCGCCTCATGTGTAACTGAATGTTACTCGGATGTGATAATGACAATGTTGTGTCAGCAGTATTATAATTTCTGAGGTTACTGCACGAATCGAACTGTAGTATGGTTTGGTTTGGTTTGTTGTTTTACGACGCACTCAGCAATATTCCAGCTATATGACGGCGGTCTGTTAATAATCGAGTCTGGACCAGACAATCGAGTGATTTACATCATGAACATAAATCCACGCAATTGGGATCGATGACATGCATGAACCAAGTCAGCGAGCCTGACCACCCGATCCCGTAAGTCGCCTTTTACGACAAGCATAGTCGCCTTTTACGGCAAGTATGGGTTGCTGAAGATCTATTCTATCCCGGATCTTCACGGGTCAGTGTATGATCGTGTTTTGGGATGAGGTTAGGGGTGGGGTAGAGATAGAGGTAAGGGGTTAGTGGTAGAGGTAGAAGTAGGGGATGTTTGTTTGTTTGTTGTTTAACGCAGCACTCAGCAATATTCCAGCTATATGACGGCGGTCTGTAGATAATTGAGTCTGGACCAGACTATCGAGTGATTGACATCATGAGCATCGATCCACGCAATTGGGATTGATGACATGCATCAACCAAGTCAGCGAGCCTGACCACCCGATCCCGTAAGTCGCCTTTTACGACAAGCATAGTCGCCTTTTACGGCAAGTATGGGTTGCTGAAGATCTATTCTATCCCGGATCTTCACGGGTCAGTGTATGATCGTGTTTTGGGATGAGGTTAGGGGTGGGGTAGAGATAGAGGTAAGGGGTTAGTGGTAGAGGTAGAAGTAGGGGATGTTTGTTTGTTTGTTGTTTAACGCAGCACTCAGCAATATTCCAGCTATATGACGGCGGTCTGTAGATAATTGAGTCTGGACCAGACTATCCAGTGATTGACATCATGAGCATCGATCCACGCAATTGGGATTGATGACATGCATCAACCAAGTCAGCGAGCCTGACCACCCGATCCCGTTAGTAGCCTTTTACGACAAGCATAGTCGCCTTTTACGGGAAGTATGGGTTGCTGAAGATCTATCTTCACGGGTCAGTGTATGATCGAGTTTTGGGGTTGAGGTTAGGGGTGGGGTAGAGATAGAGGTAAGGGGTTAGTGGTAGAGGTAGAAGTAGGGGATGTTTGTTTGTTTGTTGTTTAACGCCGCACTCAGCAATATTCCAGCTATATGACGGCGGTCTGTAGATAATGGAGTCTGGACCAGACAATCCAGTGATTAATATCATGAGCATTGATCCACGCAATTGGGATACGTTGACGTGTATCAACCACGTTAGCGAGCCTGACCACCCGATCCCGTTAGTCGCCTTTTACGACAAGCATGGGTTGCTGAAGACCTATTCTACCCATGATCTTCACGGGTCATATGATACATGTAAATAAACAATCATATTTATTACTGAATATAGATATATGATCGTTTATTCACACCCTGTAATAACCAATAGTTACAGAAAACTGACTTATTGCTAACAGTAGAATTGAACTGCAAGACATCATAAACATGTTTAAATATGAATTCTTGACATATGTCACATCCGCAGTGGAGCCCCGCTACGCAATAAAACTTGGGGGAAAAAGTAAATGCGGAAGTTAAAACGGCTTACAAACTAACACGCATTCATGTTTTAAACAGATACCATTTGTACATTTCATACCTGTATGCAAGCAATTGACTTATTTCCTTATATGCGGCAATATTCTGTGTTTGTCGCGGTGACAGTTAATGCGCCTATACGCAGTTCACCAGAACACTGAGCTGCAATGCTTCCTTAACTGAAGCAGTGGACTTTGAAAGTATTATCTCAGAAATGTAAAGTTTTTTGGGTTTTTTTGTTTTTTTTTGTAGTTTAACACCGCACTCAGCAACATTCCAGCTATATGACGGCGGTCTGTAAATCCTCGAGTCTGGACCAGACAAATCAGTTACTGACATTATGAGCATCGAGCTACGCAAATGGGACTCGATGACATGCATCAACCAAGTCAGCGAGCCTGACCACCCGATCCCGTTAGTCGCCTCTGTCGACAAGCATAGTCGCCTTTTACGGCAAGCATGGGTTGCTGAAGACCTAATCTACCCCGGATCTTCACGGGCTATTTTTTTAGTAATAGCTGTTGTAATATAATGACATATACACACTTTGATTTTCTCATAGTGTTACTTTATAGTTTCAGTTCAGAACAGTATGACATCTAAACCTTCTCGTTATTTCCGAAATCCAATAGAACATATGGATATTGGGGAATGGCCATGTATTGGGAGGGGGGGGGGGGGGTCACTGGATTGTCTGAGACTTACAGACCGCCGTCATATAGCTGGAATATTGTTGAGTGCGGCGTTAAACAACGAACAAACTAACAAACTGGATGTGGGTGTGGGCGTGTTTTTTTCTTTGATCTTCTTTTGGTGTGTGTGTGGGGGGGGGGGGGGGGGGGGGGGGGGGGGATATCAGTAACGCATTTCTCTCGACCTGTGTCAACAGTATACATGATAGTGAGGATGTAAGTGGCTTATGACGAGACATTCAGAGGCTCTCGCTGTCGCTGTCGCATATGCACTCAACGGCTTTTTGAACGAGATCGGACCGTTCTCCGCAGAGCTGGTGCAGACCCACAGCTATATATTTAGCTAAGTTTTGTCCCAGCTGCATACCGGTTGTACAGTGTGGCTACTGATAGCAACAGGCTGCGACCACCGCGTGAGATACACCCCTTTCTATTTCGACAGATATTACTTCCTGGTCGTATTGACTCGGGGCTCACCACACACAACAGACAGCTACAAGTCGACTCGTCTCACATCAAAACACGGGCTGTGTACTCGCGGGCAGATGACCACGGAGTAGGCTGACCACTTTGTCGGATTAACGAGATTGATTAATGAGTGACTTCGGTAATTTGTTGCAAATTAGGTGTGTCGCAGTCGGAGTGCGAGACTGTCGGAATAACGGGTCAAGATGGCACTGATCCACTCGGTTCCCAACAGTCGTGGCGGATAAACCCGATTGTCGGATTAACGAGACTTGACTGTAAGTGGATTATACTTATTTGTAATCATCACTTGATCACAACTCCACGTTGGCTTGCATTTGGGATTAAATAGGATAGGGTGTAGTCTGATATAGACGCAGTCCCGGTGTAAAATATGACTGTGAAAACGAAACTTGATAAGGACAGTGTAACAGTGTGGCAGTACTAATTATGTTTGTTGGGTGCCGTGTTACAGAAGGCGAAGTTCTGCAGGAAAAAAAAAATTAAATCAAGGGTATTGTAGTGATCGTAGGTTTCCGGAGGTCTTCGGAAAGGTCCGAGTTGGTCGTCCCGTGGCTGACCGCGGGAGACCCCACATTCAGTGTGTTGTCAGCCATCGTTGTGAGTAAACCAGGTCGAGTACCCAGCTCAATGCAGTATTGACTTATATACTGACTTGACGAACCGACAGCCCTTGTACGTGAGTAGAAAACAAGGTTTGTGAAACCGAGATATCGTTTTCACAACAGTGGCGCTGTGAACACATCGAATTTTCTCGGGAAAATATTTTTTTCCGAATTCGCCGACTGCTCGACATTGCCGCCACGCCGTCGCCATCTTGTTTGTCTTGGCTACAGTTGGTTGGTTGGTTTGTTGTTAAACAGACAATCCAGTGATTGACACCATGAGCATCGATCCACGCAATTGGGATATGATGACATGCATCAACCAAGTCAGCGAGCCTGACCACCGGATCCCGTTAGTCACCTTTTACGACCAGCATAGTCGCCTTTTACGGCAAGCATGGGTTGCTGAAGACCTATTCTACCCCGGAATCTTCACGGGTCTCTTGGCTACAGGGACAAGAGGGATATTTGGCTAAAGTTTAATGAAACTTTTGCATTTTGCGACATTTTTGTAGTAGTAATTTCAGCGTGCGTTGATCAAGTACGTCCGTTATCGTGACTGTGCACAATAATTAATAATTAGGGAACAGTAGCATATCAGAAATTCATGTTCTTATGTCAATTTTGACCCTTTCACATGCGTAGTTGTGTGTGGCAATTGGTGACAGCTCGTAACGGATTTTTGTTGACGTTGCCTCGCGAGTGTCACCCATTTTCGTCACGGACGTATAAGTTCGTATGTCGTAACAAATAGCGTAGGTGTTTAGTGTAAGGGGAAGTAGGAATAGAAATGTTATTTTTTTTATTAGGATTCAGGGCAAATAGTTGTCTGGATATATTGTATTATTGTTCATTGCTCGGTGTGATTTTCCATGGTATTCTACACACTGTTGGAAGATGGAGGAAAAGGGGGTGAGAGTCAATTATGCCACTTGGTTTCAACTATGTGAAATGATTTGATGACAGTGACGAGATGGTGAGCCAGTTAGACTTTGCCATAAACCCCGACCATGGCAACAGGCGAAGGAACCATACTGAGAGGATGGAGGATCGGCATGTGCAACAGCCGGAGACAAATCCATACGACTGGATGCAGGAGGGTGGAGATGACCAGGCCGAAGGGGGGGAATGGCACAGACATAGACACATCCGAGGGGCTGGGAAGTTATGGTGAGCCTGTTTGACCATCAGAAAAACATGGCAGAGGCTCAGGAAAGGAGACTATCAGAGATGCTGGCAGCCCAGGCTGAAACTAGCTTGCGGATGAGTCGGGAACAGATGAACGAGATAGCTAAGCTCCAGGCTGAAACTGTCTCGCAGATAGTCGAGGCTTTGGCTAATTTGGCTCCCACACTACAAGGCCCGGGCAAGAGTAACTCGGGCCTGCAGCAAGACAGGCCGGCACTTATGAGTCCGTCGTGGGAAATAGTTACCAGTATCCAAAGGGGACCACGGGTTCACCCGGAACTGAGGTTGGACGACAGCCCACAAAGACAGTACCACCCTGACCACGGAGCAGAACCGGAAACATGCTCGAGGATCGCCACAGGGAGGTACTCCCCAGTTTCAATCTGACAGTTCTGGCGAGTATGGGAACTCAAGCCTGTACCAGCACAAAGGGACCCCAAACAAGGAAGCAAATTGGGGCCACAGCCCACCCTCTAGCTCCCGGCGAGCTTGGATGCAAATGGTGTGAATCCATCCACTTGGGATTACCCTTTGCCCAAGCAAGTGAACAGCTACCAATCAGCAATTGACCATCAAGGCGCACCGGATCCCAAGGTGGTCAAGCAGGAACCAACTAAAAGTGACAAGACCACGCGGGACAGAGGACTTAACAGAAGAGGCCCCGATAGAAGAGATTTGGATAGTCGAGGCGACCAGGACCAGGCCCCCGTGGATAGGTATCAAGTTGAGGAAAGTGACGTGGATGAGCGAGAGGACCCACGAGAGCCTAGCCTCAAGGGAGATAGAGTTAGACGGGATAGGGGCGTGAATAGAGGTCCGGTTCGCAGAGGCCCCGAACGACGGGAAGGAGGAAAAGACCAGCCCCAACGCCATAGTACCCCTAACCTAACATATGACGGAAGATCTGGTTGGTCAGGTTTTTACCTCAAATTCCAAACATTGGCCCGCAAAGAGGGTTGTTGGGAACAGGAGAAAAAGGATCAACTCACGTTAGTGATGCGAGACGTGGCAAGTGACTACATAACTATGTGCCTGGACCGGGACCCGGACTTGTCCTTTGTGGATATGGTGTTTAAACTACAAAAACGGTTTGAACGCAGTGAACTTGTGGAGACGGCACAGATACGATTCCCTACCATGAGGCAAGAGGGGGAAGAGACATTAGAAGACTGGGCACAGCGATTATTTGCCACGGCTGTGGTAGCTTTCAGGGATTGTCCAGACCAGTTCATCGATCGTCAGGTGATAATGCGTCTCTGCCAAGGATGCGAAAACAAGGAGGCTGGACAATTCATCTCTAACATGAAACAAGGGACCCTGGAGGTCGCCATTTCAAGCTTGCGCCAATACCAGCATAACACACAGGCAGTGTATGGAAGGGCCCGTCGGGAGATATGACAGATCGCTACAGACACATCACTACCACCAGAAACACGGGTGAAGGTGGTTCAAGCCTCGAGTCCCAAGTCATCAGGTAGTTCTGGTGATTCTGGCACAGAGATAACAGGGAGACTGGAAGCTGTGGAACAGAAAGTCAGTAGCCTCACCCTGTTTGCAGAGGAAACCAGGACCTTTATGAATGAAACCAGGACCTCAAAAAAAGAGATCAGGACTTCTATGGAGGAAATCAAGACCATGGTCACGAACCTGGTGGAGAATGTGAACAGTAGAGGACGTCAAATGTCTCCGAGCCCTAGCCGACGCACTAAGGGATGCTTTATCTGTGGAGTTGAGGTGCATTTCAAGGCAGATTGTCCCCGCAAGAACCCCAGCGAGGAGAGAAAGGTGTCCTTTGTAGAGCCGTCTGGGGGCGTGACTTAAATCATGTAAGGGGAGTGCGGACAGGCCAAAATCCCTCCCCCACATCTCACAGAGAGGTCGACCAGACACAAAGGGACCGCCTCCATGACCACCATGGAGACAATAATAGAGCGGGCACTGCTGGTTCATGACATACCGGACGGGGAACTTAAGCCGGTGAGAACCAGCAGCTTATCTACAATGCCTCATAGGACATTCGACAGGGACAGACCACCTCCATGGCCACCAGACATAGCAATAGAGTCGGTGTCACTGGTTCATGACACACCGAGGGGAACCAACAGTCTCCACACTGCCTCATAGGACATTCGATCGATTGGGACAGACCACTTCCCTGGCCGCCCCCAACAGCCAACAAGCCGGTGCCTCTGATGTACAAATCACCGGACAAAGAGGACAAGCCGGCAAGAACCAGCCAAAACTCAAACAGTGAGCCGGTACAATTGAAGCCAGGAGAATCACCCAGACTTAGCAAAGGCAGAGAGATTGACATAGAGACAGGGCTTCCAATGATTACAATCCATGCCCTTAACCAACTCGCCTCCTTCACGATCAAGGTGGATTTTCAAGGTGTGAACACAGTCGGAATAGTGGACAGCGCTGCTGATGTAACCCTTATTCAGATACTTTCTATGATGGGCTATCAGACAAACCAGTCCTAGTGCAGGAGGTCATGGTAAACAATGCAGGGAGAGACCTGAGGATGAGAGGATGGGTAACAGAGCCGGCCAGGCTGCGAATTCACGGCACGACGTATAGGCAAGAAGTCTTGGTAGCCCCATTCGGAGACTCGCTAATCTTGGGAACAGACTTCCTGATGAACAACTGCACTAATATCAGTTTAGAATATCAAAACATCACCATCGTGGGGGAAAATGTCCTAATGATCATCACACCGCGAGAGGGCAAGGTGTGCCGTGTCTTTCTTACCTCCGCTGTTGTCACACGGGTGACGGGACGATTGGATAAGAAAATAGAACAATATATGGTGGAGCCTGTCCTGGGAGTCCTGGGAGTCCTGGGTGTAGTGTCTGAAGCTGAGGTTATTGTGCCGGAATATGAGACAACAATGACAAGGTGTAGAATGGTTAAGAGTCCATATCAGTACAGAGTCAAAGGGATAGCGGATCCAGTGGAAGAGATGGGGATGCCAGTGGTCCCACCTCATTTGACAGACTTATTTGAATGTTCCAAGGTTCATTTGGAGAATGACGATAGGGGCCAGTTGGCAGAACTTCTGATTGAATTCCATGACGTGTTCGCCCGGGACGAGCTTGACCTGTGTGACATCTCAGCCATAGAGCATTCCATAGGCACCGGGGATGCCAAGCGGTTGAGACGAACGCCTTTCGGTTTCGCAGAAGAAGAGGAGGAACATCTCAAGAAGATGCTGAAGGGAGGCGTCATCCAGCCTTCAAAAGTTCGGAGTGGGCCTCGGCGCCAGTGTTAATCCGCAAGAAATGTGGAGGTGTGCGCTGGTGCATAGATTTTCGCTCGCTAAATGCCCGGACTATGAAAGACGTCTTCCCTCTGCCCTTGATCGATGAGTGCCTCGACACATTAGCAAACAGCACTTGGTTTTCGAAATTACTTGCCAACTCTGCCTACTGGCAAGTCAGGATTAAACAGGAAGACAGGAGGAAAACCGCATTTGTCACGAAATACGGCCTCTACGAGCACATAAGGATGGGTTTCGGATTGTGCAACGCTCCAGCCACCTACGCCCAGGTGATGACACTGATACTTGGTGGGTTGAGTTGGGACATAGTCCTAGCATTCTTAGATGACGCAGTGGTAAATGGCATCACCATCCCTCAGCACTTTGAGAATCTGCGGACTGTTTTCAGACGATTCCGAGAATACCGCCTAAAACAGAAGCTAAAGAAGTGCGAACTCTTCCAGCAGAAAATAGAGTTTCTAGGGAGAACAGTCAGTAGTGATGGAGTGGGGGTGAACAACGCTAGTCTGGGAGTAGTCGTAGAATGGCCAGCCCCTAAGACGACAAATGAAACAGAGAGCTTCCTGGGATTTGCAAACTACCACAGAAACTTTATCAAGGGTTATGCCAAGCTAGCGACCCCTTTGTATTCAATCACTGGGAAGAAGCCCTTCAACTGGGGTCCAGATCAGGAGATAAGCTTTGAAACCCTCAAACAGGCTCTGTTGTCTACACCTGTGCTCGGGTTACCGAACAAAACAGACCCCTTCCTGCTCGATACTGACGCCTCTGACCTGGCTATTGGGGCGGAATTGATTCAAGTTCAGCACGGAGAGGAGAGAGTCATAAGTTATGGCAGTTTCGCACTGACCCCGAACAGCAACGTTATTGCACAACATGCAAGGAGTTGCTTGCATGCGGTGATCCGCTTCACAAGGCAATACCGCCATTACCTTCTAGGTCGCCCTTTCACTGTCCGCACGGAACACAACAATCTTCGTTGGCTCCAAGATTTCAAATCTCCAGAAGGACAGATTGCCAGGTGGCTGGAAGAACTTGGACAGTACGATATGGTTGTGGAACATCGCCCTGGGGCAAAGCACCAAAATGCGGACGGGTTGTCCATGATCCTGTGGGACAATGACTGTGACAGCTTTCAAAGATGGGTGGCTCTTGAATATCTACCATGTGGAATGCAAGTATTGCACAAGAGCACAGGAAAACTTGGGTCAGTTCTATGAGGAGGTGGACTATGCCATACTGCTATCAAGGTGGCTAGGGCAACCAAGAGCCTAGTTACACAGACAGAAGATTTTAACGGTTGTTTCACAGATGGCTTGCTTAGGGAGCTGATGAGGAGGACCCACTGTGACTCCCTTGATGAACCCTGTGTGCGGTCCATATCGCTGGACGCCAGCTCCCCGGAGGTGGAGATAGTGCTAAGCCGGACAACCTCAGAAGAGAAAAACCCAGATGATCTCCCAGAAGCTCAGGCCTTTGGGTATTCCATTGAGCAGATACAGGTGGCGCAAGACGAAGATGCAAATTTGGAGATACTGTTGAACTGGGTAGACCAAATAGGAAGTACCCTCTGACCAAGAACTTTTTCTGGCGAGTTCAGCAGCCAAATAATATTACCTGAACAAAGAACTGTTCTACCGAGACTCCCGGTGGGTGCTAGTGAAGAAGAACACCTAAACTGAGAATCTCCCAGTACGAGTACTGATACCAACAGCACTTCAGAGTGAGGTCTTAAAGTACCTGCATGATATTCCCATGTCAGGACATATGGGAGTGGCCAAGACCAGAGAGCGTCTTCGAGCTAAGTATTACTGGTACAAGGGTTCACAAGAGGCCAGGGACTACATAGCCATGTGTTCGAGATGTAACCGGAACAAGAAACCGCTGAAACATGCACGGTGAGAGTTGACATGTTTCCATGCAGGCGCCCCCATGAAAAGAGTACACATGGACTTTGTTGGGCCGCTGCCACTAAGCAGACGAGGGAATCAACACATCCTCATGATCGTAGATCAGTTTACCAAATGGGTGGAGTGCATTCCCTTGCCCAGCCAGAAGGCGGAGGTGACAGCCAGAGCAGCTGTCAAAGAGTTGTTCACGCGTTTCGGATTCCCTTTCCAGATACATACCGACCAAGGAAGGAACTTCGAGAGCCGAATGTTCCAGGCGGTGTGTGACCCATTGCACATCTCCAAGACGAGAACAACACCGTTCCGACCATCTTCAAATGGGCAGGTAGAGCGCTACAATCGGACTCTTCTCCAGATGGTCCGATGTCACATCGGCAAGTCACAGGACACCTTGGATGAGTTTTTGCCTCAACTTTCCAGCGCAATCCGATCCTCTGTAAACAGGCAAACAGGTTTTACAGCAAACAGACTTATGCTGGGCAGGGAGGTGAACACACCATTGGATCTGATGTTTGGATCCCCGGTCTCCGAGGAAGAGGGTCCCAGTGTCCATGAATATGTCAGAGATCTGAAGGAAGCGATCCAGGAGGCCCATGACCTGGCTCGAGTGACACTAAAATCTGCAAGTGCATGAAAAGGGACTACGACCTGAAAACCTTGACCCGGACATTCCATGAAGGCCAGCCGGTATTTGTGTTGGACTCTGCTGCGTTACTGGGCCAGTGTAAGAAGCTCTTTCCTGTATGGAAGGGGCCTTATCTTATTGTAAGGAAGATCACGTCAAACCTTTTCATTGTGGCTACCCCAAGAAGGAACTAACATTACATCATGACAGAATCAAGCCGTGCGAAGACCGTGAGCTCCCACGATGGATGAAGAAAAAGATGAAATAGGAGGAAACAAGGTGGGATCTGGAAGGACTGTTTCCTGAACCGACTGCTGATACTCCAGACCCAGGTGCAGAAGATGAACTTCTTTACTGCATATGCCGCCAACCTGATGATGGAGAATTTAGGATTGCTTGTGATACCTGCAACAGTTGGTTTCATGGCAAATGTGTGGGGATCACCGAGGCGATGGCAGAGACGATAGGGGAGTACTTTTGCCTGGATTGCCAGTAGATGAATAGGATGACTGACAGTACGGTCATGACCGCTAGGGTTAGGCAGGTTATGTCATTCCCACTCTCTGCTGACGTTGGGGAGGGTGGGACCAGCCAAGCTTATTCCGCCCTTTTGTGGAGAGGGGGTGGAGTATTCCTGTTAGTAGTTTGCATTTCCTCTCTTTCCAGGTATAGCCATGTTCAGCACAAGTGACTCATCACAGGAGCGATCTTGGAAAGAATGAGAGAGGGGAAGGAAGAAGGTGGTTAGTAGAAGAGAGCGGTCTACCGCTCCTCAGAGACACTGTGAGTCCATCGTGATGGCGGATTTCAGGGGAGAGAAAAGGCCTCATCGATGGCGGAGCCCGAGTCCAGAGAGGAGGTATCGGGGGAGCCCAGAAGGGCCATCTCATCGGCATAGGAGCCCCAGCCTGCACTGTTCAAGGAGAACTACAAACTCGCACCATCCTGCAAGATATGGGCGCAGCCCAAATCGTCGTGGGGAAAGACAGTCCAGACACCAAAGTCCCAGCGTAACCCCGGATAGGCTCAGCATCAGGCTCAGCCGTAGGAGCTCTCCAAGGAGTACTGCTGGTTACAGGAGCCCCAGTCCTCGGAGCTCCAGTCCTCGGAGAAGCTCTTACAGGAGTCAGAGCCAGCAGGGGCCAACGTGGTCGAGTGAAGACAGAAGGCACCAACAGCCTTCAACAAAATCAAACCGGTCCGTCTCGCAGGCGGATCGGGCAACAGTCCAGGTTAACACCGGGACCTGGACACATGTGCACACAGAAAGGCAGCCTGAAGCATCACAGTCGATCGTACAGGCGGATGGGGGCGCACTGAAGAAAGGCAGGGGACCTTCTTCAACGAGTGGAATAGCCACAGGACTAAATCACTCACCCGAGAGAAGCATTAGACCCCTCACTTTGTCGTCATGGATCCAGTCTGAGATGGACGCACAGTCACAGTCAGAGGAAGGCCCTCATCAACGAGAGAAGAGGTTGAGGGGATATCTGCTAGGGTCGCCCGTCGGGCAGGCGGGTGAATGAGCCCTTTTCATGGAGGAGTTGCCCACAGCTGAGGTTCAGAAGGAAATTGTGACTGGAGCCCTCCCTAGGAGGAAGACTCAGTTCACCCTTGTTTTTCTAGCCAAGACCAGTTGCGGGGGCAGGGCTCAGGACCTTCTCAGAAGCAGGGCTCGGGACTTCTTCAGGGACCAGCCAGCAGGCAGAGAAGAGGCCTTGGAGAGCAAGAAGAGTAAGAACCAGTGGGAAGGTATGGAAGCCCCAGACAGACCGCCAAGAAGAATATCTTGGGGAGATGAACAGGAGTGGGAATGTATGGAAGTCCCAGACAGCCCGCCAAGGAGGAAAATAACCTGGGATAGCCCGGTCAGCCTGGCGGGGAAGAGAAGGATACCTTGGGAAGGCCAGAACCAGGTACCCATGAAGGCATGCAAGAAAAGCGTGAGTCCACCTCCGCCCAGAAGGGATAGTTTTCCGCTGCGGGGTTGCCCTGCCAAGACAAAAAGTTAAAGAGGCATGTCGTGGACCGGCATCTGCCGTGGTATTTCAAGGACAAAGAAAATGAAACAACCATGCAAGAGCCGGAAACGCACTCTAGAAGGGCATCTGCTCTAAACCATTTGGCTCGATGGATCCTGGGAGCAGAGGGGACTGTCTTCCAGTTAGTAGAGTATGCCAATCGATGCCTAGTGATCCCATCAGACAGCGAGATCGCTCAACTCGCGTGTGCGGGGATGAGGGAGCTAATGAGGAGGGAGGGGTGGTCACAACCTCATCGCCTCAGCCTACACCCCATAAATTCACCAGCTTGTCTTATGTACTGGAGGGTGCTGGCATTGCTCATGAATGCACTCACCCCATCCCAGGTTAACGAGTTCCGGACTTTCCTACAGCCAGTGGCATCCAGAGCCATTCCAAAACCCTTGGAAACAGACTCAAAACCGGAGTCCTCGGAAAATTGGGACCAGGAACTTTCCAGTACCGGTGAAGAGGTGTGGATTCCCATGGGTCTGGAGGCCACAGAGTGGAAAGAGACGGGTGAGGGCTTGGTACAGACAATCATGTCTTCCGACTATACTTGGGGATGGGAGTCCAGCATGTCACCCACAGAAGAGGGCACGTCGTGTCTTCTGGCCAGATATTTTGCATGGGACTCCCAGACATCATACGAAGGGGATGGCACGGTACAGTATGTCGTGTCTCCCGGGCACACCAGCAGGGGAGCAGGCACGGCAGAGACCGCTGTGTCGCCCATTACCATTCACACCAGCCATAGGACCCCGGCAAGACTTGTGGAAGAGTCAACAGAATTCTCACTCCCAGCCGCATTGGACAGCCACTTCCACCTCGACCGCACTAAGACACAACTGTGGGGTAGTCTGTCCAGGGCCAGCACCGAACAGCTGTTAGCGGAGGGTCCACAGCCAGTTCCTCAGCAGTTGCCACCCGTGCCCCCTACGAATTGTACATTATGAATATATCAATAATTGAAGTACACATATATCAATGGAAATATTAAACATAGGTATATATTTTTATATGTACATATCTTCAGTAGGGTGAAAACAACAACAATAGGTTAATTTGTGGATGTGGGGAATATCACTTGAATTGGTATTGCAATACCAATACTGTTTTGATCCTTGGAGTAAACAGTGCTTTTCAAAACATTTTCTGTTAAGATAAGGTAATCAAATGAATGCATCAAACAGCAGCCTGTGAAATATATAGCTGTACATATATTTTTATATCAATTGCATAATAATGCCAAAAGAAATGATGATGATGATGATGATGGTGATGACGATGATGATGGGGATGATGATGGGGATGATGATGATGGTAATGATGATGATGATTGTCATGATGATGATGGGGATGATGATGATGATGGGGATGGTGATGATGGGGATGATGATGATGATGATGATGATGATGATGATGATGTCCGTTTAATTTACTTCAGAACTGACGACAACTGTAAAGTCAGGGTGCAGTGATAAACTATGGCTGGCTGAACAATTGGGACTGTGTGTCAAAGAGAGTAGAAGTAGCCACTGACAGAAGACAATGGACTCTTCAGGTGACACAAATCAGGGAGAGAGACCTGAACCCGAGACACGATCCAAGACTGAAGAGAGATATAATGAGGATGATCCTGTGGATGAGCACCCCCATCAAGGAGTGATCCGGCCTCCATGTCCTGGTACTTGAGAAACAGGTGCTCAACTGCAGGGAACACAGCCATCAACATTGAGACGAGTTATACAATTTGTGCTACCAGCTGTCCTCTATGGAGCTCACAGTGTCCTTACAGATGCCTTGCCACCTTTTATACCACATGTCAATGTCACAGACAACTGTATCTCTAATGACCAGCACCGTAGGCCTGATGAAAGTGATACCATGGACAGAACAACAGATAACCTGACTGGTGAAAGTGATAACCTGGACAGAACATCAGACAACCTGACTGGTGAAAGTGATACCATAGACAGAACAACAGACAGCCTGACTGGTGAAAGTGATGCCATGGACAGAACATCAGACAACCTGACGGGTGAAAGTGATACCATGGACAGAACATCAGACAACCTGACTGGTGAAAGTGATACCATGGACAGAACAACAGATACCCTAACTGGTGAAAGTGATACCATGGACAGAACATCAGACAACCTGACGGGTGAAAGTGATACCATGGACAGAACATCAGACAACCTGACTGGTGAAAGTGATACCATGGACAGAACAACAGATACCCTAACTGGTGAAAGTGATACCATGGACAGAACATCAGACAGCCTGACTGGTGAAAGTGATACCATGGACAGAACAACAGACAGCCTGACTGGTGAAAGTGATACCATGGACAGAACAACAGACGGCCTGACTGGTGAAAGTGATACCATGGACAGAACATCAGACAACCTGACTGGTGAAAGTGATACCATGGACAGAACATCAGACAACCTGACTGGTGAAAGTGATACCATGGATAGAACATCAGACAACTTGACTGCTGAAATTGATACCATGGACAGAACAACAGACAGCCTGACTGGTGAAAGAGATACCATTGACAGAATATCAGACAACCTGATTGGTGAAAGTGATACCATGGACAGGTCAACAGACAGCCTGACTGGTGGAACTGATAACTTGAACAGAGGAATGGTTAACCTAGCCGAGATCGAGAGAAGAGATCACACTGTCCGTAGTGCAAATCTGTCTTCTGGGGATCAAGCCTCTTCCCGCCAAGCAGTCATTGAAATTGGAGAAAATAGTTTGACAGTTATTGACCCTGGGTCTTCTGGTTTAAAGGTCATACAACCAAATCAACAGCCCAGAGAACGATGTCTCACCAGAACCAATCTTCCAATATCAAACACGTTAGCAAACTCACAAGTGCCGTCTCTCCATGCTTCAAGGCAACATGTTCCAGGCTTTCAGACATCACATATCACTAATACAAAGGAGGGAGCTTCACTGATGACTGCAGGCCCTTCATTCACAAAAGCTCCATCATCTAGCCAAACAACACCAGAGAATAAACCGAGGCGTCAGCCTGTGCCATCAGAAAATCAGGAAGCAATAGGTGGGAAGATAATGCTTCTGCAGTCCATATTAGTTATTGTAGTATGTCTGAAGTAATATTCATCCATCTTCCCGAGGAAAGAGAGTTAACTGACTTTAAAAGTCCAGTTTCCACCCTTGCCGAACTAGACTGGAAGTCCTCGGCTTGATCGTAGCGCCAGCAGTGGCTATTTATTACAAGTTATGTCCCTTCTATGCCTCTCCTATTGACCAATCAGATTCAACCTCTCGTATCACTTGCATTTGCTTCAAACAAAACGGTGGCGCCCAGTCAAGACGATCTGATTGATATTCAAGATCTATATTGTGATAAAACGAGTCTTACATTGCGAAGTGCATCAAATCACGTGAGCACCTTGATTAAAAGCATGAAAAGATTTAGAAAATATGTGTTGACAACGAGTTAGTGTTGCACATGCTTTCCTGCAGTCGACCGAAATCTGCATGACACTTTACAAACCAGATTTTGATTTCCGTGCGCGATTTTGATTGGACTATGCATAGACTCGTTAGTCCAGGCAAATGTAACTCCATAATACCAGCCTAGTTCGGCAAGGGTGGAAACTGGACTTTTATAGTCATTTAACTCACTAACCCGCATTACTGTTTGCTCAAACCACACAAAAACACAACTTAAAAGGCGTGCATTGAAATAGGGTTTTATGCCCTGTAGCATAACCTCATTTGACTTAAATGTCAATTCTTTATCTGGAGGTTTTGATTAATGTCATATGTGCAATCGAGAGACTACGTCTGTTTAATATACGATATGTATTGCAGGATTTGATTTGCAGTGTTTGAAATAACTTGCCGGGACTACAAGTACAAACTGATTGAAGTCTAGTTCCATTTAACAAGTACTAGTATTTCAGCATTGACATAACATCTATGTTTGTTTCGTTAAATGCTTTATTACCAATACGCAACAATACATCTAGTCATGATTTGTCTGTAGAATTTTACATATTTACATATAGAATGCTTAATTCACAAATACGTTTCAAATCTGAACACATCTCATTTGTCTGTAATATTTAATTTTTTCATTTGCTTCCAGATCAACGTTTTAAGAACATCTGTGGTGAGTAGTTTCAAAGTGTGTGAGTGAGTTGAGTCTAACGCCACTTTCCGTGACAGTATTTTTTTTTAACCGTGTGTCAAGTTAGCCAAAGTAATGCAGATCCTAGACATTTACCACTTTGAAAAAAATTGAACCTGGTTATAGTGCTGACAAGCCAAGACTTATGTCGGTGGCGAATCTCGGATTCGAACCAACGGTCATAAGATTGAATCTCTATGCTAATTTGAGCAGTGGATGTTAAAAGTATTTTCTCAGAAATGTAAAGTGTTTTTGTTTTTGTTTGTTTGTTGTTTAACGCCACACTCAGCAATATTCCAGCTATATGACGGCGGTTTGTGAATAATCAAGTCTGGACCAGACAATCCAGTGATTGGTATCATGAGCATCGATCCACGCAATTGGGATATTGCTAATGTCAAAGCCAAAATCAATGAACACAGCCTTAATATTGTAATATCATAGAATGATCAATGTACCATGTCCAGAGGCCGTAGTTTTCCTCAGAATTAAAAGTAACACGTGAATGAAGAAACAAATGATGATACCAAATCCTAACCTCAGCCTGAACAGCACTCGAAGTTTTAAATATAGCACAGGTTCCCCCTGGTTACAAGAAATGTCCAAACTAACAGTCATCTCACAGCAGTTACAATAAAAGCAACAAGGAACTTTCTACATTCCAAATAAACTCTTTCAAAAACAAATTCGATTGTACGATTCCGACTCTATCATGAGCATGATTCACAATCAAATAAGGATAACTACACTTCTGGGTGTAGCATTAAGCAATAGTCTTAGAGGGTTAAGAGTATTCTTAAGGATAGTTTGAGAATGTTTCCGACTACAGCTCCAGGAATCATTCACTCCCCCGGAATTTGAAACTGACTTGAGTTACCCCTCATAAAGACACTATCCTGGAAAACTAAACTCCCGGGCAAAAGAAACTTATCACTTGCCAATTAAGTTTTATCTGAGTTAAAGTAAAACGTTATCAGACAACATCTTCCCGATCTTGTACCCGGCCTGTTTGCTGATAACGGCTCAACAACTTGTTGATACTGGTTTGACTGCAGCTAAAGGTTGTTGCAATCTGCTGTTAAGAGGGCCTCATATCGGCCATACCAATAGCTCAGTCACGTTCCTCTTGTGTGAGCCTCGACCAAGGGTCACAACGCCGGTTGAAGATCGCTACATCTGGACAATCCACCTGTGGAACCGATACTTGACGGTGACGGCATTTGGACACCCCATCGACAGACGAACAAGCAAGGACTGTAAGTCGGTGGCAGCGGCGTGATTTGGAAAGGGTACTGTTCACAGACGAAAGTCAATTTTACTTGTTCCGAAATGGTGGCCGAGTCCATGTTTATTGACGTAGGAGAGAGCCACTGGCACCTAACTGCATCCAAGATGAACACCCTTATGGTAGAGGCGGCGTCATGGTATGGTGCAGTATTTGTGGGCAGCTTATTACACGTGGGAACCTGACTGGCCAAAGATACAGATTTTTTTATTTTGACCCCATGTCTCCTCCGCCCGGCCTTATGGCATGTGCATTACCGATGTCATTGCAATGTTGTAAAGACATTGATAATAGGTTCCTTTCATTACAATAATCATCATATAGAGAACACCTTTTGTTTCTTTTTATAGAGGTATTGAACAAGGTGATAAGTGTCTTTTGCCCTGTGATGTTATTACCATATTTTGTAATTGTTGTAATAAGTTAATTCGAAAAGACCAAAATGTTTGTTCAAAATATTTCTTTTGAGGTAGGATAGGATAACTGTTCAAAGTGTGCCAGATCCTCAACGTGATAAAATCACAATAATGAAACTGATCTGGTCTTGTATAACAATATACTACTGGCCGGATGAATGTCTTAAGAAGGCTTCATTTCCCAACATATGCACCAGATACGCTGGGCTTTCACTGTACATGAATTAGAGTGATGTATATTCTTTTCCAGAAACAACACAGGCAATGATAGGACAGCATGACTCAGTGTATGTATCAACGTATGGCGAGAGGTTTGCCTTCAAACATCTACAGCAGCGTGGTGCCATATTTATGAAAGGACGACCTGGCTCTGGGAAATCTAGATTAGGGTTAAAACTTCTTGCTGACGTCTCAAGGCAAACAGATAGGAAACCCCTGGTGTTGACATCGGCAGAACAGTGGAGAGATATCCCTCAGAAACAAAACAATGAAGCATCTGGAAAAGCAGCGAATAGGTATGTTGTCATGATAGATGACATTTTCGGATCAACGAATTTTGTTGAGTCTCGCTTTGATGAATGGACTAGAGTGTTTGATGTCATGCATCCTTCTGTTGAATCTGGCCATGTAATGCTGGTGCTTGCATCTCGGCCAGACATTAGTGAACAATGTCAGGCCCGACTGAACAAATACAAACTAACTCGTCATATGTTCTATCTTACCTTAGATGAAGATGAGTTGACACTCCGACCTAGGGAAAAGATGATGTTGCTGAAAAGCATTTGTGAAACAAAAGTGAAGTTTACTAAACATGAGATAAATGAAATAGCACAGTTAAAGACTACACTTGGATTCCCTCAATGTTGTCAATATTTTGCAGGAAGTAAGGAAGCCCAGGCTCAAAGGGTTGGATTCTTCCAAAACCCAAACGAATATGTGCTGGAGGAAGTATGCTGCTTGCAAGAAAGTGATGGGCTTGGCTATCTTGTTCTATTGTTAGTGTTGTTTGGCAAAGGATACCTTGATCACAAGTATCTTCAACCTCACAAAAGTCCACAAGAGTTTCAACTAAAGTTAGATGACTTGACAAAGTTATGCTCAAAGATTCCTAACAATCGAAGTCTGTATGACATCAAACAGAAGGCTGATTCACTTTGTGGTTCATACCTTTGGCACACTGAAAAGGGATATGTTTTCCAGCACCAGTCAATATTCGACGCAGTTTTCATAAACATATCACAAATGTATCCTGACATTTACATTCATTTGTGTCCCGCTAACATACTTGTAGAATTTGTCAGAACATCAGAAAGGGAGAGTGAGAATAGAAGAAACCTTGTGCTCTTGAATGAGGACCATTATGAAGCATTCGCCGATCGAATAATTCAATTGATGGTCAGTGAAGAAGTGGTCACCATTTTGAAACACCCATCTCTTCGAAATGAAACATTTGTAAATCACGTAGTAGATAGATGGTTTTCACAACAAAATGTTGGGGATATAGTTTCTCGTGAATTTGAAAAGTCAAGGGAAGTGATCATATTTGCTCCTGCATCTCAGTATCTTCACATACGGATTTTGGAAGTCAAAACGTTGTTGGAGCTTTTTGTTTATAACAAACATTCTTTCATGCTCACCACCTTATTAGAAAAGTGCAGCCTTTCCACCAATGTGTTGCAGGGTTGTTTGCCATGTGCTATCTATGTAGGGGGCAACCTACTCATAGAGACACTTTTAGCCCAAGGAGTTAAACCAAATGAGAGCTGCTTCAGCACCCTTTGTGTTGCAAGAGGCATCGACACAAACACCACTGAAAGACTGTTTACCAACATTTGGGATGACATTGAAAAGATACATGCACAGTGGGCCAAGGCTAACGCGGATGGTGTGCATATGTTCAACTGGACACCATTTTCATTGGCAGTACTAAATGGGAACTATACCGTTGTGAAACTGCTAACAGATAAATTGAAGCACGAGAGAAAAAACAACATCATATTTGAAGATTCTTTAAAAGCTTTATTGTGTGAGCTGCAGACAACAAACCCTTATCCTGTGTTCAAACCATACGACATGGACAAATTGACAAAGATAATGAAGCTTCTACTGAACAATTATCATGCCAACGATACTGGTTATCTGTGCTGGTTAGCATCAGCACACTCTGATGCATCAGCTCTGAAGCTGATTCTTGAATTCATCAAGACTGTTAAAGTTGCATTGAATACCTCACGTATTACACAGTGCATACAACCGGATTATGGAAGTCCATTTGATCAGGCTGCAGCATATGGTGGGGCAGATTGTTTGGAATCACTGTTAGAACTTAACAGAGATCCATTCATAAATCCAAGTAAGGAAAGGAATGGGTCCTTGCTTCACATTTCAGCCAAACATGGAAACACAAAGTGTGTTGAGATGTTGCTGAAGTTGGGTCATCCTGTTATGGCCAAGGACAGCATTGGCCAGACTCCATTACACTTGGCGGTGTCACACAATCATACAGAATGTGTAAAACTGCTGATAGAACAAAGATCATCTGTTGCTATGCGTGACAATAATGGACGGACACCACTGTTGCTTATACACACATCCTCACTCACAAACATAGATATTATACAAAATATACTGGAGTCAAATGAACATATGGAAGATGAAGAACGCAAAATGCTTGTTCATAAGGCAGTTGCTTTTGGGGACATGGGATTGTTGAGGTTATTGTGTATTAGAGGCGTTGATGTAAATATGGAAATGGAAAAATACCACAAGTACTTTGGGTCAGTTTTTCTAATCTCATTTGAGATATTGCAACCTTCGTATGTTGGATGCAAGGAGACGTTACTTCATGCTGCTTGCAGACATGCTGACGTGGATATGGTCCAATTTTTATGTGTAAATGGAGCCAGCGTTGATGCAGTTGACACGGATGGAAAAACAGTTGCACATGCAGCAGCAGCATCACACATTGGTGGAGTAGAAAAACTTCAATATCTGTTTAATGTGAAACGTGCTCTTCTTCATACAACAGACAATGAAGGAAGAACAGCACTGTTTCCAGCTGTTATATCAGCAGCAGAGACAGGCGATATGGAGCTTGTTACGTTTCTAATAGACCAAGGTCTAAGTGTTAACTGCAAGGATAACTCCAACAGAAATTTGGCGATGCAATCTCCTGCACCTACAGGTGTAAGCCATAAGTACATCTCAGAAACTGTAACACATCTTTTGAATGCACATCTTGATATCCATCAGCAAGATCTTGAAGGTCGGACAGCACTTCACTTTGCTACAAGACATACAAATATCGACTGTGTTTTGGCACTGCTTCAAAAAGGTATTGCATTAAATATAAAAGATAACCAGGGTATGACAGCACTCCACTATGCTGCAAAAGAAGTCAATTCAAGGGACGAGAAGATGGTCCTTGGCATCATGAAACTGCTTCTAAAACAGGAAACTGAACAGGAAACTGGTATTGAAGCACAAGATATTTTTGGGATGACACCACTTCACCATGCTGTTAAGTCACAGAAAATTGATAGAGTAATGTTGTTACTGCAACAGAAGGTAAATCTCAATTTACAAGAAAGCAATGGGAAAACCGCCCTCCATTTTGCAGCAACGTTTCAATCGTCGCCAATTGCTTCACGCCTCTTAGATGGAGGGTGTGATGCCAATATGCGAGATATCGATGGCAAAACAGCATTACATTATGCTTCAAGTAATGAGTGCATCTTCAATATACTTCTTCTCCTCGAGAAAGACGTCGATATACACGTTCAAGATAACCAAGGACAGACAGCTCTTCACATTGCTGTAGAACATCAAAGAGAAGAGTGTGTTGAATTGCTTTTAGAGGAAGGCATAGATCCCATGATTCAAGATAATGACGGAATGACTGTGCTTCATAAGGCGGTTACTATGATGAACACAAGCAGGAATAATATTATTGTTAAACTACTGCTTGCAAATGGCGACTCTCAAGGTGTACAAGGACAAAATGAGAACACAAGTAAAGGCAATTACTCAAGAACGGTTGATAATGAAGGGAGGACAGTCCTCCACTGTGCTGCAATTCGTGTGAATACAGATTATGTAGGAATGCTCCTAAATAGAGGCGTGGACCCAAATATACAAGACCAACATGGCATGACAACACTTGCATTTGCTACAGAACGTTCATCAGTCCAGAGCATTAAGTTACTCTTCGATAAAGGGGCAGATCCTAACTTACGTGACAGTGAGGGCCATACATTGTGGTTCTATGCACGGTCAATAGATGTATGGGAACTACTGATGGAACAAAGAGTTGATCCAACTGTAACAGATGGACAAGGGAGGACAATACTTCACTATGCAGCACGTTTATGTGGTGCGGACGCAATTAAACTGGCGTTACAAATAGATATCGATCACACGTTGAAAGACGATACAGGTAGAACAGTCCTTCACTATGCTGCTGAGACAGGATCTGAAGAGACAGTTCAACTTCTCTTGGAGAAAGGCGTTGATCCAAGCATCAAAGACAAAACAGGGAGTGTGGCACTCCATTATGCTGCAAGGAGAGATTCCATTGGGGGTGTAAAACTGCTGTTAGAAAAAGGTGATAACATAGCTGTAAAAGACAACACTGGCAGAACGGCTCTTCACTATGCTGCACAGGTAGGAATAACTGACAGTGTTAGGTTGCTCTTAGAGAAAGGATTTGACCAAAACGAACGAGATAGTCAGGGAAAGGTGGCACTTCATTATGCTGCAGGGGGATTCGGGGAGGGCGTTTTGAAACTGTTGATCGATAAAGGGACCAACCCAAGTGTAGAGGACCAAAGTGGCAGGACAGCCCTTCACTATGCGGCAATGGAACAAACAGATGCCAGTGTTATGGCTCTTTTATTGACAGGTATTGACCCAAACAAACAAGATGAGCAGGGGAAAACAGCCCTTCACTATGCTGCAATGTACGGAACAGCTGACAGTGTTAAGGCTCTTTTATTGAAAGGTGTTGACCCAAATGCTCAAGATGAAGCAGGGCAGGTGGCACTCCATCATGCTGCAAGGAGATATTCCAGTGATAGCATACACTTGCTGTTAGATAAGAATGTTAACCTGACTGTAAAAGACAACACTGGCAGGACAGCTCTTCATTGTGCTGCACAGGAAGGGATATTGAACAATGTAAGGTTGCTCTTAGAGAAAGGCTTCGACCAAAACGAACGTGATAATCAGGGAAAGGTTGCACTTCATTATGCTGCACAGTCATCTGACCATGTGGACCTTCTGAGACTTTTCATCGATAAAGTGCCCAATCCCAGTGTAGAGGACAAAAGTGGCAGGACAGCCCTTCACTATGCTGCAATGAAAGGGTTGGCTGCAAATGTTCTGCATCTTTTACTGAAAGGTACTGACCCAAACAAACAAGATGAGCAGGGGAAAACAGCCCTTCACTACGCAGCCGGGCCAGGATCTCACTTAATGTGCAGAGCGACTGTCCACATACTCTTACACCATGGCAGTGAAGTCAATATCAGAGACAGGAGGGGCATGACAGCCCTCGATCATGCTGCAGAGGCTGGCAAACATGATATCATGGCACTGCTTATCGATAATGGTGCTACTATTGGTATGCAAGATCAACAAGGAATGACTGACCTCCATTATGCAGCAGAACGAGATAATATCCAGTGTTTCAGGCATCTCGTGCGGAAAGGCATTGACACTAGCATACAAGATGAACTGGAAGAAATATCAATTAAATTGTTTACCAATTTAAACAAGACATTTCCAGCACGCCACAGTGATAAATGAAAATCCATCTGTGCCAAGAAGCATGTACTATCACATCAATCACTCAAAAGTGTTGAAATCTTCTCCGGAAAGACATGAACCCCAGTACTCAGGGTCACATCAGACGAATAGCTCTTGTCTGTGCTGTAGATGAGGACTGTGGCAGACAGACAGACGGACACATGCAGACGGAAACATTACCATCCAAAACGAGTTCCTGTCTGATGAACTATTTCAGCGTAACATATAAATCCTACTCATAAGCTACAGGTACATAATCTGATGCAAGTAATTGTTTGTTATTAATATATGACAACAGTCTAGGTGTAGATCGTTTCAAACTGTACGATTGATGGTGTTTATAACATACATGATATTTGCCAACAGAAAAGTGTGTGTATGTGTGTGTGTGTGTGTGTGTGTGTGTGTGTGTTCATTCATTCATTTTTGGAAGTTGTCATTCTATGTTAAGATAACTAGGGTGTATCTGCAGAATGAGCACAACTGATTATTTATGATCAAATTCTACTGTCTAAATGTATATGAATGTAAAGCATAAATAGCACTTGTGAGTGAATGTTGGTGTTTATTCAGTATGTCACTTATATCGTAGTGTGGTAGATTCATGTTGGAGAAAGCAGATGATGCAATTCTTGGCAGTTAACCTATTTTCAGAGCACAGGAATGGCACTGACGTTAAAGTCAGAAAAATATTGTTGGCGGTGGATAAATTCTGCTTCATACATATCATCTTCATGCAGTTTCGAAAGGTACCCTGCACTGTGTCTGGCAATGTTACATACAGTATGTTGTTTACAGTTAATGTAAATCAGAATTATTTCATAGGTACATGTACTCCATTGTTGCACTGTCATCTTAGTAGCTATGTCCATAGTATACATGATAATTAGGACCCGTGAAGATCCTGGGGAGAATAGGTCTTCAGCAACCCATGTTTGCCATAAAATGATGACTATATATAAGTACAATTGTCACATGTTTTATCAATATTGTAATTCACCAGAAGTCAATTTCAAATTCATATATATTAGTGGTTTGGACGTAAATAGCATCTTCGGTGCCATGTGCGCTTGACGCATGCGCAGTTGATGTTACTCCATTCGGTTGAAAACATTACATGTTTTACATTTCTACTAATATTGTCTTCATTTGGCTTCAGGTGAGTTGTCAATGCACAAAATACACACCTTCCATCTCATAAGCATATAAACATTTAATTGTTAGTAATATCATGTTAATTAATACTATTAAATAGTTTGTATTTCATGATTATTGTCGGCCCAATGCATAGAAGTTTTCGTCTTCTGGAACGGCATGGTCAGAAAAGTTTGTTATTGCATAAATAGCATAGATATATTGAAGTTGTCCATTAGCTTATGGTAGAAGTGTATGGAAATGAATATTTCTGTAGTTCAGATAAGTTTAGATAGGAATAAGTTTAATTTGATGAGAATTTATGTCATTTCGTCAAGTCAAATTTCTTAGAGGTATTGCCTGTATGTGTGAGAGAGTTATTTCCCTTTGCTGCAGAGCGGAAGTAAACAAATCAGTAGTGTGAAAATGTTTTCCTTCAAAGTTTGTTGTATCTTGAGACAAGTGTTAAGCAAGTCATGTGTTTGCAAAATAGAGTAAGTTTCCATTATATCCTTATGCTTTGTGATTGTCTCTCAAGATATATATTGTTATTGAGTTGTGTCAGTCTGAAGTTATCGTTCAATAGTGTCAGGACTCAGAAGTGGTTATGACGTATGATGTACTGAAAGGTTGATTTCCTTGAGTAGGTTGTCAAAGTATTACTAGATCATGTAGATAGGTTTGTCAATTAGTTATGAGTTTAATCAGAAGTATGTGTAGATATTTCAAGGCTTGCTGTGATAGTTTCTTTGAAATAAGTTTTGTTTTATTAAAGGCTTGTTTGTCTCATTTTGAATAAAATTCATTGTAAATGTTTCATCATCCTTTTTCCAAATGTATAAGTTAAATTCTTTTCATTATCATCATCATATATATATATTTTTTAACTAAAATATTATCAATATTCTAAATATTTTGGAACTTTGTTTATAACATTGTTTTTCATCAATAATTCATAAATATCTTTATTAATATTTCATCAGGAGTTTTTAAGAATTGTTTATCTCTTTCTATGCTAAATATTTTCATGTCAATTATTTAGTAATCCAAGGGAGATAATGCAAAAGTTGAATTTCTTCATTATTCTTTTCACTGGCAAACATGGTGAATTTTAATGTACTAATTTCAAGTGATGTATATGTTGTTTATATTGTCAGTAGATTTGATGAATGTATGCCTTTGATATAAGCATCTGAATGTTTCCATGAAGGTGATTTAGAAATTCAAGGGAGATAATTTAGAATGAATGTCTTTGTTATCTTATCAATGGGTGATGTTTCAGATGACTGAGTCCAAGTTATATGCTACAAGTTTCAAGTGTTATTACTGTTTGAAATATTGTCAATGATAGAATGTACAGTGTTTCTTTATCTAGTTTTAAGGGTGTTGCCAGGACAACTTGAGAGTGTAAATTCATATCTCCAGTATGTACTTTTAGTAAGTTGGATATAAATTCTGTCAATAGTTTCAAGGTTGTATTTCAAGTTATTTCCAGTTCATGTTCATATGTTTAATGAAAGTTTGTCAATGTTTATGAAGTTGCATAATTGGCCAGAACTCTGGTCAATATTTGAATGTTAGGCAAGTGATAGTTGTTCAAGACAATAAGCCTATACATGATATTCTTACTTGGTCATAACAGTGAAGAAGCTTGTGAATGTCAAGTCTAAGTTAAGGGTTAAGCTTAAGTACTAAGAATGCAATGTTAAAGATACACTTAAGTCAAGATGTAAGATTGTAGATATAAGAAGTATTCCAAGTTTTATTCCAAGTTTCATGTATCATGTATATATAAGATTTATGATTACAGATTGTATATGAAAGCACTGTTATTTCACTGTACAAGTGTGTAAGAAATGTTGCCATGTGCGCTTGATGCATGCGCAGTTGATGTTACTCCATTCGGTTGAAAACATTAAATGTTTTACATCTCTACTAATATTGTCTTCATTTGGCTTCAAGAAAAACTTTCGGTTAACATGACACCTCCTTGGGCTGGGGAGCATTATACCGACTACATATATGCTTGTTGTAAGAGGCGACTAACGTGATCGGGTGGTCAGGCTCGCTGACTTGGTTGATGCATGTCATCGAATCCAATTGCGGTCGATGCTCATGATGTCAATCACTGGATTGTCTAGTCCAGACTCGATTATTTACAGACTGCCGGCATATACTGCGGCGTTAAACAACAAACAAACATTTGGGGAAATGTAATGTTCACGAGTTGGCAGGAACCGTTTATATTGTTCTGCATGGTACGGATGGAAAAATACATATAAAATATATTCAAACATTTTATCTAGAATATTGTTTACCTTAAGGATACGATGGCCAATTAATAGTTTGGCCCACGACAACGTGCAGCATGGCTGACGCCATTTTTCGCAAATGCAAAAACACGATAGCTCCAGGTTGTAATAAGAGTGACCTCCCTTTCCTATATGTGTGAGTGAGTGGGTATGGTTTTACGCCGCCTTTAGCAGTATTCCAGCAATATCACGGCGGGGGACACCAGAAATGGGCTTCACACATTGTACCAATGTCGGGAATCGAACCCGGGTCTTCGACGTGACGAGCGAACGCTTTAACCACTAGGCTACCCGACCGCCCCTTTACCTATATGAACCACTTCTGATGTGGATTCACGCCTATCATGTGAATAATGTGCACTCGGTGACAGGAGTAACAGACATAAAGGTTATGTCCAAATTGAGTGAGTGAGTACTTACCGCAGTGGTTTTTATCTCATTTTAATGGTATAACATTGTCTTCATTACTCTCTTGCAAAGATCCTCTAATACAACACCTAGTGGTTTTGTACATACATCATGCATTTGTGTTATGAAGTGAATTGTTACTTTGACTTTTTTATCTTATAAAATATGGTTGGTTGGTTGGTTTGTTGTTTAACGCCGCAATCTTACAGCTATATGACGGCGGTGTTATTTAACTCCGTTGTATAAGGGCATGTGGCCTTTCATACAATAAATTGAGTGAGTATGGTTTTACGCCTCTTTTAGCAATATTCTGGCAATATCACGGCGGGGGACACCAGAAATGGGCTTCACACATTGTACCAATGTCGGGAATCGACAAGCGAACGCTTTAACCACTATGCTGCCCGACAGCCCCTATGTCCAAATTGAAACGCAGAGGTTAAAGAAATTGTTTCGCACAGACCTGAATTCAGTGAATTGTGACATCAGTAAATGACCACCCAAAATCAATCTATAATCCATAAATTATATTGTATTATTACTGTTGAAGGACTTGAAAGAGTGCTCCAAATCGTACTCGATAAGTAGATTCAATTTGGAAAAAAAGCCTGTCGCTCAATGTCATGTTGCGTCTTAGACCTGAATCGCCTGATTTTGAAAATGTCTGAAAACCAGCCAAGTATCACAAGTACTGACGCTCATCTTACCATCATGCTTCATATGCTCGTCAACCCTCACTTTGAATTGGAATAGTCCTTTGTTTTAACTCCGTTAATGCCAAAGGGCCAGTACCATCTTGCAATGTCTTTTAGTAGAACTTCAGATAGAGGTTAGACTTGCTCCTCAGCAACTGCTTGTCCTAAGAGGCGACTAACGGGATCGGTTGGTCTGCGTTGGTCGATGCAATAGCAATAACGGTATCGCCTGGTCCAGACTCAAATAGTTACAGACCGGCGTCATGTAACTGAAATAGTGCTGATTGTGGCAATAAAGAACAAACTAAATCAAACTCAAACGGCAAATGAAATTCCTGCAAAATTTTAATCAGGCCCTGGTGTACGAGTTCTCCATGGCCACGTGTTGACCCCCCGCTTACAAATATTCATGTTGCCAACAACGGTGTACACAACGTCGAAACCAGTACCGGTTCACTTTGCACTTTCTTGATAGGCGTGGTCATGTCTTGCGTCGACAAAATGTAGTGCAAGCCAACCTGAGACCTCATGACAGATTTGGCGATGGATCGGTTATGGTGTGGGGTGGTATGCTATGACTGAGCGAATCCAACTCCATATTGTGCAAGGAAGGCTCACTGGGCAGTACTATCGCGACAACACACTGTCACCCTTTAGTTGTCCCGTTTGCAAGGGGTGGGTCGACGTTTTGTCTTTCAGGACGACAACGCCCGTGCTCACCGTGCGCGTCAACGTCACAGGCCGCCGGCCACGTTGGCTAGACCTGGCTAGGTGCAGCAAGAGAAGGGGACAGACTTCCTCAAATCGCCTTTGAAAGACTCATCAACATTTTACAGAATAGTGGCGGTATTACGCAATACTGATCTTATGGCGACTGAAATTCCCCATCTTACCCCAATCGTCCTTCAAGATCGTCGGCGGTCATAAGATCTACTGTCATACTTCACTGCCGGATGTAATGTGTTCCCGATTCGTTCATTATGATCATTATGATCAACTATTACAGGAAACTATTATATCTTACACTTTGGAAAACTATTAAGTTATGGCTGTGCATCCACACTTATTTTGAAGAGTATATATCCAATATGATTTAAGATCGGATAGGAATTGAATTATGACTCAAAACTGAAGACAATATACGCACTCACGCACGTACACCACACACAAGAGATTTGAATATTGGTATTATCTTTTACGGTTTCCCACTCACGACATTTTTGTCAGTGCAGTGTTACATGGTGTGTCTCACAGATTAATGGACCGCCTCCGTGGTCTAGTGGTAGAGCGTCCGCCCGGAGAGCGGAAGGTCCGGGGTTCGATCCCCGGCCGCGTCAGACGTTAAAACATGGTACTTGTTGATACCCTGTTGGGTATTCATGTTAAACTGCGGCATGGTATCTCAATGAGCAAGCACTATAAATCGGCATCAGTCCGGACTAGTACAAGCAGACACACAAACACCCACACGTACATGCACGTCGCTATATAAGTGCAATAATCCTGGACGCGACGTTAAACCCCATTTCACCTCACCTCACCTCACAGATTAATGAGGGTGTATGGTATTAGACAATATCTAGCTCATGTTGTCAATCACTGGTTATTGCTGAAATACTGCTGCGTGCGGGGTTGAACAACATAAAACAATATAAGTACAATAAACAATAATTTTCTAAAAGTATAATTATTCAAACATGCGAACGAATGATTATGACTGACATACTTCTGAACACTAATCTACATAAGACTAATACGGTGGAAGTATGGAACATTACTATTGGTTCCTGTATGACGCTCGGCAGTACTGCAGATATATGACTCAATTACTTAAAATACCCGTGAAGATCCGGGGTAGAATAGGTCTTCAGCAACCGATGTATGCCCTAAAAAGCGCCTGCATTTCGTAAGAGGCGACGCTAGGTGGGTGCGCCAGCTGACATGGTTGAGGCATGTCATGGTATCCCAATTACGTGGATCGATGCTCCAGTCACTGGATTGTCTGGTCCAGACTCGATTATTTACAGATCGTCGTCATTCAGCTGGAATATTGCTTAGTGCGGCGTTAAACGACGACGACAACAACAACGATTACTTAAAAAATATCGTAATTATTAGTCAAGGGCAAATGACGTAATTGTAAAATATGGTTGCATGAAGCATTGCCAGTTATGTTTGCACATATACGCGAGGAATCCTTCGACTTGTGTAGTTGTATCTGAAGAAGTTGTGAAGGTCAAGAGGTATGATTTTTCGGACTGTAAGTGCATAGGGGGTTGCGATTAGGGGAACTTCGTGGAAACGGTGATAAAAGGGTTACTTCTATGTTTGCAAATACATTCACTGAGATTAAATGTGTACGTGAATGTATATACTTTTCGTCATAAAACTAATTAATAAATGACGCAAAATATAATTACACTATATTTAGTTTGTCTGCAGCTTTACTCCGCATTGAACACATTTCCAGAGACACGTGAAGATTCCAGGGTAGAATAGGTCTTCAGCAATCAATGCTTGCTGTAAAAGGCGTCTAATGGGATCGGGATCGGGTGGTCAGGCTCGCTGACTTGGTTGATACATGTCATCGATCCCAATTGCGTGAATAGATGCTCATAATATCAATCACTGGAATGTCTGGTCCAGACTCGATTATTTACAGACCGCCGTCGTATAGCTGGAATATTGCTGAGGGCGGCGTTAAACAACAAACCAATCAACCAAC
The DNA here is from genome assembly GCF_022045235.1 of Haliotis cracherodii. NCBI lineage: Eukaryota > Metazoa > Mollusca > Gastropoda > Lepetellida > Haliotidae > Haliotis > Haliotis cracherodii. The sequence goes on from NW_027266267.1 coordinate 35,686,379, forward strand.
TTTTCCGGATATTCAATATAATATACATATATACCATAAGTCTCGAGGGATCGGTTGACAATGAATTTATCTCACCGCCATTCATCCATACAGACCCGGAATGTATAAGTTCCAAAAGTTGCAAATTCCGATCTCAATAATATCCAATAACAGTTATTTATTTACAAAGACACACATAGAATAACATGTCTAGAAACGTCCCATTCATCGTTTTTGGATTCCAACTCTGAACACATAGACTCTTCCTATCCATGAGACTAACCAGAGCGTTTGTTTCTGAGCAATCGCCCGCTGTTAATGTGGAACATGGACGGTCGGGTGTTGAAGGTACCCATAAAAGCTAAACGGCAAACGGGGCAACAGACGTCCGCCAGTTCTTTGATTGACACGGAATGCACTATGCCCGGATGAGGCACAAACAATCGTCATCGAGTGTTGGGCGTAATTTAGTGAGTGAGTTGGGTTTAACGCCTCTTTTAACAGTATTCCAGTTATATTGCGGCATTTCAGCTTAATGTGGGAGGAAACCCCGAAGTGATGCAGGTTTACCACTTCGGTGAAACCTACGAGCACGGGTATGGTGATGACAAACCTTGAAACATAATCAGGGCGAACCGGGAGTCGAACCCACAATCATAGGTTTCTGGCGTGCCCAAGGGACGCAACTCTGAACGGCGAATCGCGGCGCCTTAGACGACTGGGCCACCAGTGCTCCCGGTGTGATTGAAGGTGGTGTGACGGCATCACGAGTAGCGAGAAATCTACAGGTTCACCAAACTAACATGTACCCTCTTACTGACAAACAGTGCGAAGGATTGCCCAAGACGCGGACGCGGACATGTAACGTCGTTACGTCAAGATTGGGTTATAGTCCCTCTTCACTAACGTCAACGCCACCAAGACGCGGACATGTAACGTCGTTACGTCAAGATTGGGTTATAGTCCCTTCTCACTAACGTCAACGCCACCAAGACGCGGACATGTAACGTCGTTACGTCAAGATTGGGTTATAGTCCCTTCTCACTAACGTCAACGCCACCTACCGGCGTTAACTCCTGCCACCTGCCAGACACAGACAGTTGGAACCCAACCTATGTCAGCTCGCATGATTTATCAGCAGGTGCCGACATCCATACTTTGGGTTTGCGTTTCTTTTGGAATTGAGTATGTATCCGAGGTTCACGCTTTGATTCAGCCATTTTGAAAGCTAGCAGACGACGCAACCGAACCGAGTTACTCATCTTCACCAAATTTATTCGGATAAACATCGTCTCATTTCGACGATACTCATGCGTGATATAAAGCAAGTTACTTAAGGTGTGTTCCAATTGATTTCCCAGCTGGTTCCATGGAAAATAATTGGCCGCTCTTTAACCGATCAGAAGCTAGTATTTAAATGTAAGGTGAGATAACGCGGTTTGTAAATCAAGCCTGGACCAGACAAACCAGAGATTGATTTTATGATCAACATCTCAAGGTCAGGCTCACTTTCTCGGTTGAACGCGTCCAGTGACGGCGTGAGCCGAGAAGTCAGCCGGGTCATGTACTCAAGCATAAAGAATGTACTGAAGCACGTCGTGATCTGCACAATAAACAAACAAGATCAAAGTGTCTTGCTGGTTGTCTAGCGATAGATAGATCGTGCATTTTATTTCTTCCAAGTTTTGAGAATGGTCAGTTCCTGTAGGTGTTCAAGGAAATGCTGGAGCGGTCGGGTAGCCTAGTGGTTAAAGCGTTCGCTCGTCACGCCGAAGACCCGGGTTCGATTCCCGACATGGGTACAATGTGTGAAGCCCATTTCTGGTGTCCCCCGCCGTGATATTGCTGGAATATTGCTAAAAGCCGCGTAAAACCATACTCATTCACTCACTCACTCACTGCAGGAAATGTTGAGTGGTTAAGCAGCATAAGTCGATCCACAGTGTCTCATAAAACAATATCTGATTGTTATATGCATGTTGTGGTGTTTGTTTGTATGTTGCTTAACGCCGTACTTATAAATAATCTAGTTATATGACGGCGGTTTGCAAAATAATCGAGTCTTGACAAGACAATCCAGCGATTGACATTATGAGCATCGATCTACGCAATTCGGGTACAATGACATGCATCAACCAAGTCAGCGAGCCTGACCACCCGATCCCGTTAGTCACCTCTTACGACAAGCATAGTCGCCTTTTACAGCACGCATGGGTTGCTGAAGACCTGTTCTACCCCGGATCTTCACGGGCCCAGTTTGTTATGACAATTCAGATGATCAATAGTGTGGAGCTTTATTTCTTATTATTATCCCGTTAGTCACCTCTTACGACAAGCAGTCGCAGGGGTTAAAAGTATACATAAATGAATACAATGTCTTTAACAGTCTCTCGCCTATCCCTTTATGTGGAGGGGGCACGGGTGGCCCAGTCGTCTAAGGCGCCGCGATTCGCTGTGCAGAGTTGCGTCCTTTGGGTACGCCAGAAACCTATGATTGTGGGTTCGAATCCCGGTTCGCCCCAATTATGTTTCTAGGTTTGTCATCACCATACCCGTGCTCGTGGGTTTCACCGAAGTAGTAAACGTCTGAGACCTGCATCACTTCGGGCTTTCCTCCCGCATTAAGCTGACACGCCGCGATATAACTGGAATAATGTTAAAAGCGGCGTTAAACCCAACTCACTCACTCACCCTTTATGTGGAGTTAACTGTACATTCCGGATGTTTCTTGGATGCGCAAATTGCTTGGTAAACACCCAGTTTATATTCAGGGACCAATGGTTGTTGACAATAATTGGCGTAGGTTCAGCTGCGTGTTCGATGATCCTTTTGTACTATACCCACTTGTACACTGACAAAGCCTTGCGGTGTTTCTCATATTACGCTCAACTACGATTGGAACAATCACATACAATATACATGTAAGTACACGGGTCAATGGATGTCACGGTGACATTGTCAGTGTCATTTTAAAGCATCTGTAGTTAACCCTCTCTTGAGAAAAACATAATCAGATATTATTAGGTTCATACCAGAGATTCGGGGGCACGGGTGGCCCAGTCGTCTAAGGCGCCGCGATTCGCTGTGCAGAGTTGCGTCCCCTGGACACGCCAGAAACCTATGATTGTGGGTTCGAATCCCGGTTCACCCCGATTATGTTTCTAGGTTTTTGAGCACCATACCCGTGCTCGTGGGTTTCACCGAAGTGGTAAACGTCTGAGACCTGCATCACTTCGGGCTTTCCTCCCACATTAAGCTGACACGCCGTGATAAAACTGGAATACTGATAAAGCGCGGCGTTAAACCCAACTCACTCACTCATGTGGGAGGAACGCCCAAGTGATGAAAGTCTGAGTTGTTTACCTGTTCGGTGAAACCAACGAGCACGAGCATGGTGCTGACATAGCAAGAAAGAAGTGATGTGCGGATTCGAACCCAAGAGTCGAGATCAATTGTACGAGGGACACCAGCCCTGTACGGCGAAATGCTGCGCCTCAAACGACTGTGTTACCCCTGCCGCCAAATGAAGGACACGCCATTGCACGAACCAACTTTACACACAGGACACTCGGGACGACGTCTCTGCATGGTGGGTTGATCTTGTGGATATCCACCTAGCTTGGGATTGCTACCTCAACCAGGTAGCCAGGTAGGTGAACCATGTTCACTTTGTCCTTAATATGAAATATATATCCCCACCAACATGTGCATAATCACTTTCATGTATATACTGTTATATATAGTGAGTGTTCAAATCGACTGTACGTTATAAACGTGGTCGAAGTTAGCACGCATGCCTCGAGGCGGAAATGCCGATGATGATATATATTTATTGATACCCGAACATTTATTGAATAATCGCTAGGCTGTTCGCATGTTGGTGTGTGTCTGATTGTGTGATTATGTGTGTGTGTGATTGTGTGTGTGTGGGGGGGGGGGAGGTTTAGTGTGGGTGAGGCTGTGGGTTTGGGGGTTGGGGTTGGTGTGGGGTTTGGATGTGGGTGAGGCTGTGGGTTTGGATGTGGGTGTTATATAATTTATGCATAATATAGTAGAAACAAAAAGTAACAATAATAATATCATTTTGACAATATTTCAAGCATTTCCTGCCATTATCAAAATCTATATCTTCATTGTTTACATTTGCACATGTCATTCGTTCCTTAAATATAATTTATTTATGATTTTTAAATGTGAAACTCGCCTTGGTATAATCCTATAACGTCTCCTCACACCCCTTCCTACCCGACCCGTGAAGATCAGGGTTAGGTTTTCAGCAACCCATGCTTGCCGTAAAAGACGACTATGTTTGAGGCGACTAACGGGATCGGGTGGTTAGGCTCGCCGACTTGGTTGATACATGTCATGGTATGCCAATTGCTTAGATCGATGCTCATGATGTCAATCACTGGATTGTCTGGTCGAGACTGGATTATGTACAGGCCGCCGTCATATAGTTGGAATATTGCTGAGTGTGGCGTTAAACAACAAACAAACAAACAAACATCTCCTCCTTGCAGATTTACCTCTACCATAACCCCGGGGCTAACCCATACCTTTACCCCTACCCTAACTCATAACCCTACACCTATACCTTCCCTTTGTCTACCCCCCCCCCCCCCCCACCCCCCCACTCACCCCCACCCCCCACTCACCCCCACACACACCATCTACCCGTAATAGAAACGTGACCTGCGAGATTTCCGGAGAATCAGAGCAATGGGGAGGCCGTTACAGCGAGTTTCCCAGGAATAGCGTGCCACAGTACATGTATATAAAACCTGACGTAATAACACCTCCATAAATATAGCTTGACGAGGCCACTGTCTGACAACCATATCGGGCTCGGGTTGTGAGAGCGGTGGGTGTTTTATCTTTTGTATAAAGTGGTTGGAGGAAGATTTTTTTTTTAATTATTTAAAATTTCATGTCAAACACTGAGCAGTGGCACGTAAATGACGCATAACGCGAATTCACAGACACGGTAAAGAAAAAAATATCTCACCCCTCCAGACGATTATAAAGTGAATTCGCGGTATTGAGTTCGTGGCTATTGGACATGTTCTGACTGCTTGAGGCTGCATTGTCCACAGTTCTCCCGTTCTGCCTGCCTCCGGTCAGTTGGGTAGCCTAGTGGTTAAGACATTCGCTCGTCACGCTTAAGGTCAGGGTTCGATTCCCCAGATGGGTACAATGTATGAAGCTCATTTCTGGTGTCCCACGCCGTCATAGTGCTGGAATATTGCGGCGAAAACCATACTCACTCATGAGACTTGTTTCTCTCTACCCTCTACTCAATCACACTATCTACACCCTCTATCAATGTCTCTCGTCATTTCTCTCCGCAATCTGTGAATCGCTCTTTTTTATTCATGTCAGTATTTCTCTCTCTCTGCCTCTGCTCACTCTATCAAACTGTACATCATCCGCCTCGTTCTCAACACCGAAGGCCTGGGCTCCTTTGCCCTCATGGGCACAATTTCGGGATCTCACCGCTGTGTTGGAATGTTACTGAAAGCTGTAAATCCATATCCACTCGCTTTATGTTTGAACATGTCTTAAAAAATGAGGGTACGGATACCCACTCATACACCCATACATCTCTGCACAAGGGCGTGGTTGTCTGACAAGTGTCATAGGCAAAGTCCAAACATTCAGCAGTATGGGTTACTAAAACGTCTCATTACATCGCATGCTATATATTGTATATTCTTTATTGTATGGGGGCGGTCGGGTAGCCTAGTGGTTAAAGCGTTCGCACGTCACACCAAAGACCTGGGTTCGATTCCCGACATGGGTACAATGTGTGAAGACCATTTCTGGTGTCCCCCGCCGTGATATTGCTTCAATATTGCTAAAAGCGGCGTAAAATCATACTCACTCACTTTATTGTATGAAAGGCCACATGCCCATATACAACGGAGTTAAATAACACCGCCGTCATATAGCTGTAATATTGCGGCGTTAAACAACAAACCAAACTAAACATATTTTATAAGATACAAAGTCAAAGTAACAATTCACTTCATAACACAAATGCATGATGTATGTACAAAACCACTTGATGTTGTATTAGAGGATCTTTGCAAGACAGTAATTAAGACAATGTTATACCATTAAAATGAGATAAAAACCACTGCGGTAAGTACTCCTTTCTTGGATTTTCGTATATAGGGCAAATAAACATAAAATGGTTTTCATCTTCGACAACAATGTCACAAAATGGGGATAACCTTAGGGATTTCTCAACAGATAAAAATCTCCCTGTGTTAATTTTTAGCTGTATAACAATATCGCATTATGGTCATGTCACAGTGACGCAAACGGGTGTCAGGCCGACGTTGACAAACCCAATAGCTGCATACACGACAAAAGCTGGTAAACAGTCACGTTTGCCTCGCTACTGATATTCAAAGTCAACAACCATTGACGAGGGTGTTATTGTTAGTATTGTCACAGCTCGATAATCCGTTAGCTCCAAGGAATCTTACCTGCTGTACGCAAAACTGTTTCTTCGTGTTTATTGTGCTTGGCATGTGGCTATGCTATGAATGTTTTCTTGTCTTGTCTTACGATCTGTTTTTTGTTGCTATTGACGATCATATCAAATCGCGCTTTGGCAAACACGCACGACTTAGGTGACACTGGGTGTTTGGTTTTCTATATCTCAGCCAGATGTCTTGGCAATATATGGCGCACAAAATATTCTAATAATTCATCTAAAAAACTTGACCTCTTCGGGTTATTCTCAACCGGTTAATTTCAAAATAATCAAATGGAAAAGCTGGTTCAAAAGAGTAATGCACATAATGGAAATAGCCAGAATTTGTTGTTTGGCAGACGAGCAAAGCGTTATCGAATTACAAAAGTGTTCTCACGCCAGACAGTCCTTCATGTTTAGTATTGTTTTGGTTTGTTAGTTTAACGCCGCACTCAGCAATATTCCTGTAATATGACGGCGGTCTGTAAATAATCGAGTCTGGATCAGAAATCCAGTGATTGACATCATGAGCATTCATCCACGCAATTAGGTTACGATGACATTCATCAACCAAGTCAGCGAGCCTGACCACTCGATCACGTTAGTCGCCTCTGACGACAAGCATGTTACCTGTTACGGCAAGCATGGGTTGCTGAAGACCTATTCTACCCCGCATCTTCACGAGTACAGTCCTTAATGAAAAAAAACGTCAGTTAGTGAAGCCTTCGAGGACGGATATGTGCTGAAAAAACATAACGATGGAAAATTGGGGAATCGAACCCATGATTGTAGGTTTATCCACACGGCAAATTACTCCCAGTCGCGTCCCGGTATGTAGATCGGGTATAGTGCTCGGGTAAGAATAAAGGTTATGTTGAGCGTGTAGGTTGAATGCCAATTAAGAAGGGGGGCGGTCGGGTAGCCTTGTGGTTAAAGCGTTAGCTCGTCACGCCGATGACCCGGGTTCGATTCCCGACATGGGTACAATGTGTGAAGCCCATTTCTGGTGTCCCCCGCCGTGATATTGCTGGAATATTGCTAAAAGCGGCGTAAAACCATACTCACTCACTCACTTATGAAGAAGAGGTTTGGAGCACGGGTCTTGAGAACGGTATCGAGAAGTATGGCACTAGGGTATAGAGAGTGGATATCGAGAATAGGTAGTGCATGGCACTAGGGTATGAAAACGGCAATCGAGACAAGGTATGGCGCTCTAGCATAGAAAATGGATATCGAGAATAGGTATGGCACTCGCGATCGGGTCTTGGTAACGATATACGTATTGCACTCGTGTATAGAAAACGGACTTCGTCAATAGGTATGGATTTTTGCACTCAAATAGCGACGAACATGCGCGCGCGTGTGTGTGTGTATGTGTGTGTGTGTGTGTGTCTGCTTGTACACGTCCAGACTAATGCCGATTTATTAGTACTAGCCCACTGAGATACCATGCCGCAGTTTAACATGAATACCTTACTCAGACACAGTATACTGACTCCCAGCCGACCAGTCCTTGTTTTAGCCCCTTAATGTTGAGCGCCAGACAGGGTAACAACAAGTACCATCTTTTAACGTCTTTTGTTAATAAATTCTGGAATAAATCATAATAAAAAGTGATTGCATTTATCGAGAGTAGAAAAAAGATGAAATATAAAGATTTATTGTTAGATTATAGATTACAGAAGTTTTTTTTGTGTGCAGAATGTTTATCATTGCAATGTCTTTCTTCATCCGTCTCAATGACATTACTCCGCTTTTAGTAATATTCCAGAAAGCCACGTCGGTTGACACCAGAAATGGGCTTCTCACCTTATGCCACGTGGTGAATCAAACCTGTGTCTTTAGCATGCCGGCTGAACGCATTAACCGCTACGCAATGTCACCGTTCATTCTCATCTCATAAATGATTATTTGCATCTTCCTGAAACAAGGGAGTTAACTGACTGTAAAAGTCCAGTTTCCATCCTTGCCGAACTAGGCTGGGGTGACAGAGTTAAAGTTTGGCTGGACTTACGAGCCTATGCATACTCCAACCAAAATTGCGTAACTAAATCGACATTCGGTTCGTAAACAACCAGGATTTCAACGTGCAGATTTCGGTCGACTGCAGGATTTACAAAGGATGTGTACTGTCAACTGGACAGCGACAGATATTTTCCAAATATTTTCATGTTTTAAATCAAGTCGCTTACGTGATTTGATGCAGTTCGCGCGGTAAGACCCGTTTTATTACAATACAGAGCTTGATCTTCGATCAGATCGTCTTGACCGTGCGCCGCCATTTTGTTTGAAGCAAATGCATGTAATATGATAGGTGGAATCTGATTGGTCAATAGGAGGGGCATAGCAGGGACATAACTCGTAATCGCAACTGGTGGGCTATGATTGAGCCCAGAAATTCAAACCTAGTTCGGCAAGGGTGGAAACTGGACTTTTAAATTCAGTTAACTCTCTTTCCTCGGGAAGATGAATGAATATGACCTCAGAAATACTACAATACTAATATATCGACTGCAGAAGCATTATCTTCCCACCTATTGCTTTCTGATTTTCTGATGGCACAGGCTGACGCCTCGGTTTATTCTCTGGTGTTGTTTGGCTAGATGATGGAGCTTTTGTGAATGAAAGGCCTGCAGTCATCAGTGAAGTTCCCTCCTTTGTATTAGTGATATGTGATATTTGAAAACCTGGAACATGTTTCCTTGAAGCATGGAGAGACGGTACCTCTGAGTTTGCTAACGTGTTTGATATTGGTATTGGAAGATTGGTATTGGTGAGATATCTTTCCATCTTTCTAAGACCTTAACGTGTTACCACGTTTAACAAAGTCCTATTCAATGTAATACAGTGATAGCTCATAGATGTCCAAAGGTTAGATAGGACCAATTGTGTACTACCCAAGTCTTTAACGTGTTACCACGTTTAACAAAGCCCTATTCAATGTAATACAGTGATAGCTCATAGATGTCCAAAGGTTAGATAGGACCAAGTGTGTCATTGTTTACTTGTGTGAAGGGACAACAAATAATCTAACTGTGCATTTATCTTTCCAGTTTGTTGAAAATGGTGCATCAAGTACTTCTTATACTGGTCCTTACTCTGTCTATCATTGGTACGTTTAATGATCATGTTACATTCTGAGAAAAATGTTGCATGTTTTATATATAATTTAAGTTAATAATTGTGTATGATGTTGCATTAGACACATGGAATATCCTATTTATTGTATACATTTTTGTGTAGTAGTTTACGGGTAAATACGGGTATTTCATTACAAATGTAAAAACTTGAAACCAAAATTCACCCTTTTTTACACGCAGGGACATTTCAACACCCACTGTATTTGCAACATATAAAGTAGAACCGTGTTTGCAAAATCATTAATATAATTAAAATCATATATTTATATACAAACTCAGCTTCAACAAAAAATATTCTTGAAATCTCCTAGACCGCTGTTGAAAGAGAAAGAATACACGCTGGTCAAGTAACTAAAATGGCGCTGTGCGAAGCGAACAGCCTCGTTTGACGACCTAAGTGAGAAATTTACAGTTCATATCGAAACATTTTCAAGAGAATAACAAACGTGAAGAAACGATATTAACTCCGTAAATGACCGTCTGTCATTATTTTGCCTTGGTTGTGTGAAACTAACGTAAAAAGAAAGTCAACAGTTTGTGTACGGGCGAGACACTTACGATAAAGGAAATAATTTACGGGGAGTAACTTGTAAGAAAATAGTTCCGTCTAAGTGTTAAGTTCACTGCAGTGAAATATCAAGTGTTATGTTCACTGCCATGCGAATATCACTTTTCTCAACTTCATAAAACACAATCTTTCACACTGAATTATAAAATATAATTTCTGTCATCGAGCGACGGGGAAAGGAGATATTTTCAATAGTGGCGTAGCCGTCACATTTCTCCCATGAAATTTCACTCGACACATGGAATAACCTTTATTTATTTACTTTCATAATCATAAAAATAGACAAATTGCAAGTGATTCTAGGTCATTTACTTGGCTAGCCTAACAACAGTGTCTGCGTTTCCATTAACCTATTCCACACACACTAGCGGACTACTGAACCTATTCCACACACACTAGCGGACTACTGAACCTATTCCACACACACTAGCGGACTACTGGACCTATTCCACACACACTAGCGGACTACTGAACCTATTCCACACACACTAGCGGACTACTGAACCTATTCCACACACACTAGCGGACTACTGAACCTATTCCACACACACTAGCGGACTACTGAACCTATTCCACACACACTAGCGGACTACTGTTTCCTGATTGGCTAATAATGGAGTGGGAGGGGCTTGTGGTCCATTATTACGTCGTAAGATGTTACTGATTTCTTATTTTTTCATATATGTTTTGTATTAATGAGCAACCTGTGAAGTTATTACTTTTGACTCAAATATCAGTGTACATTCAGTGTTGATATCGGTTGCAACTTTAATGCCTCCATAAACGCGTATATTATTGAAGTACATCTCACATAGACCCGCCTTACAGTAGTTGGTGTTCCATTGCTGCTGTAGATGTATTCCCGACACCGGCCCCGTGCCCAGGTGGAGCGGCAGCACCCAATACAAAATACACCATAACTACTGACAGAAACTACACAGTCTTCATATGGGTGCGACCAGCTGATGGCCAGTATGTCGTCACCTGCAACCCTAGCTGCAGTCCTATCGCTGGATACAGTGCAACCATGAACGCCACACACTCGACACTCACTATAGACAGTGTTGGGGTGGCAGATGCTGGGACGTGGGTGATGAAAGATGCAGATGGTGCATCAACTGCATCGAATGACGTGTGTCAACTGAGCATCTCAGGTGAGTACAGATAAATCAATTCATGTCATGACAAATACATGACTTGTGTATATCCCAATTGCGTGGATCGATGCTCATGATGTCAATCACTGGATTGTGTGGTCCAGACTCGATTATTTACATACCGCCGTCATATAGCTGGAATATTGCTGAGTGCGGCGCTAAAAAAACAAACAACAACAAATGTTACAAGTATGGCCCCGTTAGGCAGGCGTATTCATACAGTTTCTAGTAAATTCGCTTAATTATGTACATGTTGCGACATATTTGTTACTTCGAGTCTGATATGCAATTTTCTCTTTGTATAGTTAGTTATCGTATTATAAATATTTGTGTCGTAATGTTATGAAAATAAGGCATTAATGACCCTCATCGTGCAAGCATTAATTAACTGCCCCGTAGAACAACCTCTCCTTCTATTGCAACATCAACAATTACAACATTATTTTAAAATTGAGTGAGTGACTGGCTTGTAGAAATATTCCAGCAATATCACGGCGTGGGGACACCAGAAATGGGTTTCACACGTTGTACCTGTTGGGACTCGAACCAGGGTCTTCGTCGTGGCCAACGCTTTAACAACTCGTCTACCCCACCACCCCTGTTTCATAGTTACTAACGGGATGCATATATGATGAAAACATAACATCGGTCTGAGCATGATATACCATGATCTATATACATATATGCTACAGGTCAATGTATATATCCCGTATGTGATGTACTTCTCATGTGTTTCGTTGATTCCTTTCAGCTATTTCCTCGACATCAAGTGACACGCCCACAACATTCGGTGCGTTATCAAAAGTATCGTTTTCAAAACAATCTTTTGCCAAATATACTAGCTTATAAAGAAACTGTGCACGGAGAAAATATAGATATAAGGGCACACCGTCCATATATGAAATATAGGTTTGAACACAGCAATGATCGGAGACATTCAAACGCTCATGCACGTGTCATGCGATATGGCGTCATTGATGGGGGCCTATGGACGTGCAATGTGTTACTGCACGTGCATCCTGTGCAGCTGTACACAGCATGTGCAACTAAAAATTCGCTGTCACTTTGGAAAGCATGATCTGTGGTCATTCAAAAATTCAAAACTTCTCAGGCGCAGACACAAGCATATCACAAGCAAATCATGCCAAGATTGACAGCTGCACAGCGTCATGAAGCCATGGGAATGATCCGAGCGGGAATGAGGCAACAACAGGTGGCAACACATTTCCAGTGCCATCGTAACACGATATCGGCATTGGTGAGGCGTTATCAGAACACAAATGACGTTGCCGACCACCCACGTTCAGGACGTCCCCGAGTAACGACGCCAAAACAGGACAGATGGATTCGAGTGACACATCTCCGACACAGGTTCCAAACGGCAGTAACGACGTCCCAGACAATTCCTGGACTGCGCCGTATCCATCCCAACACTGTCAGGAATCGTTTACGTCAGTACGGGATTCGACCACGACGCCCTGCCATACGTCCCATCCTGACACACCGTCATCGAGTCAACCGTCAAAGAGGGTGTCGAAATCATGTTCGCCAACCCCGAATATGGTGGAGAAATGTTGTCTTTACAGATGAATCGAGGTTCAACATTTCCCACAGTGACGGGCGCCAACGTGTCTACCGGCGTTTGGGAGAACGTTATGCACGCAACTGTATTGTGGAGAGGAATCGTTTTGGAGGTGGCTCTGTGATGATTTGGGGTGGGATAACAGCACGGCACCGAACCCCTTTGGTGGTTGTTCAGGGCAATCTCACCTTGGTTGGCTACAGAGATCAGAGTCTGAGGCCTGTGGTCATTCCTTTCCTGCAACGTCATGGCATGGGATTGACATTTCAACAGGACAACGCTCGTCCTCACACGGCTAGGGTCGCAATGGATTTCCTTCACCATAACAATGTCATGTTACTGCCATGGCCTGCAATTTCTCCAGATCTCTCCCCAATAGAGCATGTGTGGGATGAAATGGAGCGCCGTCTGCGTCGCCTTCCACATCCTCCAGATAACGTCCGCGACTTGGCACAGGATTTGAGGAGGATATGACAACAAAAACAAAACAAATGTTACAAGTATGGCCCTAGACTAACATTTAGTCTCTGAAATCTTATATTACACAATATCCTTCTTGACTCTATAAGTAAATAAAAAAATTCCCTATGCTGATTGCAGAATAGAGCTAGCTTGAGCTGGCTAGACTTGCTTTTGTATGCATTTCTAGGTTATGTTTTTTTTTCATAAAATAAATATATTCCACGGTCATGGTGCAGGACTAGTATGGTCCCGTTAGGCAGGCGTATTCATACAGTTTCTTGTAAGTTCGCTTAAATATGTACATGTTGCGACATATTTGTTACTTCGAGTCTGATATGCAATTTTCTCTTTGTATAGTTAGTTATCGTATTATAAATATTTGTGTCGTAATGTTATGAAAATAAGGCATTAATGACCCTCATCGTGCAAGCATTAATTAACTGTCCCGTAGAACAACCTCTCCTTCTATTGCAACATCAACAATTACAACATTATTTTAAAATTGAGTGAGTGACTGGCTTGTAGAAATATTCCAGCAATATCACGGCGGGGGACACCAGAAATGGGTTTCACACGTTGTACCCATATGGAGACTCGAACCCGGGTCTTCGTCGTGGCGAGCCAACACTTTAACAACTCGTCTACCCCACCACCCCTGTTTCATAGTTACTAACGGGATGCATATATGATGAAAACATAACATCGGTCTGAGCATGATGTACCATCATCTATATACAAATATGCTACAGGTCAATGTATATATCCCTTATATGATGTACTTCTCATGTGTTTCGTTGATTCCTTTTCAGATATTGATACGACATCAAGTGACACGCCCACATCATTCGGTACGTTATCAAAAGTATCGTTTTCAAAAAAATCTTTTGCCAAATATATTGTAAGTGCATCCTGAGTGTGTCCACAAACTAGGGCAATACTACTGTTTGGAACTGTATGATTTTACTTTGCTTCAGGCAATATTACGGAAACCTCAGGGAATGGACCGTGTTTGTTTGCTTGTTTGTTTGTTTGTTGTTTAACGCCGGATTCAGCAATATTCATCGCCTCTTACGACAAGCATGGGTTGCTGAAGACCTGACAGTTCTATCCCGAATCTTCACGCGTCTGTGCAAATGAAGGCAGTCGAACCCAGACCATTGGTATGGCGTGGGAACGCATCGCTACCCTACTTAGCTACCCTATTGACCCTAGGGATAATTAGAACATTAGAACAAGTGAAACGAATAATTATTTAAATCTATTTTTGGGTTGTTATTAATTTAAATCCTCAAGTTTAAAGATTTAACTGCATCCGTGGTCCAGAGGATAGAGCGTCTGTCCAAAGAGCGGAAAAAGTCGGTGGTTCGATCCCGTGGTCACGTTATGCTCAAAGACGTTATATGATAGTACTTAATGTCACATGTCTGGCGCTCGGCATTAAGGGGTTAAAACAAGGACTGGTCGGCTTGGAGTCAGTATAATGTGTCTGAGTGAGATATTCATGTTTAACTGCGGCATGGCATCATAGTGGGATAGCACTATGAATATTATCTAACATAAGTCCGGACAAGTACAAGCAGCCACATACACACGTGAGTCCACGTCTTTAACCAATCTCATTAAAATCAGATCTTAGTTCTCGCTACCGCTAACCAAAGGTCTGAGGACATCCCATTACGGGTCACACCAGAACGACCTTTCAGGAACATTGACCGACCAATGAAATGACTGACAAGAAATCGACATTTGCCAATCAGAAGGCAGCTATCTCGAACTTTACGGTACTAGTTTCAAACTGGCGACAACGCTTCAAAACATATTTTGACGTATTCTCGATTTAAAAAAATTAAAACTGACCAAAACAACATTCTGGAATGGCTTGTAGATGACCTAGATTGTAATACCCTGTGTTAAATATTTCGAGGTTGCATGATTAGAAAACACATTCCGACTGTCACTTTCAGGATCTGGTAAGCGACTCTCTGATTGGTTGGATGAAAGGTCGGTCTGACGTGACCCGTTATGAGATGTCCTTAGATCTTTGTTTTGCGGTAGCGAGAACTAACATCTGTTTTTAATGAGATTGGTCTTGTACTCGCTGTAAAACCATATTTCACTTAAAACCAAGCTGGGTTCATCATGGATGATAGATATGTATCGCTACTATAAGTAACTGGGCAATTTGAAAATCCCATTATCACTATTATCGTAATAAGAAATAAAGATCCATACTATTGATCATCTGAACTGTCATTACAAACTGGGCCCGTGACGATCCGGTGTAGAATAGATCTTCAGCAACCCATGCTTGCCGTAAGAGGCGAATATGCTTGTACGTAAGAGGCGACTAACGGGATCGGGTGGTCAGGCTCGCTGACTTGGTTAATCCATGTCAACGTATCTCATTTGAGTGGATCGATGCTCATGATGTCAATCACTGGATTGTCTGGTCCAGACTCGATTTTTTACAGACTGACTCCATATAGCTGGTTAGCATCCCCTCACCATTCCCTCGGGTCAACTATATACTGTTGAGGAAGATGTTAGACTGTCGTTTGGCTGATAACTTAACAACACGATTTGTAGAGGGTAACCGAAAAATGTATATTATACAGTGAAATAGCACGAAAGCATTGAATAGTTTTGAAACCAATTAACGACCTGTTAGAGCGAATTCCATGTGAAACAAAATTGTGTCCACAAATCAAATGACTTCTTGTGTTACGATCTGGAAAAGGCTGATACAATTCTTCAGTTTTTCATTTTTAAACAGTGATGTAGTTTTAAAATGAGTGCTTATGTCACACAAAATTACTAAAGACATGGTATTCAAACCTTTGTATTGATGCTTAACATTTTTCAAAGAGATTAAGTTTGCAAGTCTGTATAGTCCTTCTCCATCTTCATGCTCCATGTTCCTGTGGGGGCGGTCGGGTAGTCTAGTGGTTATAGCGTTCGCTCGCCACGCAGAAGACCCGGGTTCGATTCCCGACATGGGTACAATGTGTGAAGCCTATTTCTGGTGTCCCTCGCCGTGTATTGCTGGAATATTGCTAAAAGCGGCGTAAAACCATACTCACTCACTATGTTCCTGTGTGGTTGAGATCGAGCAATAATGGTACTTATTCCTGTCCTGTGCGGTTTAGTAGACCAAAGCAATCATGGCTGTTTTACTTTTTGTACCGTTTTCTAGTGAATATTTGTTTCATGAATAAAGAATTATGAGACAAAAAAACAAAAAAAATTACTGAAGACGCCGTCGTGTCAATGGATTTTCTGGTCCATTACATGATTGTCCGGTTTGTGTACAAGACGCCGTCGCATGGCAACACTACTGCGCAGCTTGAGGCAACAAACACCTCTTTTACGTGCAAACTGCGTGATAGACGGGTACTACCGATAGGGTAGGACATGTTTACTTTTTCTCGAGCACCTGGTCTCATCTCTGATTCCGAGGGGGGCACGGGTGGCCCAGTCGGCTAAGGTGCCGCGATTCGCTGTGCAGAGTTGCGTCCCTTGGGCACGCCAGAAACCTATGATTATGGGTTCGAATCCCGGTTCGCCCCGATTATGTTTCTAGGTTTGTCAGCACCATACCCGTGCTCGTGGGTTTGGCCGAAGTGGAAAACGTCTGAGACCTGCATCACTTCGGGCTTTTCTCCCACATTAAGCTGACACACCGCGATATAACTGGAATAATGTTAAAAGGGGCGTTAAACCCAACTCACTCACTCACTCTGATTCTGAGTGATCCATTTATATATTTTCTACCGCTTTTTTGCCTTTTGCCTCCCAAGGAAACTGTTTCGGCGAGCGCAGATACCCGAGACTGGTTATTTGGAGTTGACGTTCTATATTTACAAAATTGGTATCCTAATATCAAATGATTACTACTATAGTTGTTAAATATTTCGTTAAAATAAAAGGTCACTATCTTATTTAAGAACATGTCATTGTATTCGCAAACTCTGAAGAATATTCTTTTATACTTAGACGGATCTTCACAATATCTTGTACGGATCATGTGTTAAAGTATGTAACATATTACGTTCGGGAGAATCTGTTCCTTTTAGAGTAGAGATGATATTATCATATGTTACCTGTCGAATTAACTTGTATATTTTTCTATTTCAGAAACCAGAACCCGGTCAGACAACACCACGCCACCAGCCTCCCCATCGACATCCGAGGGCTCGTCCTTAGGTCTTGCTCTAGGACTTGGGCTGACAGTGCCAGTTGTTGTTATTTGTATTGTTATTGCAGTGTATTTCTTCCGGAAATATAAACAGACGTAATGAGGAAACCGTGATCCTACAGCAATGGTAGATTGGAATTCAAGGAACATCAGCATTGGCTGGTGGAAAGTCGTGTACGGTGGCGCCATTGTTGGTTACACTGTCGTAGGTTTTTGTTTTTTGTTTGTTTGTTGTTTAACGCTACACTCAGCAATAGTCCAGCTATATGACTGCGGTCTGTAAATAATCGAGTCTGGACCAGACAATCCAGTGATTGACATCATGAACATCGATCCACGCAATTGGTATACGATGACATGCATCAACCAAGTCAGCGAGCCTAACCACGCGATCCCGTTAGTCGCCCCTAAGAACAACCATAGTCGCGTTTTACGCCAAGCATGGGCTGCTGAAGACCTGTTCTACCCCGGATCTTCACTGGTGTCATTATCGTCTTGTCAAATGGGGAGACAGATGAAGATAGCAAGAATTTAGAAGAGTATTGTGATCCTCGTAACTCTTTGACTCTTTTGACGGTGTCAACAAATTGCATAATGCTGTAAACACTCGTGTACAAAATCACCTATAAGGAAATAACAGATTTTCTACAAGAAGCGTATTCTTCACAATAATATGTGCGATATAAGCTACCTAGGTTAAGCGTTCACGTGACTGAATTAGATGAAATGTGGGATAGGGACCTAGCTGACGTCAGTGGCCATTCGAATAAAACGTGGTGTACGTAATTTGCTGCTGACCATTGATATTCCTTCACGGTATTTGTAGGTAGAGCCACTGGGAAACGGTACAAACAGACATCTTGACAGTCGAGCTGTGGGAGGAAATCTGAGTAAGGCAATGACTTTGCAACTATGTTTGACGATTTTGCGACGAAACAACACATAAACGTTAATTGTGACTCAAAACGAAGATTAAAAACGTATTATGCAGAGAGAGTCATTAGGAGATTGGACCCGTGAAGATCCGGGGAAGAATTGGTCTTCAGCAACCCATGCTTGCCGTAAACGGCGACTTATGCTTGTCGTAAGGGCCGACTAACGGGATCGGGTGGTCAGACTCGCAGACTAGGTTGATGCATGTCATCGATCCCATTTGCGTGGATCGATGTTCATGATGTCAATCACTGGATTGTCTGGTCCAGACTTGATTATTTACAGACCGCCGTCATATAGCTGGAATAATGCTGAGTGCGACGTTAAACAACAAACAAACAAACAATACAGTAATAATACAGTCACATAACACTAACGCGGCGTTAACGCGTACTCACGTACATTCACTCACAGTCACGTCGTGACGTAAATGATATATAGTTCAAAGCGCAGTTAAACCTAATTATCTCACTAACACATTCAGCCAACGCGTCTTGATCCAGTTGATATACTGTTCAAAGCGACGGTGGCTATATGCCGAAAGATTGCCGTTGTGAAGAACAATCTTAACTCACTGAAAGCCGCGTTTTAACTTAAGTGACAATGACCGAATAGTCAATTACCAAATGTAGGTTCTGACAGAGAACAAGTAAGTTCGGGGTGAGATCCATCCACTGTTCAATAAAAGTTGAAAACACAGACAAGCCTCTCCAAACACGGACTTTGTGTGATGGCAGTTCTTGTCAGCCAAAATATGTATACAAAACAAAAGTTTAAATGAATTTTATTTATCATAATATATAATAAATAATACAGCGCGACTGAATGATAATAATTGTTAACTATGGATGTACATAAGAGATGTTGAAAACATACACGGATTAACAAAACTAAGTTACATTAAATAAGTGAAAAGCGCGAAATACGGTATAAAAATAATGTAGCCAGGAAATAATACATTTGTTGTTTGAAATAATAAATAGTTTCATTAAATAACTTCTATCAGATTTGTTTTGACAAATGGACAGATTTCGTCAAAATTTATAATGCCAGTTTACCGTCCTTGATAGACGTTATACGTTCTGATACTGATGTGTGGGTATGCTACCGAACAAAATACTTCAACAGGCAAGGAAATGAAATAAATGAAATTGAGAATTAATTTTTTTTTTAAATAATGAAATTAAAACACAGATGCATGTATCTTATTTTCAAAATCTCAAGTATAGTTAAATTATCGGCTCCCGTTATATGAAGAAATGCATCCCCTGTTATTAAATACATTTCAGTACATTATAGATTCAAATGGTAGTTTATTTGTTATCTAATAAATACATTCGTCACTGTATCACCGAGGAGCTCACATCAATAATCTGTGATATTTCAAAAACCGGTCACAGAGGTGGTGTTTCAATAACAGGTCACAGAGGTGATGTTTCAAAAACAGGTCACATAGGTGGTGTTTCAAAAACAGGTCACAGAGGTGGTGTTTCAAAAACAGGTCACACAGGCGGCCTGTGATGGTGTTTTAAGAACATGTTGTGGAGGTTGTATCGCAGAGCTTGCGGCTGTCGTCCCACACTAGAGTAGCGGGACAGGGTCGGTTGTCGAAAATGGAGCCACCGTTACAGGATGCGTACACGTTACAGCCGTTGCAGGATTGGAAGTCACCGTTGGCGAGGCCGTTGCAGGAACTGACACAGGGGTCTCTGAGGCAGAAATATTTATATTTGCATTGCAATGAACCAGTTTAAATGGGTAGGACTTTTCAGGTCTTGTACCCACACCTTAATCTACCATGACCCTTTATTTTGTAATTCTTCACTTAGGGAGTTAAATACACACACTGGATTGGAATTCAAAATGTTTGTTTTAAAATAAATATAGTGCGTAAATTTTGCCGCAGTCAGCAATCTTATAGGTATATAACCGCCCATACAAAAAACATTACTCTCAAAAGAGGTAAAAAGTAACGATCCCCGCCATCGGGTTACAATAACACATTCAGCTGACACATTTTGGGGGTCCACATTAGTCTTTTTGTCATGACCAATATCGGGTGTTCCTATATTGGGCTCACGTGTTACAGTAGGACCACGGCTGGCCCAGAAGCCAAAGGCGCCGCAATTCGCTGTGCAGAGTGACGTCCCTTTGGAGTCCCAGAAACCCATGATAGTGGGTTCGGACTGATGTTCTTGGTTATCCATGCTCATGAATCTCAGCGTCTAAAAGCAGCATCAAGCTGGCACACCTTGTTATAACTGGTATCCTGTTCAAAGCTGCGTTAAACCCAACTCACTCACTCACTCACTCACTCACTCACTCACTCATTGTACTCACGCGGGACAGGTGGTTGAAGTCATCTCGCAGCGTTTGAGTGTGTCATCCCACACTGTGCCAGCAACGCAGGGTCGGTTGTCGTACAGGTAACCGTTGGCACACGTCGCGTACACGTCGCAGCCGTTGCAGGACTGGTAGTCACCGTTTGAGCGGCCTGAACACGCTGCGATGCACGGGTTTGAGGCGACTGAAGGAGGGAAAGTGTCTAAATAATGTGTTCGCCTAAACGATGTCAATTTAGTGCGTGGGGTATTAGACCGAATAGAGGTATGCATGGACCTGAAATGATGGTCAAAGTGGCGTTTACCTAACTCACTCACTCACTCACTCTTGTGTATAGCGACATCAGCAGGGGCATTGTTTGTTTGTTTGTTGTTTAACGCAACACTCAGCAATATTCCAGCTATATGACGGCGGTCTGTAAATAATCGAGTCTGGACGTGATTGACATCATGAGCATCGATCCACGCAATTTGGATACAATGACATGCATCAGCCAAGTCAGCAAGCCTGACCACCCGATCCCGCCAGTCGCAACTTACGACAAGCAAAGTCGCCTTTTGCGACAAGCATGGGTTGCTGAAGACCTTCTACCCCTGATCGTCACGGGTCTGGTACAGTGGTTCCTACATCTCGACGCGTCAGCATAACATAGGAAGAAACACGAGGTTTAAAGTACCGACACACAATGTGTCATAATCGGGACGAAAAACTTTCTAAACCCCGACAGGCGATCCTGTTATAGCCAAGGGAGACAACTTCACAGTCACAGCCTAACACACCTGGGCAACTCGACCCCTTACTTCAGGCGCGCTCGTTAAGTACACGAATACAATACACAGTACGGGCATGGTTTTATGCCGCTTCTAGCAATATTAAGATACTAAGACACCATCTGGGGATCAAACCTGGACGTTTGCGTGACAAGTGAACGCTTTAACCATTAGACTACCACCGCCCCCCAAAATAAATAAAGTGAACATACCGGCAACTGCGTACATGCTGCAGAACACAGCGACGACAAGGACCTGTTTGGAAACCATTCTGAGGAGTATTTCTGGAACTAGAAAATGTGTAAACCATTAAAAGACACGTATAGCATAAATAACACCCTACTTTCATTTGGTCACCAGAGTAACATACACACGTATCAATGCACCAGGTACTCACAGGTATCGAATTGAATTGTTCAAAGAAATGGTCAGCGCTATTCTCCGGAGTTAGAAATGTCGTAACCATTCATTTTAACTGATCTCTGTGTGGAACTCATTCGGTGCCCAACATCTCCAGGTTGTAAGATGTTCATGATGTCAATCACTGAATTATCTGGTCCACACTTGATTCATAAACGCTACCGCCATACAGTTGGAAATAGCTGGAGTTTGGCGTTAATGAAACAAACAAGCACGCAAACCTTTTATAGAAGTGAAGAGATGAATAACTTACAGTTGTGGGTGACGGAGCTGTCGAGGTGGTCAATGATACACTGTTCAGTTCTGTGACTGTATTTATACAGCCAGCATTACTTATCTCGGCTGCCAATCGGGTCGTTATTTCATACCTTAAGCCTCGGGAATGATGGTAACTTCACGATACTGGTAGATAGCCTCCCCTGCCCCGAGACATAGATCGGCGTATTACGTCAGGGCAATCAGAAATAGATGTTGTGGCTAACGGATACATGTCCTTGCAGGCGCCGTCATATCAGATGCAATCAGTGCGACATTTGTTTAGGCTGAAATAAGTTTACAGGTCAAGAATTTAGAGGTATATTTCATATGACGTCACTTGCGTACTCTTTTAATTTAAACCAATGGAAACAGCGTTTTGATTCTGTTTGTTTATTTTATTACAATTTGTTTGATTGTTGCTGTCAATATAATCTTGTTAAATATACTTGTGGTGTTCACTCATGTGGATAATTATTGAGAGCGACGCGGTAATACACGGTCTTTTTCGCAAAGGTTGAGTAAATGCGTGAATTAGGATTAACGCCGCTTTATAACGTGGTTGTGGTGTCAGTGTCAGTATCTATATCAAGTATGACGATGTTGTTGTGTCAGTGTCAGTATCTATATCAAGTATGACGATGTTGTGGTGTCAGTGTCAGTATCTATATCAAGTATGACGATGTTGTGGTGTCAGTGTCAGTATCTATATCAAGTATGACGATGTTCTTGTGTCACTGTCAGTATTTACATCAAGTATGACGATGTTGTGGTGTCAGTGTCAGTATCTATATCAAGTATGACGATGTTGTGGTGTCAGTGTCAGTATCTATATCAAGTATGACGATGTTGTGGTGTCAGTGTCAGTATCTATATCAAGTATGACGATGTTCTTGTGTCACTGTCAGTATTTACATCAAGTATGACGATGTTGTGGTGTCAGTGTCAGTATCTATATCAAGTATGACGATGTTGTAGTGTCAGTGTCAGTATCTATATCAAGTATGACGATGTTCTAGTGTCAGTGCCTGTATCTATATCAAGTACGACGATGTTCCGGTGTCAGTATCTACATCAAGTATGACGATGTTGTGGTGTCAGTGTCAGTATCTATATCAAGTATGACGATGTTCTTGTGTCACTGTCAGTATTTACATCAAGTATGACGATGTTGTGGTGTCAGTGTCAGTATCTATATCAAGTATGACGATGTTGTAGTGTCAGTGTCAGTATCTATATCAAGTATGACGATGTTGTGGTGTCAGTGTCAGTATTTACATCAAGTATGACGATGTTGTGGTGTCAGTGTCAGTATCTATATCAAGTATGACGATGTTGTGGTGTCAGTGCCAGTATCATTATCAAGTATGACGATGTTGTGGTGTCAGTGTCAGTATCTATATCAAGTATGACGATGTTGTGGTGTCAGTGCCTGTATCTATATCAAGTATGACGATGTTGTGGTGTCAGTGTCAGTATCTATATCAAGTATGACGATGTTGTAGTGTCAGTATTTACATCAAGTATGACGATGTTGTGGTGTCAGTGTCAGTATCTATATCAAGTATGACGATGTTGTGGTGTCAGTGTCAGTATCTATATCAAGTATGACGATGTTGTGGTGTCAGTGCCTGTATCTATATCAAGTGCGACGATGTTGTGGTGTCAGTGCCTGTATCTATATCAAGTGCGACGATGTTGTGGTGTCAGTGCCAGTATCTATATCAAGTATGACGATGTTGTGGTGTCAGTGTCAGTATCTATATCAAGTATGACGATGTTGTGGTGTCAGTGCCAGTATCTATATCAAGTATGACGATGTTGTGGTGTCAGTGTCAGTATCTATATCAAGTATAACGATGTTGTGGTGTCAGTGTCAGTATTTATATCAAGTATGACGATGTTGTGGTGTCAGTGTCAGTATCTATATCAAGTATGACGATGTTGTGGTGTCAGTGTCAGTATCTATATCAAGTATGACGAATTTGTGGTTTCAGTGTCAGTATCTATATCAAGTTTGGCGATGTTGTGGTGTCAGTGTCAGTATCTATATTAAGTATGGCGATGTTGTTGTGTCAGTGTCAGTATCTATATCAAGTATGACGATGTTGTTGTGTCAGTGCCAGTATCTATATCAAGTATTGCGATGTTGTGGTGTCAGTGTCAGTATCTATATCAAGAATGACGATGTTGTGGTGTCAGTGCCAGTATCTATATCAAGTATGACGATGTTGTGGTGTCAGTATCTATATCAAGTATGACGATGTTGTGGTGTCAGTGTCTATATCAAGTATGACGATGTTGTGGTGTCAGTGCCAGTATCTATATCAAGTATGACGATGTTGTGGTGTCAGTATCTATATCAAGTATGACGATGTTGTGGTGTCAGTGTCAGTATCTATATCAAGTATGACGATGTTGTGGTGTCAGTGTCAGTATCTATATCAAGTATGACGATGTTGTGGTGTCAGTATCTATATCAAGTATGACGATGTTGTGGTGTCAGTGTCAGTATCTATATCAAGTATGACGATGTTGTTGTGTCAGTGGCAGTATCTATATCAAGTATGACGATGTTGTTGTGTCAGTGCCTGTATCTATATCAAGTATGACGATGTTGTGGTGTCAGTGTCAGTATCTATATCAAGTACGACGATGTTGTGGTGTCAGTGCCAGTATCTATATCAAGTATGACGATGTTGTGGTGTCAGTGTCAGTATCTATATCAAGTATGACGATGTTGTGGTGTCTGGGTCAGTATCTAGCTCAAATATGCCTATGTTGTTGTGTCTGTGTAAGTATCTTTATCAAGTGTGACGATGTTGTGGTGTCAGTGTCGGTATCTACATCAAGTATGACGATGTTGTGGTGTCAGTGTCAGTATCTATATCAAGTACGACGATGTTGTTGTGTCAGTGTCAGTATCTATATCAAGTATGACGATGTTGTGGTGTCAGTGTCCGTATCTATATCAAGTATGACGATGTTGTGGTGTCAGTGTCTATATCAAGTATGACGATGTTGTGGTGTCAGTGCCAGTATCTATATCAAGTATGACGATGTTGTGGTGTCAGTATCTATATCAAGTATGACGATGTTGTGGTGTCAGTGTCAGTATCTATATCAAGTATGACGATGTTGTGGTGTCAGTGTCAGTATCTATATCAAGTATGACGATGTTGTGGTGTCAGTATCTATATCAAGTATGACGATGTTGTGGTGTCAGTGTCAGTATCTATATCAAGTATGACGATGTTGTTGTGTCAGTGGCAGTATCTATATCAAGTATGACGATGTTGTTGTGTCAGTGCCTGTATCTATATCAAGAATGACGATGTTGTGGTGTCAGTGTCAGTATCTATATCAAGTACGACGATGTTGTGGTGTCAGTGCCAGTATCTATATCAAGTATGACGATGTTGTGGTGTCAGTGTCAGTATCTATATCAAGTATGACGATGTTGTGGTGTCTGGGTCAGTATCTAGCTCAAATATGCCTATGTTGTTGTGTCTGTGTAAGTATCTTTATCAAGTGTGACGATGTTGTGGTGTCAGTGTCGGTATCTATATCAAGTATGACGATGTTGTTGTGTCAGTGGCAGTATCTAAACTAGCGTCCAAAAAAAACAACTTGGCAACTTGAAAAATTAAATTATTGAAACACAGATACTTTCACCTTAAAGCAACCAAGCCAAAACAAAGCGCCTGAACCATCGAATAAAAACTCGTGCTATTACTGAAGTGTTGTGCACGTGTTGTTGTGGGAAAGTGATTTTGGAAGTAAAATCATTATTCTCGGGTTTTTAAAATTGCACGTGAACAGTCGCTAGAAAAACTGCGAAGTTTATCTCTTAGAGATGCAGTATGAAGAAAAAAACACCAAAGGAATGCCCAGGTAAACACAAGAACAGCGTGAGAGGGCTATAGGAATGCTGCAAATGGGGGCAACACAGTCGCATGTTGCAAGAACATTCAACTGCTCCAGTAATACCGTTGTCAACTTGGTCCAGCGATTGAGAGTAACAGGTCGCACATCAGACAGGCCAAGAACAGGCAGACCAAGGGTGACCACGACCCATGAAGATCTCTACCTACGCACATTGCACCTGCGTAATCGATTCCTACCTGTGACGTCATCGGCAGCGAATGCGTTGGGTCGTGTGGTCAGCAGGCAGACAATAGCCAGAAGACTAAGGGCAGCAGGGATCAGAGCCTATAGACCTGACAGCAGCGTGTCCTCTTCACTGACGAGAGTAGGTTCTGTATGTTCCATTCTGATGGCAGACACCGTGTGTATCGTCGAAGAGGCGAACGTAAGGCTCGTTGTTGTGTCGAAGAGATCGTACCCTTTGGTGGTATGAGTGTCATGGTGTGGGGTGGCATATGTGCTGATGAGAGGACGCCATTGGTCATCATTAACTGTAACTTGAATGCCGTACGCTACAGGGATGAGGTTTTACGCGTTGTTGTGCTTCCATTTCTTCGTCAACAACCACTGGGTATTGTGTTCCAGCATGACAATGCTAGGCCACATACTGATAACATTGTGCAAAACTTTCTTAATGTCAACAATTTCCATGTGTTCCCCTGGCCAGCTCGTTCACCAGACCTGAATCCCATAGATCACCTTTAGGATTTCATGGACAGCCAAATTCGACGACGACAACAACCTCCAACCACCAGGAATGAACTCATCCAGGCTCTCCACGAAGAATGGCGACGCACCCCACGTGATGTCATCAGGCGACTGACAAATTCAGTTCGTAGGAGAGTGTTTGCCTGCCTTCAAGCCAATGGAGGTCACACAAACACCATCTATAGTCATTTTGTGCCGAGCTAGTCATTTGCACGTGTAATGAAAAACTGTTTTGCATACCCCACCTGAACATTACCAGCCATATTTAATTCGCTTGTCATGTTATTGTTATGACTTTCTGCCTAAGGTTGTGGTAAATATACAAATTTACAATACAGTATATTCTGATCGCTTATGTTTTGGTCTTGTTTTGCTATCGAACTTCAAATAGGCTGCCAAGTTTCTTTTGGACGTTAGTTTATATTGTTGTGTCGCCTCGAATTTGTTTGTTGTGTATTTGTAGTGATTTGGTTGCCATAAATGTGCTTGTAACCGATGACTACCAGTACGTTTTGAAAATGAAACTTGCCGTAAATAATCGAGTCTGGACCAGACAACCCAGTAATTGACATCATGAGCATCGATCCACGCAGTTGGGATACGATGACATGCATCATCCAAGTTAGAGACATCTAACCACCCGATCCCGTTAGACGTCTGACCCTTGAAGATTCCGGGGTAGACTAGGTCTTCAGCAACCCACGAGTCTGTGCATAGTCCAGTCAAAATCGCGTAACGACATCCGGTTCGGGAACAACATGGATTTCAATGTGCAGATTTCGGTCGACTGCAGGTGTATAGTACGCCATAAAAAGTGACTATGCTTGTCGTAAAAAGCGACTAACGAGATCTGGTGGTCAGGCTCGCTGACGTGGTTGATGCATGTCATCGATCCCAATTGGGTGGATCGATGCTCATGATATCAATCACTTGATTGTCTGGTCCAGACTCGATTATTTACAGACCGCCGTCATATAGCTGGAATATTGCTGAGTGCGGCGTTAAACAACAAACAAACCAACGTTAGACGTCTGTTGCGACAAGCATAGTCGTCCTTTAGGGCAAGCCTTGATTGCTGATTGCCATTCTGAGAATTTGAAAGTAAGGTTCTTAATGAAAGTTTTAGCACAAGATATACATTGTTATTTAAATATTCAATGCATTTGTTAATACATAATAAGCATTTTGAATGTCAAGTCATATTATAATTATTTGATTGAATGTTAGAATATCAGATATTTT
Source organism: Haliotis cracherodii (assembly GCF_022045235.1). Taxonomy (NCBI): domain Eukaryota; kingdom Metazoa; phylum Mollusca; class Gastropoda; order Lepetellida; family Haliotidae; genus Haliotis; species Haliotis cracherodii. The sequence goes on from NW_027266267.1 coordinate 35,714,541, forward strand.
TAAACACCACCAGAACATGTATATAACTACACAATTGATCTACAGTGATAAACATTGTTGAAGAAGGTGTTCGGTTTGTTTGAATGAACTGCTATTGAAAAAGCTTTAGTCCAAATCAGGTGATGAGTTGAAATGCGGTTTGTCGCGTTAAAGATTCTTGCAGTTATATATAGCGACGTGCATGTGTGCTTGCGTGCGTGCGTGCGTGCGTGCGTGCGTGCGTTCGTGTGGTTGCTTGTATAGTTGCCAGAACGTATGCCTGTTTCATAGAGATAGCCCACCGAAATACGATGCCGCAGTTTAACTGACTGATTATGAATCCGGCGCAGTGTTGAAAGCTGGCGGTATTTCGGTGTTTTCGGATAGATATCCCCTCAGCACCTGGTAAGCAGATCAGACGCAAGCCAGTTCGCGAAAACGGCTTCGAATCGACCCCGGTTTGCTCTTTCAGCCAACCTTCTAGAAACTGTCGTATCCCGACAGGTCTCGAACGATCAAGTCTGCAATATTTGTCAACAACAACCAGGGCCAATACGTCTCATTTATACACGCTGCCGATGTCTGCTGCTCAAGCCTAGCGACAACATCTATTGATATATTTTACCAGCGCTTCAATTATTTTATGCCCCTTGGCAATCACTACAAATAATGAAAAGCTAAAACGAGATTTACATGTTAGGCGAAGTGTGAGCATAATTCCATCGATATACTTAGGGGTCACGTGAGAGAATGTTTTCAACGAAAAATGTTTGAATCTTTCTATTCTCAGTGATGGGCGGGTGGGCATGAGGCAAGAGAGTTAACTGACTTTAAAAGTCCAGCTTCCACCTTTGCCGAACCAGGCTGGTATTACTGGGCTCGATCGTAGCGCCACCAGTGGCTATAAAGAGAATACTACACTCATTCTCGTCCACTCGTTTCGTCAAAATGGTATCTAACGAGAATGAGTGTGGTATTTTATTTATTACCCACGTTAAATATATATTTTGTTTGTTGACAGACCAAACTGAAACCGGTTGCAAAATCTGGTTGTGCATGAATATTGATATATGCCCAAATATGGGCAATGTTGACACTTCTATGCATACGCATAAACAACATAAGCCTGCAGTTGTGTTTGCAAACAAACCAACACCGACGCTCAAGATGCTTTTGGTAGAAATTCTTCAACTTATGGTAATTCAAGCGCCATGTTGTTAGCGCGAAGGACGCCTATATGAAAATTTGAAAAGTCACATTAGCGCCTCGCTTTGAATATCGGACTAACAGTCGGTCACTCGCACTGCCGGTGTCCCGTCTGTGCAATCAAAATGGTTCGGTTTCCTTGATCTATCTATTTTTTATATCATGTTCGTACCATTTTGGAAGATTTAAATCAGAATGTTCGCCAAAGACATTCATGTTAACTGTACCACCCTATACTGAAGACGTGAAAATCAACAAACTCAAGTCTGCGTGCATGTCAGTGACAGCTTCGAACCAACGAAGGGCAAGGTCACCGCCGGAATAAGAAAAGACAACCGTGATCTAGGCCAACTCACAGCGTTTTACGCGAGAGATAGGGAATGTTATTGTTCACATTTGCGATGTTTGGGGCCACAAAATCAGAAGTCAGGCAGGCACACTTCCACGGAGTTTTCGAATGATTTGTATCAGAACTGTTCACTTTTAGTGATCTGGTCGTGCAGTCGTGTACGTTCATTCATGAACAACACCTCCCGTAACAGCGCCACAAAATACGCTTCGAAGGGGACAGTGATGGCACAACCGGATCATCCCAAGTAAGTCTAGATATCTTTCCAGATATTTTAAACAGACTTCATTTCACCACGCATATCATTTTACGTTAAATCAAATTGAAAGTAGCGAAAGTGGTCAGGCGCGCTGACTTGGTTGATACATGTCATCGACCCCAACTGCATTCATCATTCAGCTGGAATATTGCCGAGTGCGTCAAACAACAAACAAACAAACAAACAAACAAACAAACAAACAAACAAACAATAATATACACTGCCACTTAACACTAACGCGGCGTTAACCCGTACGCACGTACATTCACTCACAGTCACGTCGTAACGTAAATGATATGTTGTTCAAAGCGCAGTTAAACCTAATTATCTCACTAACACATTCAGCCAACGCGTCTTGATCCAGTTGAAATACTGTTCAAAGCGACGGTGGCTATATGCCGAAAGATTGCTGATGTGAAGAACAATCTTAACTCACTCCAACTTAAGTGACAATGACCGAATAATCAATTACCAAATGCTGGTTCTGCCAGAGAACAAGTAAGGTCGGGGTGAGACCCATCCACTGTTTAATAAAAGTTGAAAACACAGACAAGCCTCTCCAAACACGGACTTTGTGTGATGGCAGTTCTTGTCGGCCAAAATATATATACAAAACAAAAGTTTAAATGAATTTTATTGATCATAATATATAATAAATAATACAGCGCGACTGAATGATAATAATTGTTAAATATGGATGTACAAAAAAGATGTTGAAAACATACACGGATTAACAAAAGTAAGTTACGTTAAATAAAGGAAAAGCGCGAAATACGGTATAAAAATAATGTAGCCAGGTAATGATACATTTGTTGTTTGAAATAATAAATAGTTTCATTAAATAGTTTCTATCAGATTTGTTTCGTCAAAAGTTATAATGCCAAGTTTACCGTCCTTGATAGACGCTATACGTTGTGATACTGATGTGCGGGTATGCTACCGAACAAAATACTTGAACAGGCAAGGAAATTGAATAAATGAAATTAAGAAAAAAAAAATTTAAATAATGAAATTAGAACACAGTTGCATGTATCTTATTATCAAAATCTCAAGTATAGTTAAACTATCGTTTCCCGTTAGATGAAGAAATGCATCCCCTGTTATTAAATACATTTCACCGAGGAGCTCACATCAATAATCTGTGATGTTTCAAAAACAGGTCACAGAGGTGGTGTTTCAAAAACAGGTCACAGAGGTGGTGTTTCAAAAACAGGTTCACACAGGTGGCCTTTTAAGAACATGTCAAACTCGTTGTGTTTTAAGAACATGTTGTGGAGGATGTATCGCAGAGCTTGCGGCTGTCGTCCCACACTAGAGTAGCGGGACAGGGTCTGTTGTCGAAAATGGAGCCACCGTTACAGGATGCGTACACGTTACAGCCGTTGCAGGATTGGTAGTCACCGTTGGCGAGGCCGTTGCAGGAACTGACACAGGGGTCTCTGAGGCAGAAATATTTATATTTGCATTGCAATGAACCAGTTTAAATGGGTAGGACTTTTCAGGTCTTGTACCCACACCTTAATCTACCATGACCCTTTATTTTGTAATTCTTTACTTAGTGAGTTAAATACACACACTGGATTGGATTGCAAAGGAATTCAAAATGTTTGTTTTAAAAAAAATCTAGTGCGTAAATTTCATGGCAGTCAGCAATCATACAGGTATATAACTGCCCATATAAATAATTTACACTCAAAAGAGGTAAAAAGTAGCGATCCCCGCCATCGAGTTACAATAACACATTCAGGTGACACATTGTGGGGGTCCACATCAGTCTTTTTGTCATGTCCTGTATTCAAAACTTGGGCTCACGTGTTACAGTGGGACCACGGCTGGCCGTGAAGCCAAAGGCGCCGCAATTCGCTGTGCAGAGTGACGTCCCTTTGGAGAGCCAGAAACCCATGATAGTGGGTTCGCCCTGATGTTTCTTGTTATCCTTGCTCATGAATTTCAGCGTCCAAATGCAGCATCAAGCTGGCACACCTTGTTATAACTGTTACCCTGTTCAAAGCTGCGTTAAACCCAACTCACTCACTCACTCACTCACTCATTGTACTCACGCGGGGCAGGTGGTTGAAGTCATCTCGCAGCGTTTGAGTGTGTCATCCCACACTGTGCCAGCAACGCAGGGTCGGTTGTCGTACAGGTAACCATTGGCACACGTCGCGTACACGTTGCAGCCGTTGCAGGATTGGTAGTCACCGTTGGGGCGGCCTGAACACGTTGCGATGCACGGGTTTGAGGCGCCTGAAGGAGGGAAAGTGTCTAAATAATGTGTTCGCCTAAACGATGTCAATTTAGTGCGTGGGGTATTAGACAAAATAGAGGTATGCATGTAGCTGAAATGATGGTCAAAGTGGCGTTTACCTAACTCACTCACTCACTCTTGTGTATAGCGACATCAGCAGGGGCATTGTTTGTTTGTTTGTTGTTTAACGCAACACTCAGCAATATTCCAGCTATATGACGGCGGTCTGTAAATAATCGAGTCTGGACGTGATTGACATCATGAGCATCGATCCACGCAATTTGGATACAATGACATGCATCAACCAAGTCAGCAAGCCTGACCACCCGATCCCGCTAGTCGCAACTTACGACAAGCAAAGTCGCCTTTTACGACAAGCATGGGTTGCTGAAGACCTTCTACCCCTGATCGTCACGGGTCTGGTACAGTGGTTCCTACATCTCGACGTGTCAGCATAACATAGGAAGAAACACGAGGTTTAAAGTACCGACACACAATGTGTCATAATCGGGACGAAAAACTTTCTAAACCCCGACAGGCGGATCCTGTTACAGCCAAGGGAGACAACTTCACAGTCACAGCCTAACACACCTGGGCAACTCGACCCCTTACTGCAGGCGCGCTCGTTAAGTACACGAATACAATACGCAGTACAGGCATGGTTTCATGCCGCTTCTAGCATACTAAGATACAAAGACACCATATGGGGATCAAACCTGGACGTTTGCGTGACAAGCGAACGCTTTAACCATTAGGCCACCACCGCCCCCCCCCAAAAAAAATAAAGTGAACATACCGGCAACTGCGTACATGCTGCAGAACACAGCGACGACAAGGACCTGTTTGGAAACCATTCTGAGGAGTATTTCTGGAACTAGAAAATGTGCAAACCATTAAAAGACACGTATAGCATAAATAACATCTTACTTTCATTTGGTCACCAGAGTAACATGCACACGTATCAATGCACCAGGTACTCACAGGTATCGAATTGAATTGTTAAAAGAAATGGTCAGCGCTATTCTCCGGATTTAGAAATGTCGTAACCATTCATTTTAACTGATCTCTGTGTGGAACTCATTCGGTGCCCAACCTCTCCTGGTTGTAAGATGCGCCTTAGTGAATAGATGCTCATGATGTCAATCACTGAATTAGCTGGTCCACGCTTGATTTATAAAGGCTGCCGCCATAAAGCTGGAAATAGCCGGAGTGTGGCTTTAATCAAACAGACAAGCACACAAACTTTTTTATAGAAGTGAAGAGATGAATAACTTACAGTTGTGGGTGATGGAGCTGTCGAGGTGGTCAATGATACACTGTTCAGTTCTGTGACTGTATTTATACAGCCAGCATTACTTATCTCGGCTGCCAATCGGATCGTTATTTCATATCTTAAGCCTCGGGAATGATGGTAACTTCACGATACTGGTAGATAGCCTCCCCTGCCCCGAGACATAGATCGGTGTATTACGTCAGGGCAATCAGAAATAGATGTTGTGGCTAACGGATACATGTCCTTGCAGGCGCCGTCATATCAGATGCAATCAGCGCGACATTTGTTTAGGCTGAAATAAGTTTACAGTTCAAGAATTTAGAGGTATATTTCATATGACGTCACTTGCGTACTCTTTCAATTTAAACCAATGGAAACAGCGTTTTGATTCTGTTTGTTTATTTTATTGCAATTTGTTTGATTGTTGCTGTCAATATAATCTTGTTAAATATACTTGTGTGGTTCACTCATGTGGAGAATTAGTGAGAGCGACGCGGTAATACACGGTCTTACACGCAAAGGTTGAGTGAATGCGTGAATTAGGATTAACGCCGCTTTATAACGTGGTTGTGGTGTCAGTGTCAGTATCCATATCAAGTGCGACGATGTTGTGGTGTCAGTGCCAGTATCTATATCAAGTATGACGATGTTGTGGTGTCAGTGCCTGTATCTATATCAAGTATGGCGATGTTGTTGTGTCAGTGTCAGTATCTATATCAAGTATGACGATGTTGTGGTGTCAGTGTCAGTATCTATATCAAGTGCGACTATATTGTGGTGTCAGTGCCAGTATCTATATCAAGTATGACGATGTTGTGGTGTCAGTGCCAGTATCTATATCAAGTATGACGATGTTGTGGTGTCAGTGTCAGTATCTGTATCAAGTATGACGATAATGTTGTGTCTGTGTAAGTATCTTTATCAAGTATGACGATGTTGTGGTGCCAGTGTCAGTATCTAAACTAGCGTCCAAAATAAAACTTGGCAACTTGAAAAATGAAATTATTGAAACACAGATACTTTCACCCATACGCAACAAAGCCAAAACAAAGCGCCTGAACCCATCGTATAAAAACTCGTGCAATTACTGAAGTGTAGTGCACATGTTGTTGTGGGAAAGTGATTTTGGAAGTAAAATCATTATTTGCGGGTTTTTTAAATTTCACGTGAACAATCGCTAGAAAAACTGCGAAGTTTATCTCTTAGAGATGCAGTATGAAGAAAACAAAACAAAGGAATGCCCAGGTTAGCACAAGAACAGCGTGAGAGGGCTATAGGAATGCTGCAAATGGGGGCAACACAGTCGCATGTTGCAAGAACATTCAGCTGGTCCCGTAATACCGTTGTCAACTTGGTCCAGCGATTGAGAGTAACAGGTCGCACATCAGACAGGCCAGGCAAAGAACAGGCAGACCAAGGGTGACCACGACCCATAAAGGTCTCTACCTACGCACATTGCACCTGCGTAATCGATTCCTACCTGTGACGTCATCGGCAGCGAATGTGTTTGGTTGTGTGGTCCTCAGGCAGACAATAGCCAGAAGACTAAGGGCAGCAGGGATCAGAGCCTATAGACCTTACAGCAGCGTGTCCTCTTCACTGACGAGAGTAGGTTCTGTATGTTCTATTCTGATGGCAGACACCGTGTGTATCGTCGAAGAGGCGAACGTACAGCTCGTTGTTGTGTCGAAGAGATCGTACCCTTTGGTGGTATGAGTGTCATGGTGTGGGGTGGCATTTGTGCTGATGAGAGGACGCCATTGGTCATCATTAACGGTAACTTGAATGCCGTACGCTACAGGGATGAGGTTTTACGCGTTGTTGTGCTTCCATTTCTTCGTCAACAACCACAGGGTATTGTGTTCCAGCATGACAATGCAAGGCCACATACTGCTAACATTGTGCAAAACTTTCTTAATGTCAACAATGTCCATGTGTTGCCCTGGCCAGCTTTTTCACCAGACCTTAATCCCATAGAGCACCTTTGGAATTTCATGGACAGCCAAATTCGACGACGACAACAACCTCCAACCAGGTTTCGTCAAAATGGTATCTAACGAGAATGAGTGTGGTATTTATTTATTACCCACGTTAAATATATATGTAAGTGTAAATACATAACAACTTTCGTTCGTTGACAGACCAAACTGAAACCGGTTGCATAATCTGGTTGTGCATGAATATTGATATATGCCTAAATATGGGCATTGTTGACATTTCTATGCATACTCATTAACAACATACGCCTGCAGTTGTGTTTGCAAACAAAACAAAACTGACGCTCAAGATCCTTTTGGAAGAAATTCTTCAACTTATGGTAATTCAAGCGCCATGTTGTTAGCGCGAAGGACATCTATATGAAAATTTGAAAAGTCACATTAGCGCCGCACTTTGAATATCGGACTAACAGTAGGTCACTCGCACTGCCGGTGTCCCGTCTGTACAATCAAAATGGTTCGGTTTCCTTGATGTTTCAGCTGAATTTATATCATCTTCGTACCATTTTGGAAGAGGGAAATCAGAGTGTTCGCCAAAGACATTCATGTTAACTGTACCACCCTATACTGAAGACGTGAAAATCAACAAACTCAAGTCTGCGTGCATGTCAGTGACAGCTTCGAACCAACGAAGGGCAAGGTCACCGCCGGAATAAGAAAAGACAACCGTGATCTAGGCCAACTCACAGCGTTTTACGCGAGAGATAGGGAATGTTATTGTTCACATTTGGGATGTTTTGGGCCACAAAATCAGAAGTCAGGCAGGCACACTTCCACGGAGTTTTCGAATGATTTGTATCAGAACTGTTCACTTTTAGTGATCTGGTCGTGCAGTCGTGTACGTTCATTCATGAACAACATCTCCCGTAACAGCGCCACAAAATACGCTTCGAAGGGGACACTGATGGCACAACCGGATCATCCCAAGTAAGTCTAGATATCTTTCCAGATATTTTAAACAGACTTCATTTCACCACGCTTATCCTTTTACGTTAAATCAAATTGAAAGTAGCGAAAGTGTTCGGGTGCGCCACGCTCATAGGGACCCTCGCTCTTTGATTGCTGAATTTAGTAGTCGTACATTGTAAATGGATACAGCTCGACGGATTTAGTATCTTACCACCTGTATCTTCACCACGTATGTAATAATACCGGTTATGTCCCTTGTAAGCCTCTCCAATGGACCAATCAGATTCCACCTCTCGTATCACATGTGTTTGCTTCACACAAAATGGTGGCGCCCAGTCAGGACGATCTGATCGATAATCAAGATCTATATTGTGTCTTACATCGCGAAATGCATCAAATCACGTAAGCACCTTAAAGACATGAAAAGATTTGGAAAATATCTGCTGACAACGAGGTTGCGGTGCACATGCTTTGCAAATCCTGCAATCGCCCGAAATCTGTACGACAGTTTATGAACTGATTTCGATTTCGGTGCGCGATTTTGATTAGACTATGAATAGACACGTTAGTCCAGCCAAAATGTAACTCCATAATACCAGCCTAGTTCGGCAAGGGTGGAAACTGGACTTTTATAGTCAGTTACCTCTCTTGCCTCGGGAAGATGGTTACTTGGTTAAGCCATGTCATCGTATCCCAATTGCGCAGATCAATGTTCATGATGTAAATCACTGGATTGTCTGGTTCAGACATGATTATTTACAGACCGCCGTCTCATAGCTGAAATATTGCTGAGTGCGGCGTTAAACAACAAACAAACAATTGGGTCAGACATTTTCGTAAGTACTGATCCGTCCAGACTTAGCCGGCGGTTATCGATATCAGATTAATTCATGAAATTTCCCGTAATAATTACTTGTGGATCACACAATCACATTCAATTGAAAACTTCAAAAGTGTAAATGAAGCATGTCGAAACAATTAAGTAGCTAATTCGCAAGTGACTGTCAGCATTTTCTCTCACGGAGCCCTAATTATAAGTATAGATATTGAGATTGAACTTATGCTTGTCGTAAGAGGCGACTGACTCAATCGGGTGGTCAGGCGCGCTGACTTGGTTGATACATGTCATCGACCCCAACTGCATTCATCATTCAGCTGGAATATTGCCGAGTGCGTTAAACAACAAACAAACAAACAAACAAACAAACAAACAAACAAACAAACAAACAAACAAACAAACAATAATATACACTGCCACTTAACACTAACGCGGCGTTCACAGTCACGTCGTAACGTAAATGATATATTGTTCAAAGCGCAGTTAAACCTAATTATCTCACTAACACATTCAGCCAACGCGTCTTGATCCAGTTGAAATACTGTTCAAAGCGACGGTGGCTATATGCCGAAAGATTGCTGATGTGAAGAACAATCTTAACTCACTCCAACTTAAGTGACAATGACCGAATAATCAATTACCAAATGCTGGTTCTGCCAGAGAACAAGTAAGGTCGGGGTGAGACCCATCCACTGTTTAATAAAAGTTGAAAACACAGACAAGCCTCTCCAAACACGGACCTTTGTGTGATGGCAGTTCTTGTCGGCCAAAATATATATACAAAACAAGAGTTTAAATGAATTTTTTTTATCATAATATATAATAAATAATACAGCGCGACTGAATGATAATAATTGTTAAATATGGATGTACAAAAAAGATGTTGAAAACATACACGGATTAACAAAACTAAGTTACGTTAAATAAGTGAAAAGCGCGAAATACGGTATAAAACTAGTGTAGCCAGGTTATGATACATTTGTTGTTTGAAATAATAAATAGTTTCATTAAATAACCTCTATCAGATTTGTTTTGACAAATGGACAGAGTTCGTCAAAAGTTATAATGCCAGTTTAAATACATTTCAGTACATTATATATTCAAATGGTAGTTTATTTGTTCTCTAATAAATACATTCGTCACTGTATTACCGAGGAGCTCACATCAATAATCTGTGATGTTTCAAAAACAGGTCACAGAGGTGGTGTTTCAAAATGAGATCACAGAGGTGGTGTTTCAAAAACAGGTCACAGAGGTGGTGTTTCAAAAACAGGTCACACAGGTGGTGTTTCAAACACAGGTCACACAGGCTGCCTTTTAAGAACATGTCACAGAGGTGGTGTTTCAAAAACAGGTCACACAGGCGGCCTTTTAAGAACATGTCACAGAGGTGGTGTTTCAAAAACAGGTCACACAGGCGGCCTTTTAAGAACATGTCACAGAGGTGGTGTTTCAAAAACAGGTCACACAGGCGGCCTTTTAAGAACATGTCACAGAGGTGGTGTTTCAAAAACAGGTCACACAGGCGGCCTTTTAAGAACATGTCAAACTGGTTGTGTTTTAAGAACATGTTGTGGAGGATGTATCGCAGACCTTGCGGCTGTCGTCCCACACTAGAGTAGCGGGACAGGGTCGGTTGTCGAAAATGGAGCCACCGTTACAGGATGCGTACACGTTACAGCCGTTGCAGGATTGGTAGTCACCGCTGGCGAGGCCGTTGCAGGAACTGACACAGGGGTCTCTGAGGCAGAAAAAATTATATTTGCATTGCAATGAACCAGTTTAAATGGGTAGGACTTTTCATGTCTTGTACGCACATCTTAATCTACCATGACCCTTTATTTTGTAATTCTTACTTAGGGAGTTAAATACACACACTTGATTGGATTGCAAAGGAATTCAAAATGTTTGTTTTAAAAAAAATCTAGTGCGTAAATTTCATGGCAGTCAGCAATCATACAGGTATATAACTGCCCATATAAATAATTTACACTCAAAAGAGGTAAAAAGTAGCGATCCCCGCCATCGAGTTACAATAACACATTCAGGTGACACATTGTGGGGGTCCACATCAGTCTTTTTGTCATGTCCTGTATTCAAAACTTGGGCTCACGTGTTACAGTTGGACCACGGCTGGCCGTGAAGCCAAAGGCGCCGCAATTCGCTGTGCAGAGTGACGTCCCTTTGGAGAGCCAGAAACCCATGATAGTGGGTTCGCCCTGATGTTTCTTGTTATCCTTGCTCATGAATTTCAGCGTCTAAATGCAGCATCAAGCTGGCACACCTTGTTATAACTGTTATCCTGTTCAAAGCTGCGTTAAACCCAACTCACTCACTCACTCACTCACGCACTCATTGTACTCACGCGGGGCAGGTGGTTGAAGTCATCTCGCAGCGTTTGAGTGTGTCATCCCACACTGTGCCAGCAACGCAGGGTCGGTTGTCGTACAGGTAACCGTTGGCACACGTCGCGTACACGTTGCAGCCGTTGCAGGATTGGTGGTCACCGTTGGGGCGGCCTGAACACGTTGCGATGCATGGGTTTGAGGCGCCTGAAGGAGGGAAAGTGTCTAAATAATGTGTTCGCTTAAACGATGTCAATTTAGTGCGTGGGGTATTAGACAAAATAGAGGTATGCATGTAGCTGAAATGATGGTCAAAGTGGCGTTTACCTAACTCACTCACTCACTCTTGTGTATAGCGACATCACCAGGGGCATTGTTTGTTTGTTTGTTGTTTAACGCAACACTCAGCAATATACCAGCTATATGACGGCGGTCTGTAAATAATCGAGTCTGGACGTGATTGACATCATGAGCATCGATCCACGCAATTTGGATACAATGACATGCATCAACCAAGTCAGCAAGCCTGACCACCCGATCCCGCTAGTCGCAACTTACGACAAGCAAAGTCGCCTTTTACGACAAGCATGGGTTGCTGAAGACCTTCTACCCCTGATCGTCACGGGTCTGGTACAGTGGTTCCTACATCTCGACGTGTCAGCATAACATTGGAAGAAACACAAGGTTTAAAGTACAGACACACAATGTGTCATAATCGGGACGAAAAACTTTCTAAACCCCGACAGGCGGATCCTGTTACAGCCAAGGGAGACAACTTCACAGTCACAGCCTAACACACCTGGGCAACTCGACTCCTTACTGCAGGCGTGCTCGTTAATAAGTACACGAATACAATACGCAGTACAGGCATGGTTTCATGCCGCTTCTAGCAATACTAAGATACAAAGACACCATCTGGGGATCAAACCTGGACGTTTGCGTGACAAGCGAACGCTTTAACCATTAGACTACCACCGCCCCCAAAAATAAATAAAGTGAACATACCGGCAACTGCGTACATGCTGCAGAACACAGCGACGACAAGGACCTGTTTGGAAACCATTCTGAGGAGTATTTCTGGAACTAGAAAATGTGTAAACCATTAAAAGACACGTATAGCATAAATAACACCCTACTTTCATTTTGTCACCCGACTAACATACACACGTATCTATGCACCAGGTACTCACAGGTATCGAATTAAATTGTTAAAAGAAATGGTCAGCGCTATTCTCCGGATTTAGAAATGTCGTAACCATTCATTTTAACTGATCTCTGTGTGGAACTCATTTGGTGCCCAACATCTCCAGGTTGTAAGATGTTCATGATGTCAATCACTGAATTATCTGGTCCACGCTTGATTTATAAACGCTACCGCCATACAGTTGGAAATAGCTGGAGTTTGGCGTTTATCAAACAAACAAGCACGCAAACCTTTTATAGAAGTGAAGAGATGAATAACTTACAGTTGTGGGTGACGGAGCTGTCGAGGTGGTCAATGATACACTGTTCAGTTCTGTGACTGTATTTATACAGCCAGCATTACTTATCTTGGCTGCCAATCGGATCGTTATTTCATACCTTAAGCCTCGGGAATGATGGTAACTACATGATACTGGTAGATATCCTCCCCTGCCCCGAGACATAGATCGGCGTGTTACGTCAGGGCAATCAGAAATAGATGTGGCTTACGGATACATGTCCTTGCAGGCGCCGTCATATCAGATGCAATTAGGCAACATTTGTGTAGGCTGAATTAAGTTTACAGTTCAATAATTTAGAGGTATATTTCATATGACGTCACTTGCGTACTCTTTTAATTTAAAACAATGGAAATAGCATTTTGATTCTGTTTGTTTATTTTATTGCAATTCGTTTGATTGTTAAGGTGCTGTCAATATAAATCTTGTTAAATATACTTGTGTGGTTCACTCATGTGGATAATTAGTGAGAGCGACGCGGTAATACACGGTCTTTTTCGCAAAGGTTGAGTGAATGCGTGAGTTGGGATTAACGCCGCCATGTAACGATGTTGTGGTTTCAGTGCCAGTATCTATATCAAGTATGACGATGTTGTGGTGTCAGTTTCAATAGCTATATCAAGTATGACGATTTTGTTGTGTCAGTGCCTGTATCTATATCAAGTATGGCGATGTTGTGGTGTCAGTGTCAGTATCTATATCAAGTATGACGATGTTGTGGTGTCAGTGCCAGTATCTATATCAAGTATGACGATGTTGTGGTGTCAGTGCCAGTATCTATATCAAGTATGACGATGTTGTTGTGTCAGTGCCAGTATTTATATCAAGTATGACGATGTTGTGGTGTCAGTGTCAATACCTATATCAAGTATGACGATGTTGTTGTGTCAGTGCCAGTATTTACATCAAGTATGACGATGTTGTGGTGCCGGTGCCAGTATCTAAACTAGCGTCCAAAAAAAACCTTGGCAACTTGAAAAATTAAATTTTTGAAACACAGATACTTTCAGCCAATCGCAACCAAGCCAAAACATGTCGCCTAAACCCATCGAATACAAACACGTGGAATTACTGAAGTGTAGTGCTCGTGTTGTTGTGGGAAAGTGATTTTGGAAAAAGTAAAATAATTATTCTCGGTTTTTTTAAATTGCACGTGAACAATCGCTAGAAAAACTGCGAAGTTTATCTCTTAGAGATGCAGTATGAAGAAAAAACACCAAAGGAATGTCCAGGTTATCACAAGAACAGCATGAGAGGGCTATAGGAATGCTGCAAATGGAGGCAACACAGTCGCATGTTGCAAGAACATTCAACTGCTCCAGTAATACCGTTGTCAACTTGGTCCAGCGATTGAGAGTAACAGGTCGCACATCAGACAGGCCAAGAACAGGCAGACCAAGGGTGACCACGACCCATGAAGATCTCTACCTACGCACATTGCACCTGCGTAATCGATTCCTACCTGTGACGTCATCGGCAGCGAATGCGTTGGGTCGTGTGGTCAGCAGGCAGACACTAGCCAGAAGACTAAGGGCAGCAGGGATCAGAGCCTATAGACCTTACAGCAGCGTGTCCTCTTCACTGACGAGAGTAGGTTCTGTATGTTCCATTCTGATGGCAGACACCGTGTGTATCGTCGAAGAGGCGAGCGTACTGCTCGTTGTTGTGTCGAAGAGATCGTACCCTTGGGTGGTATGAGTGTCATGGTGTGGGGTGGCATTTGTGCTGATGAGAGGACGCCATTGGTCATCATTAACGGTAACTTGAATGCCGTACGCTACAGGGATGAGGTTTTACGCGTTGTTGTGCTTCCATTTCTTCGTCAACAACCACAGGGTATTGTGTTCCAGCATGACAGTGCTAGGCCACATACTGCAAAACTTTCTTAATGTCAACAATGTCCATGTGTTGCCCTGGCCAGCTTGTTCACCAGACCTTAATCCCAATGAGCACCTTTGGAATTTCATGGACAGCCAAATTCGACGACGACAACAACCTCCAAACACCTGGAATGAACTCATCCAGGCCGTCCACGAAGAATGGCGACGCATCCCACGTGACGTCATCAGGCGACTGACAAATTCAGTTCGTAGGAGAGTGTTTGCCTGCATTCAAACCAATGGAGGTCACACACGCTGCTAGGGTGACACAAACACCATCTATAGTCATTTTGTGCCGAGCTAGTCATTTGCACGTGTAAGGAAAAACTGTTTTGCATACCCCACCTGAACATTACCAGCCATATTTAATTCGCTTGTCATGTTATTGTTATGACTTTCTGCCTAAGGTTGTGGTAAATATTCATATTTACAATACAGTATATTCTGATCGCTTATGTTTTGGTGTTGTTTTGCTATCAAACTTCAAATAGGCTGCCAAGTGCCTTTTGGACGTTAGTTTATATTGTTGTGTCGCCTCGGATTTGTTTGTTGTGTATTCGTAGTGATTTGGTTGCCAGAAATGTGCTTGTAACCGATGACTACGAGTACGTTTTGAAAATTGCCGATTTTGGCGTAAAATGAAACTTGCGCCATGAAGATTACTACAGACCAACAAAAGCTGTAAGGGTAAGTGTAGTTATATGAGTCATTCTTTACTGATTTGCAAGAATAAGGAGATGGGCATTTTTTTACACACACTCTTACAAGTTGTCAACCGATCCCTGTTGACGGGTTGTTATCATACCTCCATCTCAGAATAGTGGTTTGTTGTTTAACGCCGCACTCAGCAATATTCCAGCTATATGACGGCGGCCGTAAATAATCGAGTCTGGACCAGACAATCCAGTAATTGACATCATGAGCATCGATCCACGCAGTTGGGATACGATGACATGCATCAACCAAGTTAGAGACATCTAACCACCCGATCCCGTTAGACGTCTGACCCGTGAAGATTCCGGGGTAGACTAGGTCTTCAGCAACCCATGCTTGCCTTCAAAGGTGACTATGCTTGTCGTAAAAAGTGCGTGCGTGCGTGCTTGCAACCAGGGCCAATTCGTCTCATTTATACACGCTGCCGATGTCTGCTGACAACATCTATTGATATATTTTACCAGTGCTTCAATTATTTTATGCCCCTTGGCAATCAGTACAAATAATTAAAAAGCTAAAACGAGATTTACATGTGAGGCAAAGCGTGAGCATAATTCCATCGATGTATCAATAATACTTAGGGGTCGCGTGAGAAAATTTCTTCAACGAAAAATGTTTGAATCTTTCTATTCTCAGTGATGGGCGGGTGGGCACGAGGCAAGAGAGTTAACTGACTTTAAAAGGCCAGTTTCCACCCTTGCAAACAAAACAAAACTGACGCTCAAGATCCTTTTGGAAGAAATTCTTCAACTTATGATAATTCAAGCGCCATGTTGTTAGTGCGAAGGACACCTATATGAAAATTTCACATTAGCGCCGCACTTTGAATATCGGACTAACAGTCGGTCACTCGCACTGCCGGCGTCCCGTCTGTGCAATCAAAATTGTTCGGTTTCATTGATCTATCTATTTTTTATATCATGTTCGTACCATTTTGGAAGATTTAAATCAGAATGTTCGCCAAAGACATTCATGTTAACTGTACCACCCTATACTGAAGACGTGAAAATCAACAAACTCAAGTCTGCGTGCATGTCAGTGACAGCTTCGAACCAACGAAGGGCAAGGTCACCGCCGGAATAAGAAAAGACAACCGTGATCTAGGCCAACTCACAGCGTTTTACGCGAGAGATAGGGAATGTTATTGTTCACATTTGGGATGTTTGGGGCCACAAAATCAGAAGTCAGGCACACTTCCACGGAGTTTTCGAATGCTATGTATCAGAACTGTTCACTTTTAGTGATCTGGTCGTGCAGTCGTGTACGTTCATTCATGAACAACACCTCCCGTAACATCGCCACAAAATACTCTTCGAAGGGGACACTGATGGCACAAATGGATCATCCCAAGTAAGTGTAAATATCTGTCCAGATAGTTTAAACAGACTTCATTTCACCACGCTTATCCTTTTACGTTAAATCAAATTGAAAGTTGCGAAAGTAGTCGGGTGCGCCACGCTCATGGGGACCCTCGCTCTATGATCAGAAGTCGTACATTGTAACTGGATACGGCTCGACGGATTTAGTATCTTACCACCTGTATCTTCACCACGTGGGTAATAGTACCGGTTATGTCCCTTGTAAGCCCCTCCAATGGACCAATCAGATTCCACCTCTCGTATCACATGTGTTTGCTTCACACAAAATGGTGGCGCCCAGTCAGGACGATCTGATCGATAATCAAGATCTATATTGGGTCTTACATTGCGAAATGCATCAAATCACGTAAGCACCTTAAAGACATGAAAAGATTTGGAAAATATCTGCTGACAACGAGTTTGCGGTGCACATGCTTTGCAAATCCTGCAATCGCCCGAAATCTGCACAACAGTTTATGAACTGATTTCGATTTTGATGCGCGATTTTTATTGGACTATGCATAGACACGTTAGTCCAGCCAAAATGTAACTCCATAATACCAGCCGAGTTCGGCAAGGGTGGAAACTGGACTTTTATAGTCAGTTAACTCTCTTGCCTCGGGAAGATGGTTACTTGGTTAAGCCATGTCGTCGTATCCCAATTGCGCAGATCAATGTTCATGATATAAATCACTGGATTGTCTGGTTCAGACATGATTATTTACAGACCGCCGTCTCATAGCTGAAATATTGCTGAGTGCGGCGTTAAACAACAAACAAACAAATTGGGTCAGACATTTTCGTAAGTACTGATCCGTCCAGACTTAGCCGGCGGTTATCAATATCAGATTAATTCATGAAATTTCCCGTAATAATTACTTGTGGATCACACAATTACATTCAATTGAAAACTTCAAAAGTGTAAATGAAGCATGTCGAAACAATTAATTAGCTAATTCGCAAGTGACTGTCAGCATTTTCTCTCACGGAGCCCTAATTATAAGTATAGATATTGAGATTGAACTTATGCTTGTCGTAAGAGGCGACTGACACAATCGGGTGGTCAGGCGCGCTGACTTGGTTGATACATGTCATCGACCCCAACTGCATTCATCATTCAGCTGGAATATTGCCGAGTGCTTTAAACAACAATTAAACAAACAAACAAACAAACAAACAAACAACAATATACACTGCCACGTAACACTAACGCGGCGTTAACCCGTACTCAGGTACATTCACTCACAGTCACGTCGTAACGTAAATGTTATATTGTTCAAAGCGCAGTTAAACCTAATTATCTCACTAACACATTCAGCCAACGCGTCTTGATCCAGTTGAAATACTGTTCAAAGCGACGGTGGCTATATGCCGAAAGATTGCTGATGTGAAGAACAATCTTAACTCACTGCAACTTAAGTGACAATGACCGAATAATCAATTACCAAATGCTGGTTCTGCCAGAGAACAAGTAAGGTCGGGGTGAGACCCATCCACTGTTTAATAAAAGTTTGAAACACAGACAAGCCTCTCCAAACACGGACTTTGTGTGATGGCAGTTCTTGTCGGCCAAAATATATATACAAAATAAAAGTTTAAATGAATTTTATTTGCATAATATATAATAAATAATACAACGCGACTGATTGATAATAATTGTTAAATATGGATGTACAAAAAAGATGTTGAAAACATACGCGGATTAACAAAACTAAGTTACGTTAAATAAGTGAAAAGCGCGAAATACGGTATAAAAATAATGTAGCCAGGAAATGATACATTTGTTGTTTGAAATAATAAATAGTTTCATTAAATAACCTCTATCAGATTTGTTTTGTCAAATGGACAGAGTTCGTCAAAAGTTATAATACCAGTTTACCGTCCCTGATAGACGCTATACGTTGTGATACTGATGTGCGGGTATGCTACCGAACAAAATACCTGAACAGGCAAGGAAATGAAAGAAATGAAATTAAGAAAAAAAAAATTTTAAATAATGAAATTAAAACACAGATGCATGTATCTTATTTTCAAAATCTCAAGTATAGTTAAACTATCGGATCCCGTTATATGAAGAAATGCATCCCCTGTTATTAAATATATTTCAGTACATTATATATTCAAATGGCAGTTTATTTGTTATCTAATAAATACATTCGTCACTGTATCACCGAGGAGCTCACATCAATAATCTGTGATGTTTTAAAAACAGGTCACAGAGGTGGTGTTTCAAAATGAGATCACAGAGGTGGTGTTTAAAAAACAGGTCACAGAGGTGGTGTTTCAAAAACAGGTCACACAGGTGGTGTTTCAAAAACATGTCACACAGGTGGTGTTTCAAAAACATGTCACAGAGGTGGTGTTTCAAAAACAGGTCACATAGGCGGCCTTTTAAGAACATGTCAAACTGGTTGTGTCTTAAGAACATGTTGTGGAGGATGTATCGCAGAGCTTGCGGCTGTCGTCCCACACTAGAGTAGCGGGACAGGGTCGGTTGTCGAAAATGGAGCCACCGTTACAGGATGCGTACACGTTACAGCCGTTGCAGGATTGATAGTCACCGCTGGCGAGGCCGTTGCAGGAACTGACACAGGGGTCTCTGAGGCAGAAATATTTATATTTGCATTGCAATGAACCAGTTTAAATGGGTAGGACTTTTCATGTCTTGTACGCACACCTTAATCTACCATGACCCTTTATTTTGTAATTCTTTACTTAGGGAGTTAAATACACACACTGGATTGGAATTCAAAATGTTTGTTTTAAAATAAATCTAGTGCGTAAATTTCGCCGCAGTCAGCAATCTTATAGGTATATAACCGCCCATACAAAAAACATTACTCTCAAAAGAGGTAAAAAGTAGCGATCCCCGCCATCGGGTTACAATAACACATTCAGCTGACACATTTTGGGGGTCCACATTAGTTTTTTTGTCATGACCAATATCGGGTGTTCCAAAACTGGGCTCACGTGTTACAGTAGGACCACGGCTGGCCCAGAAGCCAAAGGCGCCGCAATTCGCTGTGCAGAGTGACGTCCCTTTGGAGTCCCAGAAACCCATGATAGTGGGTTCGGACTGATGTTCTTGGTTATCCATGCTCATGAATCTCAGCGTCTAAAAGCAGCATAAAGCTGACACACCTTGTTATAACTGGTATCCTGTTCAAAACTGCGTTAAACCCAACTCACTCACTCACTCACTCATTGTACTCACGGGGGACATGTGGTTGAAGTCATCTCGCAGCGTTTGAGTGTGTCATCCCACACTGTGCCAGCAACGCAGGGTCGGTTGTCGTACAGGTAACCGTTGGCACAAGTCGCGTACACGTCGCAGCCGTTGCAGGATTGGTAGTCACCGTTTGAGCGGCCTGAACACGCTGCGATGCACGGGTTTGAGGCGACTGAAAGAGGGAAAATGTCTAAATAATGTGTTTGCCTAAACGATGTCAATTTAGTGCGTGGGGTATTAGACCGAATAGAGGTATGCATGGACCTGAAATGATGGTCAAAGTGGCGTTTACCTAACTCACTCACTCACTCTTGTGTATAGCGACATCAGCAGGGGCATTGTTTGTTTGTTTGTTGTTTAACGCAACACTCAGCAATATTCCAGCTATATGAATAAAGTCTGTAAATAATCGAGTCTGGACGTGATTGACATCATGAGCATCGATCCAGGCAATTGGGATACAATGACATGCATCAACCAAGTCAGCAAGCCTGACCACCCGATCCCGCTAGTCGCAACTTACGACAAGCAAAGTCGCCTTTTACGACAAGCATGGGTTGCTGAAGACCTTCTACCCCTGATCGTCACGGGTCTGGTACAGTGGTTCCTACATCTCGACGTGTCAGCATAACATAGGAAGAAACACGAAGTTTAAAGTACCGACACACAATGTGTCATAATCGGGACGGATCCTGTTACAGCCAAGGGAGACAACTTCACAGTCACAGCCTAACACACCTGGGCAACTCGACCCCTTACTGCAGGCGCGCTCGTTAAGTACACGAATACAATACGCAGTACAGGCATGGTTTCATGCCGCTTCTAGCATACTAAGATACAAAGACACCATATGGGGATCAAACCTGGACGTTTGCGTGACAAGCGAACGCTTTAACCATTAGATTACCACCGCCCCCAAAAAATAAATAAAGTGAACATACCGGCAACTGCGTACATGCTGCAGAACACAGCGACGACAAGGACATGTTTGGAAACCATTCTGAGGAGTATTTCTGGAACTAGAAAATGTGTAAACCATTAAAAGACACGTATAGCATAAATAACACCCTACTTTCATTTGGTCACCCGAGAATCATGCACACGTATCAATGCACCAGG
The DNA here is from genome assembly GCF_022045235.1 of Haliotis cracherodii. Classification (NCBI taxonomy): domain Eukaryota; kingdom Metazoa; phylum Mollusca; class Gastropoda; order Lepetellida; family Haliotidae; genus Haliotis; species Haliotis cracherodii. The sequence goes on from NW_027266267.1 coordinate 35,735,725, forward strand.
TACTCACAGATATCGAATTCAATTGTTAAAAAAAAGCGCTATTCCCCGGATTTAGAAATGGCGTAACCATTCATTTTAACTGATCTCTGTGTGGAACACATTTGGTGCCCATCCACTCCTGGTTGTAAGATGCGCCTTAGTGGATAGATGTTCATGATGTTAATCACTGAATTATCTGGTCCACACTTAATTTATAAAGGCTACCGCTATACAGCTTGACATGGCCGGAGTGTGGCGTTGATCAAACAGTGAGTGAGTGAGTTGGGTTTAACGCCGCTTTTAACAGTATTCCAGTCATATCGCGGCGTGTCAGCTTAATGTGGGAGGAAAGCCCCAAGTGATGCAGGTCTCATATGTTTACCACTTCGGTGAAACCCACTAGCACGGGTATGGTGCAAACAGACAAACACGCAAAGTCTTAAGTGAAGAGATGAATAACTTACAGTTGTGGGTGACGGAGCTGTCGAGGTGGTCAATGATACAATGTTCAGTTCTGTGACTGTATTTATACAGCCAGCATTACTTATCTCGGCTGCCAAGCGGATCGTTATTTCATATCTTAAGCCTCGGGAATGATGGTAACTACATGATACTGGTAGATATCCTCCCCTGCCCCGAGACATAGATCGGCGTGTTACGTCAGGGCAATCAGAAATAGATGTGGCTAACGGATACATGTCCTTGCAGGGGCCGTCATATCAGATGCAATTAGGCGCCATTTGTGTAGGCTGAATTAAGTTTACAGTTCAATAATTTAGAGGTATATTTCATATGACGTCACTTGCGTACTCTTTTAATTTAAAACAATGGAAACAGCGTTTTGATTCTGTTTGTTTATTTTATTACAATTTGTTTGATTGTTGCTGTCAATATAATCTTGTTAAATATACTTGTGTGGTTCACTCATATGGATAATTAGTGAGAGCGACGCGGTAATACACGGTCTTACACGCAAAGGTTAAGTAAATGCGTGAATTAGGATTAACGCCGCTTTATAACGTGGTTGTGGTGTCAGTGCCAGTATCTATATCAAGTATGACGATGTTGTTGTGTCAGTGTCAGTATCTATATCAAGTATGACGATGTTGTGGTGTCAGTGCCTGTATCTATATCAAGTACGACGATGTTGTGGTGTCAGTGTCAGTATCTATATCAAGTATGACGATGTTGTGGTGTCAGTGCCTGTATCTATATCAAGTACGACGATGTTGTGGTGTCAGTGTCAGTATCTATATCAAGTATGACGATGTTGTGGTGTCAGTGCCAGTATCTATATCAAGTACGACGATGTTGTGGTGTCAGTGCCAGTATCTATATCAAGTATGACGATGTTGTTGTGTCAGTGTCAGTATCTATATCAAGTATGACGATGTTGTGGTGTCAGTGCCTGTATCTATATCAAGTACGACGATGTTGTGGTGTCAGTGTCAGTATCTATATCAAGTATGACGATGTTGTTGTGTCAGTGTCAGTATCTATATCAAGTGCGACGATGTTGTGGTGTTAGTGCCAGTATCTATATCAAGTGTGACGATGTTGTGGTGTCAGTGCCAGTATCTATATCAAGTATGAGGATGTTGTGATGTCAGTGTCAGTATCTATATCAAGTATGACGATGTTGTGGTGTCAGTGCCAGTATTTATATCAAGTATGACGATGTTGTAGTGTCAGTGTCAGTATTTATATCAAGTATGACGATGTTGTGGTGTCAGTGTCAGTATCAATATCAAGTACGACGATGTTGTGGTGTCAGTGCCTGTATCTATATCAAGTATGACGATGTTGTGGTGACTGGGTCAGTATCTAGCTCAAATATGCCTATGTTGTTGTGTCTGTGTAAGTATCTTTATCAAGTTGGGTGTAGTTGTGGTTCCCGTGCTAGTGTGTGGCGACGTTATGCCGCCTGTGCTAGCACCTTTATCAAGCATGGCGATATTTCGGTGTATGCAAACCCATGTCAAGCCTGATAAGTATAGTGTTTAATATATGATGAATACCGTATTGTGTACAGAATATGATATATGGTGTATATTACATGATATATAATTAATGTATAATGCATGGTGTATTGTGTACTGTGTATGGTGGTTCTGGTCCTGTCGTAGGCGTCCTTCCATCTCATCCCAGACATGTTCTGTAGGGGAAAGGTCTGGTGAAACAGCCGGCAATTGCAGTACAACAATATTATGCTACCTCAAACATGGGAACGGGAATTATCCTGCTGCAACGTGTCATTACGCCCTTGCATTTGCACAAAGGGTAGAACATGGTTTCGAACAATGTCGTCCCGGGACCGTACCTCATTCAAATTGCCATTAACAATCATCAATTGATGCCAAGATGCCACCCATACCATTACACTTCCACCCCTAACGTTGATTAACGCAAGCGTCGCTAAATGCTCCGCTGGACGTCTTGCACAACCGTGAGAGCATGAGCACTTGAAACCTGGACTCATCTGTGAACAGTATACTGTCCCAGACTTAATGTCAGATGCTTTTGTGTGCCTAAGGGTGACGTGGAAGCAAATGTGGACGTATGGCGACGCACCAACCGAATATGGTTATCTTGTTGCCGTGACGTTACACGTGGACGACCGGTCCAGGGAAAGTCATGGGTGTTGTTCTGGTGTAGATAACGTCTCCAAAGAGCTGACATTATTTTTTAATGAACATTAATACGTCTGACAATTTCGTTGTGCGCGCTCCTTCTGTTTGCAACACGCCCACGGCGAGGAGACTTTGGTTTTCAGCCAGCCTTTGCGTTTCGTCAGCGTCATTTACGGGTTTCAAGAAATATGTTTTTATGAGCAACTGATTATTGTGTGCTGTATTTAAGATAATCATGCTCCCAACAAACACGCAAACATAAAAATTGTGCGCCAGTGAACACGGATTAAATTCAAGGATATGTCTTTACAAATTCGTATTAAAAAAAGGAAATATTTAGGTTCAGGATTAATTATTTCGTATTGAACTTTATGTGAAGCACAATAACTTTTTCCCGTTACTATAGCAAGTAGTGTTGTCTTCTGACGTTTAGATCTGTTTGTATGGTGTGTTCTAATTTATGTGTATGTTATGCTTAGATTAGCTATACTACTACTACTACTACTACTACTACTACTACTACTACCACTACTACTACTACTACTAATAATAATAATAATGACACCACAACATCGTCATTCAATAGATCCCACCACGCTCGCTCTTCCCTCAATCGCTTATATTTACCAATCATTATGGGGGAGCGTGTTTTGATTAATGTGGAGGCTCTTCATGATAGAATTGTTTTGTGCACTTTTGCACACATTTATTTGTCTGATGATCCTCTTGTGAAGCATGTCAAGACTAATGATGAAACCAAGGCTGTTGGACATTATTCCAATGTCGGTGTTGATTTTGTTGATGGTTCTGTACTGCTTGGCGGTACAGAAATGAGTATCAACCAAGCGAAGTGCCATATCAAGTCGGCCCAGACTCAATTTTTCAAGGAGAGGCTTTCTGATCGACCACTGCATCGAGTTTATGTGCAGTGTGTTGAGAAGATCAGCAATCCTGCAGAGTCCTTCGCTTGGATGAAGTCGTCAGGCCTGAAAAGTGAAACAGAAGGCTTTCTGTTTGCTGCTCAGGACCAGTCATTTCCCACTCGAAACCGTCAATGTGTGATTTTGCATCAAAATGTAAATATGAAATGTAGATTATGTAAGGAATTGAATGAGTTTGTCCAACACATTGTCAGTGGATGCCCAGCTTTGGCACAAACACAGTATTTTAAACGACATGATTCATACAAAACTTCTTTGGAATAGGCCCATTTACAGCCTTAGATGTATCCAGGCCAACAAACCTGATCTTGTCCTTTTTGATAAGTCCAATGAAATCATTTATATTATTGAATTGTCTGTCCCCTTTGACACTTATGTGATTGACCTTCTTATGTTGAGGAAAAACATGGCAAATATGCGGACCTTGCTTTCGAAATGTCACGCTTGCATTCCAAGTACCAAGTTCTCCTACTCCCAATTGCTCTCGGTGCCTTAAGTTTGATACCTCCCAATCTGTTGACTGACATTGGGAGAGTACCCGGGTTTGCTACCAGGGACACAGCCCTTCTGACAATCTGGGTAATGCAGAAGGCTGCAGTGTTGGGGAGCCTTCAAATTCTCCGAAAAGTTCTGGGTGGGTTTGACTAGGCAGCGCTTCCTGGGAGAAGTCCCATTCGCTGTCTGGGCTGCGTGTAGAGGGGGCAAGGGCCCTGAGTTGATGATGAGCCTAACTAGCCTGACCGTGCCAGGATCCCCAAACCCTCTTTGCTGCATTTTTTATTTTAATCTGTCGACTCCTCGCTATTTATCTATAACGTTACAACTCTGGGCCTTACCGGCCTCTTATACACGTCCAGATACTGACAATTATCAGTTGAGGACGACATTGCCAGAATAAAATACAAACTCAAAATAATAGTGCCTCGTGTGTTACGAAAAATGCTGGATGTTCTAAGAAATGCAGTCTGTCTCAAATAAAGATCCACCCGATCCATTTCCCCATCTCTTGCCACAAGCAGGGAGGAGTATTCTTCCACGGGTATCCACGAAGTCTGAATTACATCAGGGCCCCCTTGCACAAAGCGATCTTAGCGCAAAGACGATCGTAACTCCCATTCTTTAACATAGGCTTATCAGAAACCGCGACCACAATGGTAACACTTCATGTGTTGATAACATGAATAAGGTAACAGATAGCACACAGCCCCTGGGTGGGGATTCACAGATCAGACCCACCCTCGGTGTGCTTGACCCGGGGCAGTTACATTGCGCCGGACACCACGTAATACCACGGTGTAAACCATTATATCACCGTGCCCTATCGGCGCAGGGAAAGATTATATCAGGGGACATGGCTCTAGCATCACCTTTCTTATATCATTTCCACGCGTTTGTACTTGGAAAATCAACTTTTATTATATAACGATGAAGAAACAAAAATAAACGATTAAACTGTTGGGACAACTTTTTGATATCGAGCAAAAATATAATGTTGTGGGTCAAAAATAAACAGTGCAAGTTCCTATCAGTTACATACATTGAACTTTAGTTAAATCAAACTTTTAGAAATGATGTATGGTTCATAAAATGTTATACTTTTGAATAGACACATTACCAGTAGACCAAATAGGACCCTTATCTGACCACGTCCTTTTAAATACATTGAGGTGGTGAGGTGAGGTGAAATTGTGTTTAACGTCGCGTCAAAGATTATTTCACTTATATAGCGACGTGCATGCACTTGTGTGTGCTTGCTTGCACTAGTCCGGGAAATGACGATTTAAAAATATCTTATCAACTTATGTATCATGAAATTTCATCTTGGTATCTTGAAATTTTAACTTAGTATCTTGAAATTTCAACTTAGTATCTTGAAATTTGAACTCAATACCTTGATATTCAACAACAACAAAAACAACGAAAACACAAAAAACAAATGGCTCTAATGGGCTTCCGTATGCTGCTGATCATGACACCACTCAAATCTCACCAAAAATAAATCTCAGCTTGTAGAACTCCATTACGTGTTCCATTTATCGCATTGCTAATCCTGCTTGACTGATAAACTGATAAACCAGTATAGCGTTGCCGAGATGTACTCCTTGCTCCTATAGGCACAATGAGTACCTGGATCTAGGCAACGCTACTCGCCGCATGTAGCCGTAGTAAGTAATGTGTATATAATAATGTCTTCTGATAACGGTGATTGCTGTCTTCAGCTGAGGCCATGTTTGATTATATGTTTCTCGATTCGTGCGTCGCTCAGTGAGTTGCTTCCCTTTGCCGTGACAGAATCCTATGATCGTGACGTCTTTAAATCTCGGCTCGACCTTATTGTGTTTCTAGGTTGGTCAGCACCATGCCATGATCGTGGATTTCACCAAGTGGTAGACGTCTGAGACCTGCATCGGGGGCACGGGTGGCCCAGTCGTCTAAGGCGCCGCGATTCGCTGTGCAGAGTTGCGTCCCTTGGGCACGTCAGAAACCTATGATTGTGGGTTCCAATCCCGAATCACCGAAGTGGTAAACGTCTGAGACCTGCAACACTTCGGGCTTTCCTCCCAAGTTAAGAGCTGATACAAGGGGAACACTGTTCAATGCTGAAGTTAAACCACATCCACTCTCTCGCGCGTAACTTGCCGTTACTCTTTGTAGATTCTTACAGTTATTATTGTCATGATAAAGATCACTTGGGAATTCCCAGGCTGAATATGTGAAATGGGGTTTAACGTAGCGTTTATGGTTATTTTGTGTGTGCGTGTGTGTGTGTGCGTGCGTGCGTGCATGTGTGTGTATGTGTGTGTGTGTGTGTGTAAAAGTCCTATCTTGTAGTTTTAACACTCAGACAGGATACCCCTCTCAGACACAGCATACCGACTCCGAGCAGATAGTCCGCGTTTTAGCCCCTATAGCGAGCTCAAGGCAGGGTCACAACATATACCATATTTTAACGTCTTTTGGTATGACGGGGCTGCTGATCGAACCACCGTACAGTAAACTACGGTTATAACGAACTCAAAGGGACTACTAATTTTAGTTCGTTATAACCGTAGTTCGTTATAAGCATATATACATCATAACTACAGCAAATAGTCGGGACCCAAAAAATAAGTTCGTTATATCCGTCAGTTCGTTATAAGCGTGTTCGTTATACTGTACGACCCTTGGTTTGACAGCACCATACCCTAGTACATCTTGATGCAACTTAAGGGAATATTCATTCTCAATCCCTCATTCACTCTTATAAACGGATCACCGGGGTACCAACGCCATACGGCGCTGCCTCTCGTTATGCAGTCTACTGGAGCTGACACCACCCAACTGCGATTCACTCTACCCGTCGTCCTTTACACGTAATAATACTGACCAACGTGGCAGGTTAGTCCTGCTGTTAAAGCGTTGGCTTGTCACGCTGAAGACCTGTGTTCGAGTCCCTCCATGTAGACTCCGTGTGAAGCCTATTTCGTCCCCGAGTAAGTCTGCTGCTTTCGCCTAGCGTCGTGTTAGACGAGTAGTGAGCAGATGAAGAGATGCGTCGCGAGCGGAGGAAAATAGTCTGTCGTGTTAGGTGAAGGCTATATTCCCGGAGCCATAATAGCTCGCCTAATGATGACAGTCCGAATACTATTGGTATTGCAGAAATATTTCTTTTTTGTTTTGCCTTTCGACATCTTGCGATTTAAGTGCAAAACAACCTTGAAACTATTTCAGTGAAATAATGTGAGTGAGTGAGTTGGGTTTAACGCCGCTTTTAACATTATTACAGTTATATCACGGCGTGTCAGCTTAATGTGTGAGGAAAGTCCGAAGTGATGCAAGTCTCAGACGTTTACCACTTTGGTGAAACCCACGAGCACGGGTATGGTGCTGACAAACCTAGAAACATAATTGGGATGAACCGGGATTAGAACCCACAAGCATAGGTTTCTGGCGTGCACAAGGGACGCAACTCTGCACAGCGAATCGCGGCGCCTTAGACGACTGGGCTACCCGTACCCACAGTGAAACATAGGCGTGACAACATCAGGTTTGAATTACCCGTAATAGGGTGCTTCACCTTATCACTGCGGGCTTTTCGTACCAAATAAGTTCACACGCCGTAAAACCCGCTCACTCGTTCATGTGAGAGTAGGTTGTTTGTTTGTTTGTTTGTTTGTTTGTTGTTTAACGGCGAGCTCAACAATATTCAAAGTTGATGACTGCGGTCTGTAAATAATCGAGTCTGGACTAGACACTCCAGTGATTGACATCATGAGCATCGATCCACGCAATTACGATGACATGCATCAAAGAAGTCAGCGAGCCTGACCACCCGATCCCGTTAGCCGCCTCTCACGACAAGCATAGTCGCCTTTTACAGAAATGGGTTGCTGAAGACCTATTCTACTCCGGATCTTCACAGGTAACATGGGACTAGGTAAACCCGAGGCTCGAACCGAAAGGCAGAGATAAGGGAAACAACTCTGCAAAGCACCTTCACCTTCACCATTGGGTCACAGTGCCGACCAAGGCACAAGAAACGAATGTTGATCACCATGGCCTTATAACAGTACTCAATGTCTGATCGGGGTAGCGCGGACGCCCAACTCTAGTGGACATACACAAACTGGGAGGATGTATTCAATGTGGGCCTCTCTTCTGTCCCTAGTCTGGGTTTGTGAATCAGGTACGTATATGTTAGAGTCCTTTCTGTGATGAAGTGAATGATCAACATCCCAAAACAAGGGAGAAAAATTGCTGTTAAAGTCCAGTTTCCACCCTTGTCGAACTAGGCTGGAATTCCGGAATTATAATCGGCTGGACTAACAACAAACAAACAAACGAACCTTATGTGACTGAGCATGCGATGACGTGTTTCACAAACAGCCGTCGTGCTTTAACCCTTCCTCTAACTTTATGCTGATTTATTTTGGTTGGTTGGTTTGTTGTTTAACCGCGCACTCAGCAATATTCCAGCTATATGACGGCGGTCTGTAAATAATCGAATCTGGGCTAGACAATCCAGTGATTAATATCATGAGCATCGATCCATGCATTGGGATCGATGACATGCATCAACCAAGTCAGCAAGCCTGACCACCCGATCCCGTTAGTCGCAAGCACAGTCACCTTTTACGGCAAGCATTGGTTGCTGAAGACCTTTTCATACCCGGATCTTCACGAGTCTGATTGATTTTGGGGTACATCTGTAATAAGCACGTTAAGTCGTGCTGCCAAGGTGCCATTCGGGTCTACTCGGCTTATTCCGTTACCTACTTAATTATAATATCCTGAGAAGCAAGGTTGTAGGGATTGTGCGTGATTTTACACGGAACTGTACATCGACAAGCATTAAGTTTGTACATTTCAAACATCACTAAAATTTTGAGATATTTGAGTAAAAAAAGATTATGTGAACTGATATCGAGCAACATTTATATGAGCAGCCGCCATACATGATGTGTAGTACGATAGTCACGTAAACTGGTGAAACTAGTGAATTCAGTTCTAATATGGCTTCTTTGAAATATTGGCCGAAATATTTATTCAGATCGCAGGGTGTGCGTAATTTAAGTATGTAATAAATTCTTTACAAAATCGGCCGTAAATTATATGTGGCAGGATCCGACGCTACACGGATTACAGTGACGTCATGCATTACCACGATTCCGGAATATGCCGAGTTTACCCGAGTGGTCACATTTTAAGGCAAGCAGCGGATTGACGTACAGATATTGTCGACAGCTGTCGATAGCTGTTTGAGCCGAAATTACCAGATTGCAGATTGAGTACATGTTGAAAATGCTTCATCATTTAATGTTTTATGTGAACAACGTTAATACACCAAAAGTATCTTTATATTTTGAAGCAGGAAGTGATATTATATTCACGGCCGAGCCACATCACCTTCGCTTACACGGTCTTCGTCCGCCATGGTTCATTCTCAGCTGCAATACAAGCGACGTCACAGACGTTTACATTATGGAGATTGGACGTCATGCACATGCTGACTATCCAGTGGCATATCTGTCTGCTGTGGAACCCCGTGCAGCTCGCGTCCTCGATAAACCAAACAGACATCGCATATCCTCTCAAGGTCGAATCGAAGCAACGTCATCACATCTTCAGGTCAACGTCACCGATGTCCTCTGTGAAGACGTGACGCCATACTACTGTGTGGTATTCTTTGGTAACTCTTCGCGGAAGAGTATTCAAGAGGATAGAAGGATGTTGTCTGTAAAAGGTTCGTATACATTCGTCACCACTCGCCCCTTTCCGTAACCTGCAAGAAGACTCGTCCCCCTCTCGATGAATGTTATGTGCGAAAATACGACAAACCAATCAGAATGCGCGTATGATTTCGAGTTCTTTGTCAAATAATCCCTCAGAAATAATTTTTGATTTTACATATGTCTTGCACCTAAAAATATATCCAAGACACAGTTAAATGTGTTCAATCATACTGTATAATTCCGCACGTCCCGATATCCTTTAGATTGCATCAGAAATATATATAATATATGGGAAAATATATGTGAACCATTACGCAACGAGTTGACAATTGTTTTAGGTATGCCCGTTTGCGCTAAGACGGAACCTAGTCGCAAAAATGGCCACGAGAGGGGCACGAGTCGCTATTCGGCTTGTCCCGGAATAACACGAGTTGGTCACGAATGGTTCGCATACTGACCAATTGAGTGACGGTAAAGGCAAAGTGGTGGTGCTTGTGAAACGTGGGAGGATGTCCTGATCCCGCCACTCATCTCACAACGATTGAGACCGCCTCCATGGTCTAGTGGTAGAGCGTCCGCCCGCAGAGCGGAAGGTCCGGGGTACAATCCCCGGCCGCGTCATACCAAAAGACGTTAAAAGATGGTACTTGTTGTTACCCTGTCTGGCGCTCGGCCTTAAGGGGCTAAAACAAGGACTGGTCGGCTCGGAGTCAGTATACTGTGTCTGAGCGGGATATTCATGTTAAACTGTGGCATGTTATTTCAGTGAGCTAGCACTATAAATCGGCATCAGTCCGGACTAGTACAAGCAGCTACACACACACGTGCATGCACGTCGCTATATAAGTGCAATAATCTTGGACGCGACGTTAAACTCCATTTCACCTCACCTCATCTCACTTCACAACGATTGAATATCCGTTTAGAGACAATACAATAAACACACTTCTGCAAAACAACTGTTCTCTCCAAAAAAACATACTTTTTTAATAGTTTTTATTCCATTTTCCATTTATTTACAATCTTATGTTAATAAATGAAATGAATTTATTTGTGCCGTTTAATTTTATCCCAGGATCTGATGTCACGATGGAAATAACACCGTCTTCATTCGTCCCGGGCCAGACAACCAACATATCAATAACGTGTACTTTTGAGAAGCTTACATCGGATTTGCATACCATTGAGTTAGGGCGGAAACAACATGGTGAGAAGTCGCTTATTGCCGCCCTCAACACCACCCATGTTGTGCCCATGGACGGGTCTGTTTCTAAACGGTTAACTTTGATTGGTGAAATTAACAATTCTTCGATGTCACGGTTAGAAGCAACATTGTCACCGGCTACGTGTAATGACGTCACGGAATACTACTGCACGGCGACGTTCACCTCACGGGGAAAGGTCAAGGCAACTGAAGACACTTCAGAAGTGAAGGGGACATGCTACGGTAGGTCACCCCTGATTCCCCTACATTGTCAAGTAGAAAATCCATGATCTTTTATTAGCGTCTAGACTCGTGAAGATCAGGGGTATAACTGGTCTTCAGCAACCTATGCTTTCCGAAGAGGCGACTTGTTATTAATTACAACTCAGTGACTGAGTGAATACAGTCTGAGCATTGAATACATATCTTATCAGAACGGACCCCTGATGATCCGGGTTAAAATAGGTCTTCAGCAACCCATGCTGTGACTCTGCTTGTCGTAGGGGCGGTCGGGTAGCCTAGTGGTTAAAGCGTTCGCTCGTCACGCCGAAGACCCGGGTTCGATTCCCGACATGTACAATGTGTGAAGCTCATTTCTGGTGTCCCCGCCATGATATTGCTGGAATATTGCTAAACGCGGCATAAAACCATACTCACTCACTCACTCACTCACTCACTGCTTGTCGTAGGAGGCTACAAACGAGATATTATGGTCAGACCCGATGATTGGTTGATGCATGTCATCGAATCCCAATTGGTCAATCACTGGATTGCCTGGTCCAGACTTGATTATTTACACACCGCCGTCATATAGCTGGAATATTGCTGAGTGCGGCGTTAAACAACAAACAAACAATATTAACGTCAAGGCGTGTATCACTTCGGGCTTCCCCCGACATCAAGCTGACGCCATTATTTGACTTCCAGAGTGTTCAAAGCGTCGTGAAACCCAACTCACTCATCCTTGACTTATGAAAAAAACGTTATCGATAGGGTTTGGATAGAGGGTACACGTCATCTCATGGTGGTTGTGATGTTATAGTTTAAGGGCGACGTGGCGAAGAGAAGGCTCCCACACGTAATCTGAGATGCTTTGCAGAGTAGCCTCCCTTAGCCAAGTGACAGATTTGAATCCAAGATTCAAGATATTATCACCGCCTGTCCTAACATGAAGTGCGAAATGTTTTTTTGTGTGTTAAGATGGCAGGTAGGGATGTAGACGAAATACTATTTAGAACCAAGCCTATTCAAAGAAAGTTAATGCATTTATCGTAAATAAAAACGTATGGATTTTTATTGAAGATGAAATCCATTTTGTTTTTTGAAAATTGTAAGTTGTGTACGAAATGCGTTTATTACCCTCATCGACCACCTCCGTGGTCAAGTGGCTAGAGCGTCTGCCCGGAGAGCTGAAGGTCGTGAATTCGATCCTCGGCCACCTCCAAAAGACGTTAAAATATGGTACTTGTTGTTACCCTGCCTGGCGCTCGGCAATAAGGGACTAACACAAGAGCTACTTGGCTCGGAGTCAGTATTCTGTGTCTAAGTGGGGTATGCATGTATGCATGTTAACTGTGGCATGGTATCTCATTGGGCTAGCACAATCAACTCAGCTTTAGTCCGGAATAGCACAAGCAGACACACACACACACGTACGCACGCATGTAGGTAAGGATACAGTGCTGATAAGCCAAGGTGTATACTCGATCAGACACAGGCACGCGCGCGCGCATGCATGCATGCACGTCTCTATCTAAGTGCAATAATCTTGAATGTGACGTTAAACTCACCTCACCTCACCTCACCTCACCTCACCTCACACGAAGGGGCAGTCGGGTAGCCCAGTGGTTAAAGCCTTCGCTCGTCACGCCGAAGACCCGGGTTCGATTTCCGACATGGGTACAAAATGTGAAGCCCATTTCTGGTGTCCGCCCGACGTGATATTGCTGGAATATTGCTAAAAGCGGCGTAAAACCATACCCACTCACTCACCCTACCAGAAACAGGCAGGTTGATTTATATACATTTAAGCCAACCGATTCCCTATTTGGAAGGGGGCTGATCATTTTGTTTTAAATTTCCTCAACATGTTCCAGCCATAATCTGAAGCTAACTGTGACACGCCTTTTTGTGATAAAGGGAGGGTGTTCCTTAGTTGTCCCAGAGTCTGATCGAGTATCCACCTTGGCTTATCAGTACTGTATCATTACTTGTGGGTACATGACAAAGACCTGAGTCACTGTAGCCTTTCCCCATCCATTAATCTGACAGGCCTGATAAAATCAAATCAAAAGCAGCAATAAAGCCAACTCACTCCCTTTAATGGTTGAGGGTGACGTTTCGTCATGATCTCTTGGTTATCCGTTTGCTTGTTTGTTTGCTCTATACCACCGCACTCAGCAATATTTCAGCAATATTTCAGCAATATTTCAGCAATATGGTGGCGTCTATAAAATGATCGAGTCTGGACCAGACAATCCAGTGATTGACATCATCAGCATCGATCGATCTACGCAATTGGGATACGATGCTATGTGTCATCCAAGTCAGCGAACCTGACCACCCGATCCTTCGCCTCTTACACAAGCATGGGTTGCTGAAGATCAATTCTAACCTGAATCTTTGCGGGTCGTCCAATTTATATTGTAGTCGCTTTTCACGAGTAGCTATGGAGTGCCTGGGGACATATTATGACACAGCATGGATAAATCAGTTACTTAATGGAAACAGGTTAATTTAATTTAAATCAGTTTTATTATTTGCATTCGGACATGGCTGTTTGCACTCAGTTTGTTTACTCCACAGATACAACGTTAACAACAGCCCGCCTAACGACCAGACATCCACGTAAGTGTCATTGTCATCGATGTCTACAGAGGATGTCTGTAAAATGACACTGTGTAAAGTTGAGTCAAACACAAACATAATCATGGAATCAGACTTTTTCAACTTTTTGTCATATCTCTTTTTGGAAACTCGTCAAAACTATATTTCTTAATGTATTTATCTTAATATATTTTACATGTGTTTCTGGTGTTGTATCACTTAATCGTTTGAAAACTATTTTGTTTTCTATTTTCTTTTATACGAAAGTCTAATGGTGCCACTTTGGTAACGTTATTTCGAGTTTCTCGTTATTTTGAATATTTAACTAATATACCGATATTTCGAGGTTTTTCGTGTTATTTTAATTATTTTCACGTTATTTCAATTATTTAGTTTATTTTCGAATTTTGCATTTTTCCCCGTTCTTAATATCGATTATTCGAATTTTTCTCTCGTTATGCAGTTGAAATATGTTCGTTCCACCGTCCGTCGTAGACACCTTGTCTCCTGTTTTCCCATACAAAAACAGAATTGTGAAAAAACCCGAATCATAAATAAAATTACCAGACAAACTTCTTTCATTAATGAGAAAGTATTCGAAATTTCGGAAATAGAAGTAATAATTGAAAATCTAGAATACTACTCGAAATTTGGATTTAAAAAATACAATTATACGACCAAAGTGGAACGATGAGGCTTTCGTACTTTTACCATTCAATACATACATTGTTTAGTTTGTTTCTAGTTTCAACAAACTCTGGAGCCCCGCGGATTAGGCACCCAAGTAAGATATGTGACTACTTTTTATTAAAATATGAAATTTAATATGAAATTCAGTCGACGAAGAATCAAAGAAGACTGTATTAGCTAGAACAATTTATCCCAGACGGTGACGTTTTACATTTGTTATCCTAATTGAAAAAACAAAAACAAAAAACTAACCGTACCTTCTACATACATATATACACGTTTAATTATCTGGGGGGCACGGGTGGCCCAGTCGTCTAAGGCGCCGCGATTCGCTGTGCAGAGTTGCGTCCCTTGGGCAATTAAGAAACCTTTGATTGTTGGTTCGAATCCCGGTTCGCCCCGATTATCTTTCTAGGTTTGTCAGCACCATACCCGTGCTCGTGGGTTTCACCGAAGTGGTAAACGTCTGAGACCTGTATCACTTCGGGCTTTCCTCCCACATTAAGCTGACACGCCCTGATATAACTGTAATACTGTTAAAAGCGGCGTTAAACCCAACTCACTCACTCACTCACTCACTATTGAACTTTCTCTTTATGTGGGAGGGGTGGGCACGAGAAAAAGGGAATTGGCTATTTGATGGTTATTGAACGATAAGTTAAACTTCTTCCTTTCATAGGATGTTCCTAATTTTATCATCTGTTTTCGACTCCACGTAAAGCATATGTCATGTGCCAAGTGCGATATTTCTAAGGTGTACTCTCGGACCAGTGTTCGTTGTTGAAGTAGGTTCCCTCATGTTTCGTACAGTAGTGAATGTGTTGAATAAAACACTTTCTAGGGTTTTTGTCAGATTGAAACCCCAAATATGAGGGATTCAACGGAGGGGCGTCCCGAAAATGAGGGTTTTTCAAATCTCATAGAAAAACCTGAAGGAAGAGTTTTATCTAACTTATAAACTAACAAAAGACCTGACACAGTATTAATCAACATTTTTATGTTTCAAACATACTTTCCATGAACCTTAGGAAACGGGCGTAAAATATCTTTTTTCCGGGCGTACATGTACATGTACAAAGATCAAGTGGCCCGTGAAGATGCGGGGTAGAATAGGTCTTCAGCACCCCATGCTTTCCGTAACAGGTAACATGTTTGTCGTAAAAGGCGACTAACGGGATCGGGGGGTCAGGTTCGCTGACTTGGTTGATGCATGTCATCGATCCCAATTGCCTGGATCGATGCTCATGATATTAATCACTGGATTGTCTAGTCCAGACTCAATTATTTACAGACCGCCGTCATATAGCTGGAATATTGCTGAGTGCGGCGTAGAACAACAAACAACTAACCAAACAACAAAGATCAATTTGGACGTGAGATAATTGGCACCGACAATGATCAAAGCAATAAGTCCCAAGCACTGGGCAGAAAGGTTCCCTGGTCACGGTTTATGGCTGGCTAGTGTCTCCTGATGTCAATGTCTTCTTGTAGTTTTCTTTGTCAGCAGTTGTAAAAAAATATACTTAAAAGACCTCTGTAGGTCACTCGAAGGACTACAGATACGAAGGTAGCAAGCTCCATCCACTGAAAGATTCAGAAGACATTGGTCATTTGACTGAACATCATTCCACACATTTCCTTCTGTAGATTGTGTTCACATGTAAAATAAATAAATCTCTAGCGAGGGACATTCACACGTTACAATATCTCAGGCATGAATATGAGCTTTAACCCGACTAGAAAATCGGATAACATCACTGGGGGTATACAAAGGTCGCTACAGGGTCATACTATTATACATTGGTCTCTCATGATGCATAGGGCGTTTTTGTTTGTTTGTTTGTTGTTTAACGCCGTACTCAGCAATATTCCAGCTATATGACGGCGGTCTGTATGTAAAATAATCGAGTCTTGACCAGACAATCCAGTGATTGATATCATGAGCATCGATCCACGCAATTGGGATCGATGACATGTATCAACCAAGTCTGAAGACCTATTCTAACCCGGAATCTTCATATGACGTCACACCCATAAGTGTTTGTAGGAAAATGATCGCAGATGGTTTGCTTCAAATCGGATATATTTTATATTAATTCTGATTACCCATTGCGAAGTGCGGCATTGGGTAGAATGACGATTAGTTGTTGATTTTGTAAGGTGTTTTCAATGTTTTTGGTTAATCTTTAACATGTTCTCGCTTTCACTTAGTACATTGTAAGGTTGGGCAAAAGGGATGACTACAGACGCGGAAATAGATTCATTCTTTATTGATCGCACGTTTGTTTGTTTGGTTGTTTGTTTGTTGTTCAACTCCGCACTCAGCAATATTCCAGCTATATGACGGCGGTCTGTAAAAGAATCGAGTCTGGACCAGACAATCCAGTGATTGACATCATGAGCTTCGATCCACGCAATTGGGATCGATGACATGTATCAACCAAGTCAGCGAGCCTGACCACCCGATCCCGTTAGTCGCCTTTTACGACAATCATAGTCGCCTTTTACGGCAAATATGGGTTGCTGAAGACCTATTCTACCCCGGAATCTTCACGGGTCTATTGATCTACGATTGTACGATTGACAGGTGAACAGGTGACTACCAGCTTCAAGGTCGTGTTGCACCCAACTCACTCAGTATTTCTGATGCCTTTACTTTCAGGACATTCGTCTGGAGCACCCGCACAAGGAACAGCTATCTCAACCCTGCTGGGTATGTTGATCCTTGGCCACGGGTTCTGATGCAGTTGTGTGAACATGTACTAGTTTAAGGATGCAGAAGGTTCGCATTGAAGCTCGCGCATTCAAATACTAGTATCATTGGTAGCGAATCATTAATAAGTTTGTTTGTTTGTTGTTTAACGCCGCACTCAGTATTATTTCAGCTGTATGACGGCGGTCTGTACATAATCGAGTCTGGATCAGACAATCCAGTGATTGACGTCATGAACATCAATCCACCACGCATTTCGTGGTAGCGAATAGTGTATCACTCCCAATACCACCCACCAGACCGTTTTAATTATCTGACTAACCAAGAATAATTTTTACAACACAGAACTATAATGTAATATTTATTACATGGTACGGAATATGAAAATCCTTTAACCAGTTTTCTATGTACGTGTGCATTCAATAATTTCAGTGAGCGAATGCAGTTCCAAATGAGATCGAAACGGAGATTTTATGTAAGCTTCAATCTTCAATCTATTTGCTTTTGTTTGTTTTGTGTGTTGTTGGTTGTCAGCAATAATCGAGTCTGGACCAGACAATCCAGTGATTGATATGAGCATCGATCCACGCAATTGGGATACGATGACATGCATCATCCAAGTCAGCTAGGCCTGACCACCGGATCCCGTTAGTCGCCTCTTACGACAAGCATAGTCGCCTTTTATGGCGTACTATACACCTGCAGTCGGCCGAAATCTGCACGTTGTTCAGCAATATTTCAGGTGCCAATGTGATGGTATTCGAACCACGGACCTTCTGATCGGAGGTCGAAGGCCTTGTCCACATGACCAACGTAAGGATGTTATCTGTGGAATGCCTCAACGCCCTGCTACATACTTCCCCGCCAACAGAGAAGGCACGTCCTGGACGCATAGTAGGGTACTGGGACTGACTTTGTTCAAATTTTATAGGAACGTGTTCAGCCCCAACTGAATTTAGTAGGGTGTGGCAGGGGATCGAAACACGGACCGTCCGCTCTCTGGGCAGACGCACCATCTACGACACCAGGAAGTAGGTCGTGTAGAAAACAAGTATTTTGAAGGAAAAAATTCTAAAGTCAATATTTGCGACAAAATACGTTAAAACATACTCGTATTCCGGAAACTACCGATAGTTAATGAGCAAGATTTTCATCACGTGACGTGACATCACAGTAGCGAGTTGACTTGCAGACGATCATTGTTTCTGTATAGCGTTTGGTATATTACTAGTGTTCGCCATTGCATCACCTGACAATGCCATCGATAAAAACGTTGGATTTTCACTCACTGACCATATATTCGTCCATATCGATATGAGCCAGTGGTTAGTCAAAGTAGTCTTGACAGCAGCGAGCTGGAGGAAAGCGAGGGGGATCTACCGAGTGAAGACGATCAGTCTGATGTCCACACGGAAAGACAAGGGAACACAATCTGGTTGCTATCCTGACATTTCTAAATAAAATGGATGTTTATCAATAAAATTAAATTCGTGAGACAGTTATTCTTGTGTAAAATATGCCAGTGTAGATTGACGCTTAGCATTGTTAAAACAGTGTTAATTATGTTGTCAAAGAAACATCCATCACTATAACATGGACTACCATATATTAGATACAGACACAAACGAAGAATGAAATTTATTTTTTAACAGCAAATATATGAACTGAAACCGACAATATCACACTAAACATACCTGTCACATTACACTTTCAGTCAAAATGTACACCAAATTCCCACTTATCAAACCTAAAACAGCTTTTTGTCAAACAATAACTGATCCCAGGTTTAGACAGAAAATGGCCGAAATAATCGACGGTGGTGGATCTACAGGCGGGATTCAAGGGGTCCGCCTCTGATTATTAATTTATTACAATGAACACACATGCATTTCCAATAAAGCTGACACCAAAATACCTTTTTTTTATTTATCGTAAAATCATTCCCAAGGAAAATACCTGTTCTTGATATGTATTTAGTTCAACTTCATTTATATCATCTATCCTGTTTTCATATGAACAAGGGAAATATAATGTACGTAGGTGGTTAGTATTAACATGTTTTTGTTTTTTTAAAAGGAACACTCAATTCGTTGCAGGGTTTACAGATACTGTGCATAGAGAAGATTCACAACTTCAAGTCTAGTTTATTAAAGACGTCCCAAATATGAGGCTGTCAACCCTCCAGGATTCTGAGGTCTATTTAGAGTTATTCAGTTGTTGTGAACCTGACAACCCTCTCCCGTTAGTCGCCTCTTACGACAAGCATGGGTTGCTGAAGACCTATTCTACCCCGGATCCCATCCTTGATAAACATTAGACCATACAGAAACTATATATTATTGTTCTTGTTGTTGGTACAGTGCGTAAATATACAGTAAACTACGGTTATAACGAACTCATATGGACTACTGATTTTAGTTCGTTATAACCGAAGTTCCTTATAAGCATATATACAGCATGACTACAGCAAATAGTCGGGACTATAAAAGTAAGTTCGTTATATCCGTCAGTTCGATATAATCGTGTTCGTTATAACCGTAGTTTACTGTACAGTATTGATTTGATTTGCAGTTTTTGTAAATGAGTATTTCCTTTATTCGAGGACGGTCGTTGGTTCGAATCCGACTGCGTGATACCAAAACACCAAAAGCTTCGTACATAAAAAACAAAATGAGGAGCAAATTAAAGTATACCGAGTTTGATGTTTATATAAGTGAAAATTTAAAGAACTATTGTTAAATTTGATTATGTCTATTTAACTGTCACGCATACCTGCAACAGTTTGCAAAAAGTAATAATTTTGTGTAAAAATAAATCGGTTCAATGAAGACTGGAGCAATCACATTACAATACAATGTTTGAAATGCAAATTTATGCTGATAAAAACACATTTAGTGATTTTCAAAGATAAAATTCTTAGATACCTACTACTGTTTATTTTTTCTAATTTTAAAAGTTTTAATCAAATTATATTTACAAAAACATAAATGCAATGTTTCTGTAATATATGTATTTATTGTATAGTTTATATTCATATAGATGATGGCGAAATATCATGTAAAGTATCGTATAGCAGTTTTCTGTAGCGTGTACCAGTGGTTGTGTGATAATAGTGCTTCATGCGCACGTAAAATCCCCAGGACATGTTCGGTTCGGTGTTGGATATTTCACCGTGGTCGCCGGGGGTATCTAAAGTACTGTCGGAAATGCTAGAAAATGCTTTTCTGGTTTCATTTAATAAATAAGTCATAGGACTATAAAAAGAGCATATATCAAACTAACGCATATTTACCTAATGTAGCTTGTCCTAACTGGCATTGAGATTACCCTTTAAGTGTACTTTTACATGTAAAATAATGAAAATATTTGTGTGTTGTCATGAATGTATGAAATGGCCTATAACTTGATGTAATAACCAAACACCTGTCCCGAGGTGATGACCTCACACCGTCCCGTGCATTCTCACAGGTGCAAATGTCACCGAGTAGGGGGTGGTCTCAAAATATTGCTGTTGTTGTACTTAATTGACATGTGCGTCGATAGGGTAAGAATTTAGGATATGTACTGGATTATATTTGCTTGGAAACCTTGATGGAATAATTAAGAGCTATGAAACTGGATGAGTATTTGAAAGTTGCGGTTTTGGAATCAAGAAGTATTTGTTGTTCTACAGATGGTTTCTTGAGGGAACATTTATGTCCGCTGATAACGTATATGAACCTGTGCTTTTGAATGTTGTGTTATGTCTTGCCATGAACCCTTTACACTTAGCCAAGATAGACACAACAGGGTTGAGCTCACAATGTCTGACTGGCAGACGTAAGACAGCGTGACCGTGTTGTGCCGCCAGCATATATGTCCTGTACATAACCGGTTTCTTATTTAGCCGAATTTCATCCCATCTCTTGGAGAGCAATAGTTAGTGCAGTCTGGGAAACATTAATTGTATCTTTAATTTCCTCCCAAATTCTACTATAAGTCAGGGTATTTTCTGCTCACAATGCGTGTACACTATACGCCTGATCCCCCCTGTAACAAGGCTTTACTTACCAATTTTGTTTTTGAGACCAGCTCTATATAGCTGTTTTGTTTTATTTTTCATTCCGTAGACTTGATGGTATGAATTGAAAACCCCATAGCTTGGGCTAAATTAATAAATGATTTTCCTCTATCTCTCTAAAGTGTAAAGAACTTGTATACATTTCCCAGCACAGACTCCATATCGTGTACCATGGTTATGGCTATGCAAGTGTAATGTAACATGCATCAGGGGAGCAATGTTAACAAAACAAACGCAGCGTCATTTTGTCATTTTAGAAGATGCACAAATAGACTTTTCTCCAAATGATTTTTGTGTGTGGATTAGATGTTTTATGAAGACTACATTATCATCATTATAACGGCGTCACGTGCGCATATTTTTGTAGTACGTTTCAGACTGCCATTATTGGACTTAGAATAAATGTAAACTTAATGTTTCCATTCGAATTTATCTCCTGTAAAATTGTCGATAGGACTCCTTGTGACTTAAATACTTCAAACCACAGGTAGGTCGATCGGCGGTTACTCGATATTTCAATTACAATGGTCTGTGAAATATTATATCCCTTTTTAACAGGCAAAAAGCATTTTTCTAGGATTTCCGACAGGAAGAGTGTGCCAGGGGTGTGGGGACCTATTGTCAGACACCTGACATATTAACTGCGGTATCATGTGCATCCCTTAAATAATTTGAATAAGTGTCAACTTTGTTTGTATGTTATTTAACGCCGCACTCAGCAATATTCCAGCTGTATGACGGCAGTCTGTGAATAATCGAGACTAGAGTGATTGACATTATGCGCATTCACTGCTGGGTGAACAGAGGCCCATTAAAAAAAATAAACAAAAAAACCTCACTTGCCTAAGGAGCCACTACACATGCTACATGTGCTACACGACCCGTGCCCATCCGGGTAGGGAAAAGGTCTTCAGCAACCTATGCTTGCCGTAAGAGGCGACTATGCTTGCCGTAAGAGGCGACTCACGGGATCGGGTGGTCAGGCTCGCTGACTTGGTTGATGCATGTCATCGGTCCCAATTGCGTGGATCGATGCTCATGATGTCATTCACTGGATTGTCTGGTCCAGGTTCGATAATTTACAGACCGCCGTCATATAGCTGGAATATTGCTGAGTGCGGCGTTAAACAACAAACCACAACAAACAATCAAACAAAAACCACTGTACCAAGCGAACACAAATAACTCTTTGCTGGAATATTGCTGAGTGCGCAGATAAACAACAAACAACACCATACACTATTATAACAATTAAGGTTTGCTTTTTGTGTTTTATTGTTGGATGTTTCATCTTTCGTTCTTACTATCTGTCTTTCTATCTATCCTTCTTGTAGTAGTTGATAAAGTAGTTTCCTATCCCTCAAGAAGGAGAAGGTTTCTTAATCAGGCGGGATAAAAAAATCTCTTTGTGAAAACAAATATATATTCTAACAACTATTTGCTCACTTGAAAAGTCAATTCCGCTTCCCGATGTATATAAACATGTTATCTGACAGATTTTACACATTCATGAAGTTGTTAAATACCCTTTAATTATACTTGGTGCAAGACCTCTGTAGTCATATCACTTGTTCTATTTGTCATAATCACCCCCCTTCTTTACAACTCTTGCTTTCACTACCTGCCCAACATTTAATGTTACAATATTTTCACTTCTCTTCAACCTTCTGTTAAAAATCAGTGTTTCTATCAAACAACCTTTCTACCCTCCCCGACCCCTATTATCGCCTTCTCGTAACATATGGTAACACGGGCTCTCATTGTGTCTCGCCATTGTTCTCGCAACAGACGAGAACTCTCAAGAGCGCCGCCATTGTTGAACTCATTGTACACGTGAGTGACGAGATTTCTTGAGACCCGCGTGATCTACATAAAAGGTCCATTAAAGGGAGCTAATAAGGAATTATGATAGGGTTATTCCGCCGGTCCAAGTCAAGCGGTGGTATGAAAGGGCATGTTGAGTCTCCTTATACACGGAAGCACAATCGGGAGGTGGGGCCCGGCGGAGGGATTGCATTAGTCGCAGTAATTGTAGAAATTCCCCATCTGTGACGGCAGGCAACGCCGTCTGGTAACCAGTTTAAAGAGTTGTGTTTGTGTACGGACACAAGTCGAGTGCTTTGAACTACGCGACGCGTCTCCTTCTACAGTACAAAAATGCTATTTCTGTCCTATTTGTTTAATCAAATGATATAATTTTAAGCGAGCGTTACTTTCTATTCAGTCATTTAAATATAAAAATGAAACGTCTACAGTACAAAAATGCTATTTCTGTCCTATTTGTTTAATCAAATGATATAATTTTAAGCGAGCGTTACTTTTTATTCAGTCATTTAAATATAAAAATGAAACGTCTACAGTACAAAATGCTATTTCTGTCCTGTTTGTTTAGTTAAATGATATAATTTTAAGCGAGCGTTACTTTCTATTCAATCATTTAAATATAAAAATAAAACGTCTATAGTACAAAATGCTATTTCTGTCCTATTTGTTTAATTAAATGATATAATTTTAAGCGAGCGTTACTTTCTATTCAGTCATTTAAATAGAAAAAATGAAACGTCTACAGTACAAAAATGCTATTTCTGTCCTATTTGTTTAATGAAATGATATAATTTTAAGCGAGCGTTACTTTCTATTCAGTCATGTAACTATCAAAATGAAACGTCTTTAGTACAAAATGATATTTCTGCCATATTTGTTTAATCAAATGATATAATTTTAAGCGAGCGTTACTTTCTATTCAATCATTTAAATATAAAAATGAAACGTCTACAGTACAAAAATGCTATTTCTGTCCTATTTGTTTAATTAAATGATATAATTTTAAGCGAGCGTTACTTTCTATTCAGTCATTTAAATATAAAAATGAAACGTCTACAGTACAAAAATGCTATTTCTGTCCTATTTGTTTAATTAAATGATATAATTTTAAGCGAGCGTTACTTTCTATTCAACCATTTAAATATAAAAATGAAACGCCAACGGCAGAGAATAATCTGTCCCGATTATGTGTCGAAATATGCAACTGACAGTTTTTGATGTATTGTGCTTTCCCCAAGTTTAACGTATTCTTTGGGATAAATCACAGAACAGGACGCTCGTTTTTTGACAAACAAAATCTATGCTAAATAATAATTGGTAATTTTCAACATCGAATGAATAAATGTATTTTTACCATTTGAAAGCGGGTTTATGTTGAAAAGAAAATACCCCTATCGATACAATCTTGTCATTGATTTGCCGTCAGGTGAGACCCTATTAACATCTGTGTGGAGAAAATATATAACTTTTAACACCTGAACATTTTTAGTCGTCATTGGAGTAAATGGACGTCGTCGGACAATCGAGGTGGTGAGGTTTAATCGGGTTTGGCGTTGCGATGGAGATGCAAGTGTGTGTGTGTGTGTGTGTGTGTGTGTGTGTGTGTGTGTGTGTGTGTGTGTGTGTGTGTGTGTGTGTGTGTTGGTTAAAACCGTACTCAGCAATATTACAGCTATATGACGGCGGTCTGTAAATAATCGAGTCTGGACAAGACAATCCAGTGAATGACATCATGAGCCTCGATCTATGCAAATGGGGTACGATGACATGCATCAACCAATTCAGCGAGCCTGACCACCCGTCCCGTTTGTCGCCTCTTACGACAAGCATTGCGGCTTTTTATGGCAAGCTTGTGTGTGTGTTTGTTTGTTTGTTTATGTGTGTGTAACATTAAGTGCCAGGCAAGGTAACAAGAACCGTCTGTATACGTCTTTTGTTATGACGCGGCCGTGGATCGAAACACAGACCTTCCGCATTCCGTGAGACGTTTTATCCAATACACCCCCGACCCTGTCTACCATTTAAATAAAGATTGTAAGCATCATGTCCGTATAAATGGCGCCCCAGGGGATTCTGGGTCAGATTAGGTGCCAAATACCCCACGCCTGTCGTAAATTCCCTCCGAATATGGATCCGGTGGCTGTATCCGTGGTCTGATTAAGTGTGTGTCGTCATGCTCCGTTCTGAGTATCCAAACTATACATCTGATCATGAAATTTTGAATTGACCCAAACATTTACAAACATTATAATTAGTAATACTAAGCCGAAAAAGGTCGCCGAAATATTGCAAACTTCAGGCCCAAAACACAACGATGTTACCCGTATCTTAAACATCATCATAAAATAATCATAACCATTTCTTGTTTGTTTCATGTTTAGTCACCATCAACCATAGATGTATACTTTCTATCGCCCGGCAGTTTGTATACTGACAACCCCTGGCCTGGCCATACAATCGATATAACGCTGACTGCGGTCTAACACACAGTACCGTCACTCATATTAATCACCTTACAAATTTGTCTGTTTGTTTGTTTGTTTGTTTGTTTGTTTAACGCCGAACTCAGCAATCCGGGGAAGAACAGGTCTCCAGCAACCCATGCTTGCCGTAAAAGGTGACTATGCTTGTCGAAAGAAGCAACTAACGGGATCGGGTGGTCAGACTCGCTCCCAATTGCATGGATCGATGCTCATGATATCAACACTGGATTGGCTGGTCCGGACTCGATTATTTACAGACCGCCGTCAGCTGGAATGTTGCTGCGTGCGGCGTAAAACGACAAACCAACCAACCGTGTTTTAACGTCAGTCCTTGTGTTAACACGTACCATCGTTTAGTATGACGCGACCGGGCATCGAATCACTCACCTTCCGCACTATTCACTGGACCACGGAGGCGGTACATCTGCATCGGTGTCGCCATTTGGCTATCCTGTCATGTGAAGGGCTGTATCCAACGGACCTCGCTCCCATAAAGTCGCTAAAGGAATGGGTCAAAATTCCAATGTTCAATATAAATCTGATTTCTTGTGGGGGTGGAATGGCACGGAAATGGCCCAACTCGGTAAACTTAACTAATCAGGAGTGAGTGAGTTGGGTTTAACGCCGCTTTTAACAGTATTACAGTTATATCACGGCGTGTCTGCTTAATGTTGGAAGAAAGCCCGAAGTGAAGCAGTTCTCAGACGTTTACCACTTCGGTGAAACCCACGAGCACGGGAATGGTGCTGACAAACCTAGAAACATAATCGAGTCGAACCGGGATTCGAACCCACAATCCTAGGTTTCTTAAGTGCCTAAGGGACGCAACTGACGGCGCCTTAGACGACTGGGCCACCCGTACCCCTGACTTATCAGGGTTTTACTGTTCAAATCAGGGTTTTACTGTTCAAATCAGGGTTTTACTGTTCAAGTCTATATATACTACAACAAAAGAAGTTAAATAACACCAGATTCCGTCATATTACCATCGTTTATCTGACATGCCATATATATATTACGCAAAAAAAAAGTTAAAGAAAAAAAGATTCTTTCTGTTTTATCCAATAAAACAGTTGCAATCATCACATGGTTACATAATCTGCCTACTATGCAATTCTACTCCAATTTAGTTTTGTTTTTCTTTCTGGAAATGAATCAACAATTGCCAATTTACTATTTATGGGTGAGTGTGTGTACCTGTGTTCTTGACGACCTCCCATATGAGTTATATCAAGAAGTCAGAGCATCTATCAATATCTTCACAGGTCATCAGATATTGACAAGCTCTCACAAATCTTTACTGATAATCAACAAATGTTAAAATACCCATTTTAACATTCTCAAGAGACGCAGGTATCTCTCTACTATATCACCCTTTTTTATTTATTTACTTATTTTCATGTATTGTATTGTTGTATTGTATTAAAAAGTAATGAGTGATGAAGTGAATGAATTCTGCTTACTATTGCCGCAGTAGTTTTGTCATATCTGCATACTATTATTATTACGATTCCATTTGAAAAACACCGATTGGAAGAAAGACAAAACATATAGAGAATGTATTTTCAAATTATACCAAATGTGTCGTTTTAGCATTTAGTGCTGCATAATATGCTGATTTAGGTGCACAGCTGGTCCACACCTGTGCTTTGTTCTGATGGCTTGTTTTTTTTGTGTGTGTGTTTGTTTAACGCCGCACTCAGCAATATTCCAGCTATATGAGGGCGGTCTATAAATACTCGAATCTGGACCAGACAATCCCGTGATTGATATCATGAGCAGTTGGGATACGATGACATGCATCAACCAAGTCAGGGAGCCTGATCACCCGGTCCCGTTAGTCGCCTCTTACGACAAGCATAGTCGCCTTTTGCCGCACGCATGGGTTGCTGAGACCTATTCTAACCCGGATCTTCATGGATGGAACTATTTTGAATACCCCAGGGTAAAGTGGAGCCCTTGATCTCTTCGCGAAGCATGTTAGAATAAATTTTGAAGGTCGTTAAAAAATATACACGCATTCACATGATGACATAAATATGATAGTCAGCCATGTTAATTTCCCATTGTCCCATATCATGAATGACAGTGAGTGAGTTGGCTTCAACCCCTCTGTGAACAGTATTCTAGTTGACATGACTCGTGTCAGCTTGATGTGAGAAGTGATGCAAGGTCTTAGACGTTTATCTCTTTGTTAAAACCCACGAACACGGGCATGGTGTAAACCTAGACACATAATCAAGGCAAACCGGGGTTCGAACCCATAACTTTATGTTTTAGACGATTGAGCCACCAGTATCCCCGATTCCCTAGGAATGACAAGTCAAAAGACACTCAACCAAAACGTATATCAAAAGAATCTATACATGTATATAAAATATATATTGATTCCTAATTCGATTTTGTATGGAGACTAGAAACTGTTTCAACTGCATCTGCAAAACAGATATTATTTTTCCAAAATAAAACTATGAGACCCAAAAAACACCTTGCAAGAATGTTTTTATTCTAGCAGGGGAAGTGAGTGAGTTAAAATTTAACGTCGCATCGGCATTATTTCAGCCATTTAGCCATTTTTTAAATCTATTTGTCTTCCATCCTCCTGAAGCATATTTTTTTGCAAGCACTTCCTGGGACAATTTATTTTCTATGAAATCCATGCCAAATTATACACAGTATGGTGTGGTCAGTTCTTGACTACTGTGTGACTATTTGGTGTAATTATGATGTATCAGCAATAAATGTTGTACATCATGGGATCCGGGTTAGAATAGGTCTTCAGCAACCCATGCTTGTCGTAAAAGGCGTCTAACGGGATCGGGTGGTCAGACTCGCTGACTTGGTTGATGCATGTCATCGATCCTATTTGTGTGGATCGATGCTCATGATATCAATCACTGGATTGTCGGGTCCAGACTCGAGTATTTACAGACCGCCGTCATATAGCTGGAATATTGCTGAGTGCGGCGTTAAACAACAAAACAACCAACCAACTTTTTTTTAGGGTTCTTGTAATAGGCGCTTGCACACTGGTGGCAGTAATGACACAGGGAAGGTAACGAAGAGATGTAGGAGCTTGGCACCTGCTCGTCTCTTTCAGATCCGATGCCAGGGGTTTGCTTAAGTTTATTGATAAATAGACCAATGAGGGGCAAGGGATACTAAACCAAACTAATCATGTTGGTAGATAGGGATGGTTGGTTTGTTGTTTTACAAAGAACACAGCAATATTACAGCTATATGACTGTGGCCTTTAAGCATTAGTTGCTGAAGACCTATTTAACCCCGAATCTTCACCATTTGGACTCAAACAAACAAACAGCGACACATATTTTAAGAGGCCTCATATTGGTTTCCGGGTGATGATTTCCGAAAATATTTCTGGTTTTGTTATTGGTTTTCTATGGCATCTCAGCTGACGTCGGTTTTCTTGGTTGTGAATTTCACAGTGTGCATGTAAGCTGAGAAGCAAAATACACTATTCCCCTCAGTTGATTCATAATGTGTTTGATTGTTCCTTGAAAATATCTTAAGCTATATCATATAAAAATGAACATTACTGACGCTGAGTCAACACTAAATGAATACCAAGTCAGCGAGCCTGACCACCCGATCCTGTTAGTCGCCTCTTACGACAAGAATAGTAGCTTTTTACGACAGCAAGCATGGGTTGCTGAAGACCTATAATTATAATAAGTTATATTCAAAAATAAAACCATGTATAAGTATTCATTGAATTTAGTGCGGCTTTAATAACAAACGTACCAACCAACCCTTAGAAATTTACAGATATCCAGTATTCTGCTGGACAGGTTTGCTTATTTCGATCTAATTTAGCAGATAACATGTAGCCTGTCTTAACTGTATGCTTCTGAGTTTAAGGGATAATTCCCATTTTCACCTCCCTCATACCCTTATAAGGTTATTACCGAAATAGTGTAATATCAAAGGAGACGTTTAGATCCATTCAACATAACTTGATATAGGTCCGACCGGGCCCGTGAAGATCCGGGATAGAAATAGGTCTTCAGCAACCCATGCTTGCCGTAAAAGGCGACTATGCTTTTCGTAAAAGGCGACTAACGGGATCGGGTGGTCAGGCTCACTGACTTGGTTGATGCATGTCATCGGTCCCAACTGCGTGGATCGATGCTCATGATGTCAATCACTGGATTGTCTGGTCCAGACTCGATTATTTACAGACCGCCGTCATATAGCTGGAATATTGCTGAGTGCGGCGTTAACCAACAAACAAAAAAACAAACAAACAAGCAAATAAGCACGCACGGACGGACGGACGGACGCACGCACGCACGCACACACACACACACACACACACACTTGATATAGCTACAGTCCAAACCCGTTCACCAAAACAGTTATACAGCAATTGAAGGACAAAACACATTTTTGCAGCATTTCAATTATTTTATTTCACTCATGCTCATTTAAAATACGCAATATGTACACCCCGGTCTCAATCGACAGAGGATCACAACAATTACTCTGTCACGTCCCCATCAACGAAACACTCATTGTATCAAATTGTTGAATGAGGCCAAACGCACATGCGACTGTAAATGCATGTAATCATTCATTTGTCGAATGGGTCTAACTTGGCCTTGGGAAATATATACCACCCCACCTTTGATTAGGGTAATCAGATATGCCATTCTATCTAATTACAGTAAACTACGGTTATAACGAACACGCTTATAACGAACTTACTGATATAACGAACTTACTTTTTTGGTCCCGACTATTTGCTGTAGTTATGCTGTAGTTATGCTTATAACGAACTACGGTTATAACAAACTAAAATTAGTAGTCCCTTTGAGTTCGTTATAACCATACTTTACTGTATACACTAATGATGAGAATCATTTGTGTGTACAGTGGGAAAATGAAAAATATCCTTATCAAAAGTGGGGTTGTGTATTAAAGATTATACGCAACACCTTGAAAAATATATATATACAGTACATTTCGTTCCCGCAACATCAAGCACAACGTTGTGGTCGATAATAATCATAATCATAACTTGACATAGATGTCGCAGATGTTATGACTAGGAGCATCTTCCCGAGGCAAGAGCGTCCACTAGCCTTTTTATCAAAGTATTGTTTCGACCACTGCCACATCAAGCCCACTTTCCTGTGCTAAATATGATTAGAGTATCGAACATATAGATATTCCAATCAGAGAACGTTTCATAAAATGCAACATCCACGACTGGTACACTTTCGTATCAAAGGGATTTACTGCTGCCTGTCTTTGTTAACACGAATTTGTTTTTTTCAATATTTAAGACCCCCAACGATTTCCTATGTTTTTGTGTCAGAGATGAAATCGCGAATGTTTTCGTAATGTGATCGACTTGGTCGTCGCCTATGGTAGTCGCCATCTTTGTGAAGCTATACGAGATAAGAACAGCGATCTGATTGGATATTTCATTACAAGGGGCACAACTCATGATCTACGCGAGGGTGGATCCAAGAAAGTGGCCTTGATGTGGCAAAGGTAGAAACTAAGCTTTGACATAGGCTAGTGGACACTTTGTGGTCCTTTTCACTTTCAAATCCTTTCAACAAAATACACTGTGCAAGCAATAAATGTGTTCCTTGTGTTTATGTGTCTTGTGTTCGAGATATGCGAATAACTTAATCATTTAAGCATTCAGATTGAGCGAGTTTGGTTTAAAGACGCTTTGAAACGTGTCAGTTTGACGTGGGAGGCGAGCCCGAAGTGGCGTAGGTCTTAAGATAGTTACCACTTTGGTGAAATCCTCGAAAAAGAATATGGTGGAGAGAAAGCTAGAAATATAGTGTGGGCGAACCGGGATTCGAAGATCATAGGTTTCCGGCGCCCATAAGGGACGCAACTCCGGCGATTTGTGGTGCAATGTTTAAAAAGTAATTCAGGCAGTAATAAATACTGTACAATGTCACCTTGTCGGTTCACAACATGTTCATCATATCACATACAAATATAATTCTAGTTCTTCATTTGTTTTCTCAGTACAGTTCAATATAATTTTGATGTTCACAAGAGAGGTGTTGCCATTTTCGGTGTGGGTACCAAGAGGATTCGGAAATTATGCCGATCCCCCTTTTCATCTTTGCAAAGGTCACTCACTATCTAGGTCAAATCAAGGTCACACTTAGGTAAGGTCAAGGACATGATTGAGGTATGAGATATAGCAGATCGCAAGACGTAGGATTTCAATCTTCGACAGTTTCTTGTCTGGTGGAAGCGTGGGTAACAACTTCCGCAGCTCAGCAAATGCAACGTTGAAGGCCTCAACACGAATTCTCTCCCTTGTTGCATGCGCAGTGCGGTACTTCACTGTTGCTCGGCGACGGCGTCTCCTCTCTTCTCTACTGAGTTGTGCATTTTCTTGATTTCCACCTCGATGGCCTCTCGAGGACAAAGGTAAACTGTCTTTGCAGTCGTCATCTGAATCTCTAACATCACTCTCAGAGTTCAAACCATTTTCTATGCTTGTAAAAGTCATTTTGTCTGACGTCACTTCCGTGTGCATTTTCCCAACTTCCGGTTCGTCAACGGGGAGTCTGAAAGAACAATGTAGCCAATATGAAACAAGGCTGACAAATAGGCTTAAAATAAAATTACCATTGCTGGGAACCGATCACATGATATTCGGGGGCTTGGGGTGGAGGGCTGGAGGATGCTGGATATCTCGACGTAATGTGTTGTAAAAGAAGATTGTACAGCTTCTCCTTGCAAAGAAAAAAATGTCTCTTTTTGAGTACCAGAAATGTAAAAGAAATCAAGAACCTTCCAAATCATATGTATAAGATAAGAATCTTTGAGTGTGAGTTTACATATGTGTGTTCATGTATGTGTTTCTGGTTAAATGCTCTTACAAAGTCTCAAGACCCTTGGTAGAATAGGTCTCCAGCAACTCATACTTGCCGTAAAAGGCGTCTATGCTTGTC
Organism: Haliotis cracherodii; assembly: GCF_022045235.1. Classification (NCBI taxonomy): domain Eukaryota; kingdom Metazoa; phylum Mollusca; class Gastropoda; order Lepetellida; family Haliotidae; genus Haliotis; species Haliotis cracherodii. The sequence goes on from NW_027266267.1 coordinate 35,768,246, forward strand.
GTATAAGGCGACTAACGGGATCGGGTGATCAGGCTCGCTGACTTGGTTGATACATGTCATCGATCCCAACTACGTGGATCCATGCTCATGATGTCAATCACTGGATTGTCTGGTCCAGACGCGATTATTTTACAGACCGCCGTCATACAGCTGGAATATTTCTGAGTGTGGCGTTAAACAACAACAAACACAAAGTTTCAAAATAAGCGTTTAAATGCCGCCAAATATGTGTACAGTATAACCGACATGTGTTAAATAATAATTATTATCATGTTAAGAAACTTTTCTCCAGTTCCACCGTGGGTGGTTCTTTTTGAGAGAAAAACAATGATTGATTGAACAAAACTCCCAGACACACACTGGCAAATATCGGTCTCAAATCGCACGATTTATGAACGGGAAATCTAAGAACCTTTCTCTCTCTACTCTTAGGAGACTGAAACGACGGGACTTTCTAATTCATTATCATGCATAACGATCGGGAGACAGTATCATAATGTCACCATCTCAGCATCAGTTTCTTTTGTCTTTGTGATGGCATCTGGCGAGATTCCTTGGAGACGCGTAATCGTTTATTGTCACGTGACAAGTTTCGCTAGAACGGTCCCCTCCTTTGACAAAATTAGTCACGTGATTGGCTTATCAAAATTTGGGACTAGTTTTGCGTCCTCGGGATGAATTAACCCCAAAATCGATTCTGACTAACAAGGAATGCAAGATTCGATTTAGGGACGAGAAATGGACAATGGAATCTTGGCAACGAGGTGCCATCTGTCCCCTGAATATCGCAGACAAGTCGCAAGTTAGCTACAGTTATTCGTGACCGACAATGCCTCAAGATACCATTGCAGATATCCGCAGTGCGATGTGACGGAAGTAAAACAGCTACGAGAAAATAGCAAAATGTATTTAATGTCAAGTAAAACTTATTGTTTGTTTTGAATCAAGTTTAATCAATTTAAATAAGCATTCATTTAATTTGTTTTATCAACCAAAATTGGTATTACTCTTAAACAGTTTTTAATTTCAAATTGCATTCATTAATCCGTTATAATTATCTTTATTTACGAATTATCGCTGTCGTTCTCTAGGTATGTTATTCCTATGATACATCGCAAACAGAAGCCCATCTGCATCTTCACGAGTGAGTGAGTGAGTGAGTGAGTTTGGTTTAACGCCGCTTTTAACAGTATTCCAGTTATATCACGGCGTGTCAGATTAATGTGGGAGGAAAGCCCGAAGTGATGCAGGTCTCAGACGTTTACCACGTCGGTGAAACCAACGGGCACGAGGACCGTGGGATTCGAACCCACGATCATAGGTTTCTGGCGTGACCAAGGGACGCAATTCTGCACAGCGAATCGCGGCGCCTGAGACGACAGGGCTACCCGTGCCCCCCTCATCTTCACGAAGATCTAATACCATTATGGTCGTGCTTACAAGTTTAGAGTGTAAAAAACACCCAACGTCCATGCGATGAATTGTAATTAGAGATTACATTCTTTGAACATTCATTTTAAATTGAATCCTATGCAGTAAGGGATAAAGGCAGAAGAAGTCTGGCTTTTGGAAAACCAACGTTTACTAATTTCACAGATATGCCTGAAATACCAATTACGAAAATGTGAGTCGCTGTGTTACCATCAAAAGAACAAGCCCCCTTATAGATATTGACAAGAATTCTGATGCCATCAAGCTCATGTTGAATACGATATTTTCATGTGACCCACTGATCGCAAACAATATTGTGTTCTTCTTTTAAAACTTCAGAAAGGACAATCCTTTCATCTTAGATTCTTTGGCTTGAACGGGTTTCTGATTTGTAATCTGATCAACAAGAAGAGCAAAAACTTCCATTGCTATCCTTCACGAATACCGGGAAGTGTGTTGTTTGTTATTCTGTACAGACAACGAGAAGGGTGACTGTAAAAGTGAGTGTTTGTTTGGTTGTTGTTTAACGCCGCACTCAGCGATATTCCAGCTATATGACGGCGGTCTGTAAAATAATCGAGTCTTTACCAGACCATCCAGTGATTGACATCATGCGCATCGATCCACGCAATTGGGATCGATGACATGTATCAACCAAGTCAGTGAGCCTGACCACCCGCTCCCGTGAGTCGTCTTTTACGACAAGCATAGTCACCTTTTACGTCAAGTATGGGTTGCTGAAGACCTATTCTATCCCGGAATCTTCACGGGTCCTAAGAGTGAATGAGTTTGGATGAACAGTATTTCATTCACACCACAGCGTGTCAGCTTGTTGTGTTGGGGGAGATTCGGGTGTTAGAAGTTTACCAAGAAAGTCTTTGGTGAAACCAACTTGTATAGTATTGTTCGGTTAAATGAAGAAAACCTGTCAGGAATAATTTGGGATTCGAACCCAGGATTAAATGTTCGGCTCCTGAGACTACTGGGATGTCGGTGTCCTAAATGAGTCTGAGAACCCGAATGCGCATTTCAAATCAGATGCATCTGGGCAATTGTAATCTGATGTGGCTTTCGGAGAATAGTAAGACATAACCAGGTGTCAAGAACAGTGGGTGAGTGAGTGAGTTGGGTTTAACGCCGCTTTCAACAGTATTCCAGTTATATCACGGCGTGTCAGCTTAATGTGGAAGGAAAGCCCGCAGTGATGCAGGTCTCAGACGTTTACCATTTCGGTGAAACCCACGGGTATGGTGCTGATAAACCTGGAAACATAATCGGGGCGAACCGGGATTCGAGCCCACAATCATTGGCTTCTGGCGTGCCCAAGGGACGCAACTCTGCACAGCGAATCGCGGCGCCTTAAAACGACTCGGCCATCCGTGCCTCCGAGTTAAGAACAGGCTTGGTGAAAGAGGACGTGAACATTTCCATACGGTACTCGTACTTCAAATCACAGCACTACAGCCAACAAGGAGCGAGTGTGTCAGTGACTGGGGGTTTACACCGCTGATGGTAGAAGTGCTGCACTGGCCACAGTAATAATGAGCTTCATACGTTATATACCCATGTGGGAATCGAACCCGGGTCAACAGGCCAACGAGTGTGTATTTAACCACCAAACTGTCCACAGCCACGTCATGGTTGGTTGGTTGGTTTGTTGTTTAACGCCGCACCCAGCAATATTCCAGCTAAATGACGGCAGTCTGTAAAAGAATCGAGTCTGGACCAGACAATCCAGTGATTGATATCATGAGCATCGATCCACGCAATTGGGATCGATGACATGCTTCAACCAAGTCAGCGAGCCTGACCACCCGATCCCGTTAGTCGCCTTTTACGACAAGCATATAGTCGCCTTTTACGGCAAGCATGGGTTGCTGAAGACCTATTCTACCACGGATCGGGGGACCTCATGAACAAGTCTCCCGCTAGCGTAAAACCCGCATTGATTCAAAGATCATACATGTCTTAAATTAGATTTAGAACAATAAAGGACGAAAAATCGAAGTGTAAAACAATATCATAAAAATAAGTTGCTGAAGGGACTACACACTGGATTGTATGTGGCTGCCTTCTACGCGCACTTAGTATTTGTTTCCCATCTCCTACAGAAATAACATAAATTGAGCTGAAAGTTTGAGAGATTAGCCTGTCAACTGCCTCTACCCCTGGGACATCCAAGCTGCTAATTAAAGGACACGACTTTCTCTCATATTGGTTTTGGCAACTTCCGGTTCTTAGGCAACTCTCAATTACGCATGTCATCGAAACACTTCCGCCTCAAATTGTAAAGGTAACGCGAACTAATCAGATTATCACCGTCTCGAGGGGGTCGCGTTATTTGACAATTTTCTTCTGTTGTCAGCGGGGACAAAATTGACTTTTTTCATTTTCTGTGGTCCTTGTCAACATGTTCTGAGACCGGTTTTTGTTTCTGCTTGGATAGCTCCGCATTCCGAAGAAGTCCTGGGCACTGTTCTTGAAAGACTCATCGCTAGATGAAGTCTGACACCTTTCAATTGCGATTAGAAGATCTGCTTATGCTGGTTTGGTGAAACCATTGACAAGAGTTCTTCAGACTACGTCTAAGGGTATTTTGCATTGTTCTGAAGTGGACTGTACGTTTTATCGTGTTTGACCAGTGTCCATCAACATGGGTTTGATTGCTTGCCTTAAATATTGGTATTGTGACACGTTATCATCAACAACGCAATGCCTGTCGTTGTGCCATAGAGGGAGTTATAGGAGTATCCTTCTAGCCACGGAGTGTCCTTGCCACGAATTGTTCATATGCTGCAAGCTGCGCAAGTTAATATATATTCTTACGAAACGCAGAGTAAGGTTCTTCAATATCCTTGATCAAGGGTATGCAGATATGCTTGAAACTCAGACGTAATACAAACGTCATTGACGTAATATAGACGTCATTGTTAACATAATTAAGACGTCATTGTTGACGTTATATAGATGTCATTGTTGACGTAATACAGACGTCATTGTTGACGTAATACAGACGTCATTGTTGACGTTATATAGATGTCATTGTTGACGTAATACAGACGTCATTGTTGACGTTATGTAGATGTCATTGTTGACGTAATACAGACGTTATTGTTGACGTTATGTGTAACGTACAGACGCAAAGAGTAACTGTTAACAGCTCAAAGTGCATGACCTTCACTAATATAATAATCACGGAAATCGAACCCTCCGGGATTCTAAGGTAAAACTAATCTGCACAGCATATTGCGCATTGCACATATGTGCTCTGTAGTTTTTTACCATGAGCAGGTTGCAATTGTGTAGTTTGGGATCGACGTTTTCTGAACATGATCAACTTGCTGAAAACAATAAATCCAGATTGTCGCTTACTGTTTCACCCATTTCATCAATTGGGTGAGATAATGTAAATGTTTTGCTTTGATTGACAAAAGGAAATTGAATACAGTCTATGATTTTCTTTTCATGAAGATGTCGGTGAACATTTGGTGTGAGCTCCAAGATTTATGAATAAACGCATCAAATTCCTGACTCCGGGTTAAGTGACTGAGGTCGATGGTTAAACCGATATTATAGCCCCAAAGCCCTGGTCATATTACTAGACAAGACAGTGTTCACGTCGCCTTGAGAATCGACCCATACTAGATCCTGAAATACGTAAATAGGACACGCAAACAGAATTTACGGGATAGCCTCGTTTCCGCTCGGGATCAGGTGCAGAGGGCACAAATTAGATTATGTCTGCGGCCAACTCGAATAACATCAGTTAATTCGAGATCGGAGAAGATTCATAAAAGATTAAGTGTGAATCCTATTGAGCGAATGTTTATTGGAAAACTGACTGGAAAAGTAGACAATTTAGCCTAAATTATCACTTCAGCTCTTGTCATTATCTAAAATTCCAATACGTGATAATACGCCATGTTAGTTGTCGATAAAAGGGAGGTAATCCATCAGCGTCGGAATCGATTTAAGACTCAGGTGGGAGGGGGTAGTTAGAAGAGAATGACGAAATAAAGTGAAAATTTCCATTGACATTTGTGGATAATAAACGCCAGATACCCCCACTTCAAAAAAGGAAGGAAGTGTGAATTTCAATGAGTATTCGAGTGCCGTTAGATAGACCGGGGCCAAGTACTTTCACTGCCAACACAAGATGGCGGCCCCGAGAGACCCATTTCTGGTAATTGTCGTAATTTGCTCTCGCCTTACGATGCGTGATGTCTTCGCATGCATTTGAAAGTCGCTGCAGTGGAATGCACAATCACATTAACAATGACAAAGATACAGGCTCTCGCTTAATTGACGACGCTTTGGTCCAAAACGAGGTAGTCAATTTCAACCGTGCTGATTCACGTGAAGCGCGTGCAGAACTCAACCCGTGAAGGTCGTGACCTTGATGGTTCAACTTAAAGGTTTATTCGCCAGATGATCAATTATTGTCACATTCTGGTCTTCTGCTTGGCTCATCGTCGCGTCGCCATCGTTATGATGGTAATGGGGCGTTTAAACAGAATTATCGTCGCTCTCACTGCCCGTAACGTTTCTGTGGTATTGTTGAAAGGGAGCCTAATTCACAAACTCTAAAGTATTTCTCTGTAGCTCCAGACTGATGCCACTCACAGCATTAAACGATGGCCGCTATGGGCAGACAAATGGACAGCTATGTTAAGTTTCAACCAGACTAATCAGGAAATATTCCGTACGATAAAGAAAGCGATTGTTCTCAGCCAGACAGCGGTGGATGTCTGGTGGAAATCTGATAAAACGTTAAATATATAGTACATTTTAGATGAATTGAATTCCTGAAAAGGTTTTCAATTTGGTTACGCATATTGTAAATCATATGTATATAATATCAATATTTTGCAGATCGCGAGGTAAGAATGTGGAATGAGGCGTTAAATAGATCGGGTGGTCAGACAGCGTTGGGCGATGCTCATGATATCAATCACTGGTTTGTCTCTTCAGGATTGGATGATTAACTGGACGTCACCATACAGCTGGAATATTGGGTTTAAACAAAAACAAAATATTTTGAGGTAAAAAGGGCTGATGCTAAAAGTAGCAGAATTAATGTCTAATTGTTGGCCAAGCGACCCGGTGCTCCAAGTCAACGCAGTATATTTCGCAGAGTTGCTTCCCTTGGCTTCCAATGATACGCATGTCATGGGATCTTATACAGGGCAAAAGTCGTAGTTTACGAACTGAGCCATATTCCTGCCACAATAAGCAAACATGCTTGAGCTAACAATTTACATTCATTGAAGATGTGTTGTATTATGTCGTAACAAGCAATATTTAATCTTGAACACGACGTTTAACCCCATTTCACCACACCTCACCTCACCTCACCTCATACAACACAGCGATCTAAAGGTAGTCAGTTGAGTCAGGGCGATACAAACCAGTTGATAGTTTGATCAACGATGGGCGCCTCCCTCCTAACAATGACCATATACTTATTTTAGTGGACTCAACCATATCCATATGGGAACATTCCTATCCGGAATCCTCTCCATCATTTTCAGAAGCTGAATATTTGTGTTGTTTCTTTCTTTCTTTCCACGCCCAGATTAGCTCTGTTCTAGACAAACCACAAAGGACAGTAAGTTATCGAGTTTGGCCAGGAAAACCAGTGACAGAGAGCATGAGCATGGTTGCTGTATTTACTCAGATCTATTCGCCAAAGTCTCCTCCTAATTACATGACTCACAATACCATTACCACACAGGCAGATCCGTGAAGATTCGTGGTAGAATAGGTCTTCAGCAACCCCTGCTTGCCGTAAAAGGTGACTATGCTTGTCGTAAAGGCAACCAACAGGATCGGGTGGTCAGGCTCGCTGACTTGGTTGATGCATGTCATCGTATTCCAATAACGTGGATCGATGCTCATGATATCGATTATTGGATTGTCTGATCCAGACTCGATTATTTTACAGACCGCCGTCATATAGCTGGAATATTGCTGAGTGCGGCATTAAACAACAAAAAACAAGCATACACACAAGCATAGTGTATAAGTATTATTAATACAAGAGTAAAGACGGTAAAGCATTGTGAAGATGTTTGCTGTCGACAAATTAGTCATATAATGTTAAATACTAATAGAATAATTTTTACCCTCGTGGTATTGAAATCAAGTTCGGGATGAGAAGAATGACTTGAATAAATTCAGATGAAAGATAAACATTATTTCTGGAAGGGCTATTTTCTTTTGGAAAAAAATCTTTACACATTTAGTGACATCTGAATGCAAGTTAAAGGTAACACTAATAATTATCAATTATTTAAACTATATTAAATGGGAATATATCTTAAAGTATACTAGGCCGAGTTAACACATAATGGAACATGTTCACAAAATACAAAAATATTGTCGACACCTTGCTTAACTATTTTATCAACTCGCGAACGTTTCAAATGACGCCTTTAAACTAAATAATTAATAACAAATAATGACAATCAAGGATAAAGTTAAAAATATGTGTAAAAACAGGTTTGGTTGTTAGAATTATCAACGAACATATTTCTTATGCGTTTCTCTTTACTCGTAAGCAGCAACATTTTTGGACACAGCAGACGTAATTTGAGTTTTAGAATAAAAACGAATTTGTCATTGGTGGTCCTACCGGTAGAGTTGGGCATGCTTGCCCTTTTCGCGAACACCTGGTGTCATCACTGATTTGCGGTGATTCGTCCATGTAATTCTATATTAACAATTTTCCCAATAGAATCCTTTCGGCGGACAACTGAGACTGACATTCTCTCTTTTTGACGTTTTATATTGACGTGTAATATAGTTCTGTCCTACCGTGTCCTACAGTGTGTGCGTCCGAGGGAGTGAAAGGCTAGGCAACACATTAAAAAACACCCAACTCCGCTCACATGCCAATTTTGATGATATTATGATAAAGCACACTCACCGGCACATTTGTCACTGTTTACCCCCACGTTCATAAATGCTACACGCTTTTACCTCCACGATCCTCTGAATGGAACATGCTTCTAAATGCATTTAACATGCTTTAAACGTTTAAAGTAGCGGCTATTCTCCCATGACAATCCCTTCAACTAGTACCAGTGTACATCGCCCCCTGGGTTGTCCCTTACAATTAACATGTGCGATACGTATCAGCGTTGTATAAACGTTTAACCTTTTTTCATTTCCGCATCGACCCTATAATACGATGTCAATTAGAAAGAAAAACTCGCTTGCAATAGCAGTATAATCGGTGTCGCGTGGCACGGCATATAAAAGTGCCTCGTGACAATCTGTCGACTCTCCGGCGTGTATGAAACATATGTCAGTATTGTCATATCAAATACTTGGACACGTATTACAAGTTACTAAAATACCTAGCAGGCTCTGATGAAGAGTTCAATTATGTACATAGCTCCCTTTGTAACGGGCGGTCGTATCGGCAAATCGGAAACATGCGCCGCTTCAGAATAAACTCTCATGTGACCGCGACGAGATTCAGCGTGAGATTTTGTATAGAGGCCACGTGACTCCGTGAATGGGCCACGCGACACGGCCTGCTGAAATCGTAGACGACAGGTGAGGTAGTTTGTTTCTGGGTCGCGCAACACACACGTTGTACAATTGGTGGTGGCCCCGGGGTATGGTTCTCTATTGAGGAAAATATGAGGGCACAATTGCTTCAATGAATCAATTTTCCGGGGGAGTAGGTTTAGAGAGGGCTGGAATAGTGTAGCATATGCGCATGTAAAGAATGATTTCAGCAGCATTAAAGAGGCCAAAGTTCGCGACTGTGAAATCAATGAGCCGTTCCAAGATTATTAAAAATGAAAACAATTAGAGCCTTCAGTGGGTATATATTGGTATAGATGGTTTCATATTTTCGGGGAAGTGTTTGTGGGTGGAAAAAAAACAAATAGGGATTATTTTGGTAGTTTTGTAAAACTTTTGTTAAACTTTTGTTAAACTTTTGTTAAACTTTTGTTAAAAGTGGCCCATGAGTTGCACTTTACATGTCTCGAACTGAAATCTCCTCTGTGATCGATCGCTGAACCTGTCTGAAAGTTTGAAAAACGCTTATAACTCTGTTCTTAAAGAAGTGAGGAAAAAACACTCTTGAAGAAACGTGTCACTGTTGCATAATGCAAGTTCAACGACTTCAAGACACGGTGATCCCATCATAATGGCGCAATGAATGAGTGTAATGATGAATTAGCAAAATTTTTCGTTTCTTGGGATTTTCAAAATTCCAAATGACGTTCTACAACACGTATGATAAACAAAAAGTTACAGCGACAGTATCAATCATATGTTTCAAAGACCTACTGAACTGACCTCTGTCAAGGGTTTCTTCCTCATTATTTGTCATTTTCTTCAGTTTATCAGACAGTCGTATTACCTCCTCAGAACTATTTTATATTACTGTCTTCACAGAGAGTCCTAACCCCGCCCTCATAAAATAATTACCAGCTTTCAAAAGCCAGACCCGTTCGTTCCGCCTCTTCCAGAAAATTTAGATTACAAATTAAATTACTAGCTGCGGTACCGAATTTCTGTTTATCTATTATGTTCGTTTCATAGCGGTACAATACTCTTTACGACTCGTCCGAATGAGGAAAACCCCCTAAATTGGGCATTTTAATTTCATACCTGGCTGGTCATGAAAACAATCGGTCTGAGAAGATTTCCTTGTCGTATCCCAGGTGATTGCACGTGTGCACGTGAAAATCAAACGCTTTTATTACCTCCTTGTCAATTTAATTGAGAAAATTAGTACTTCACCTCTGGAGAAAATATGAAATATTAATAATTACGCTTGGCTATAGTGATTAATTGCTGTTGCCGATTTCGTTAGGTTTGCATAAATCTGATTAAATTTGCGTTATAAACAAAAGGGATTAACGGGCATTCAGATCTCATCATCGTCGACTGTGATGATAATTACAGAGAAGACTTTAATCATATCAGGTGAGAATTCGTCATAGTACGTCAAATGAGCTCGTGCTGACATCATTTGTGAAGGGGGGTTCAAATCCATACTAATTGACTCGGAGCATTTCTGTCTCGTTGCTGGTTAGGTCAGTTTCGGATAGTTTCATATGTTTGTCCAATGTCTCTACCTGAGTGAGTGAGTATGGTTGTGGGCCGCTTTTAGCAATGTTCCAGCAATAATACGGCTTTACGCATCGTACCCATGTGGGGAATCGAACCCGTGTCTTCGGCGTGACGAGTGAACGCTTTAACCACTAGGCTACCCCACCACCCACACACTTTATGTGTGCACAAACATCTAAATGCCGTTACTCGAGAGTACCATTACGTCAGGATACTAGAGATAATTAGATTGTTTCCATGACTACTGATCCCGCACCGCGTGGTGAGTACTGAGAACAACAAAAAGCGTGTATTTAATGACAGATATTATTCAAGTTGCTTTCCAACGTTAAGATGTTTTCAACTTCATAATACATGTATACATAAAACGGTGCACGAAATTAAGAAACAACATAGCAAAATCTGTGGAAAAAATACATCCTTCAACCAGACAGACAAACGCAGCGTTGACCTATTTCTTTAGACAAACAAAATTGATCATACAATAAATCAACAGACAATTCAAAACAAACCCCCAGACAGCGATCAAAACCTAACAGTAGTTGTGGCGATAATCTTCTTAGAAGCGATTATATTCTAGAATGTGGCTAAAATCCATTATTATCACCAGCATGGGACCCCTACCGAATAAGAGCCTTTCCTTTTAGATATTAGTCGTAGGAGAATAGTTTACAAGCTGTCAGAAAATATTTGTCTGGAGAGTTACACAGATGGGACGTCGAAGAGGAGATTATGGCTGGTGTTTCGTTTAATAGAGTGATTTATTGACAAAGCTGATGGTGCCACAAAGTCAAGCTCTTAGACTCCGTTAGCCCTGGAAGATGAATACCTAACTACGGTTTCTGTATGTTAAAGAAACATCTACAATGTGTTGATCAGCGTACGATTTCAACATTGCTTGTACTGGACATATTTACATGTGTGGCATTTTTTAAACAATGGAAATCTGACATTTTGAAGTTGAAATGATCTGACAGTGTTGGATTTCCTACTGTTAGGCGTAACACTCATTTTAACTTTGCAAAACGTTTATAGTATTTCATAAAATGCGATATCTTAATAAATGCGAGGGTGTATGGAATGGGGTTTAACGTTGTCTTAAAGATTATTGCACTTATTTAGCGACGTGCATGCACGCACGTTTGGTTGTTGTTTTGTTTGTGTGTGTGTGTGTGTGTGTGTGTGTGTGTGTGTGTGTGTGTGTGTGTGTGTGTGTGTGTGTGTGTGTGTGTGTGTGTGTGTGTGTGTGTGTGTGTTGATGCTTGTATTACCCCGGATAAGTGCCTGTTTTATAGTGCTAGCCAACTGAGATACCATGCCACAGTTTAACATGTGCGTATGTGTGTGTTCTGTGTGTGCGTGCATGCACGTGTGTGTGTGGCTGCTTGTACCACTCCGGACCGATGTCGGTTTTATAGATCAAGCCCACTGAGATACCACTGCGGAGTTTAACATGAATACCCAACTCAGACACAGAATACTGACACTAAGCCGCCCAGTCCTTGTTTTAGCCCCATTATGCCGAGCGTCAGGCAGGGTAACAACAAGTACCATATTTTGACGTCTGTTGGTTTGATGCGGCCAGGGAGGCAGTCCTACATTAATGTCAGTAGATAGGACCACGGTGTATATCTTTGTGTGCTCGTGGGGTACATTCATGTACGCCAGATTATATATCATGTGATGATCGCATTTGTAGATATAACACACTTATCACTTAGTAGGTATTTCCTTTCCTAGTATATAATTAATGATATTTTACGCGCAGTAAAAATAAGAAAGCTCTATCAAGGAGACCTGAAGTGATCCAGTTTGGACCAGACACACCAGTGGTTCAAACCACACGTGCATGACCTAACTGGTGGTGTGTCATTGCATCACCAAAGCCGTGAGTCGTTGTTCACGCTATCAACCACTAGGTCGTCTAGTCTAGACTGCACTGGATTCAATATTCCCATAATCCAATATTCCCAACTCCCATAAAATCAATCAGATACTTCTAAATCGGAGCCCTTGGTGCATCTAATCCCCCCCAAAACAAGTTTCGTAATTCATACATATTGTTTTTTGTAATTAATAAGGTCTTTTACATGTCTTGCTAACCAGCAAAATCTAATCAATTGCCCGTGTTAACAAAACAATGTAGTAATGTCCTTGTAACTAGAAAACATCAACATCAGAGAATAACCATCTTGATTATCCGTCGTATAGGACAAATAATGACGCAAATTATGTAAATGAATGACATCAGGTCTCCGCAAAAAGGGTAAGGATGTCCTGAATCACACAATAACCTTTGCAACATTGTTGTCCGGGGTTAAAATTTATCAAATTTTGAAATTGCTAATTCCTAAAATTCTATACCTTCAGATTTGTTAGAGACCCAGCGACGGACAAATGAAATGTCGTTCGTATTATTAACACGTATATCTCATATATTGCGAACGTTATCGGATGTATGTGTTTCAGTATATTAAAATTAATGCAAAAACATTGAAAGTTTATAATGAAGTAAAGGGTGATATTTTTGTCTGACCAGATGAATCCTTTTGGGGTCAGCATGACGGGACGACGGATGTAAAACATTTTGTTTATAACAACATATTCATGTGGGTCATTGTTCTGTGTACTTCCTTAAAAAAAGCTGAAATATACAAACTAACAAGCAGAAATTTTATCAAAATTCTTAACAAAAAATCCTTTGCCCAATGGGAAAAACCCTGGACTAAACATTATAAAATGCATTATGATATTATACACATGTAGGATATCTGAAATGAATTATTCTGAAAATGGATATTTTTGAAATCTTTACATCCTTTACGCTGCGCGCGATAGGCCTCTAAAATATCAGTATTGTTCATTTTATGCTGGTGTGGATAATTTCATCTGAGGAAATTTGCCGTGATAACATGCAACTGTAGTCTCCATTGTGTGTGCATCTTAGGACGGAGTCTCTGTCCAAACATTGTGAGCACACTTAGCGAAACGACAGTTCTCAAACCCGAGTCAATTGCATTCGGAATTACGGGAATTCCCGAGGGGAGGTGAACAAGGGTTGCGAGAGCGGCCACGTGACCAGGAATTGAAACGCAATCTGTCGCATAATTTGGATACGAATCGACAGCGTATATAGCTTCGAAGTCGTTTTGGTTAGGAAAAGACTTTTTGGAATTGAATTTTTGGAAAGGAGAAGAATTTGTGGGCTTGAAATTTGATTACCCTCGATACGTTCTGGTAATTTATTTGTCATGGCTTGGTCATTGATAATAATGTTAAAATACTTTTACTTAATTCATGGGTTATTGTTTGTAGATGCGTATCTCAATATATGTACATCCATGCCATTTTCGACATGAATTCAAAGAATGTTTAACAAAACCATAAACTAGGAAGTTAGAAAAGAGAGTAGCACACACACAACACAATTCTTAAAAAAAGCGACAAAACAATTTCCATATTTATAATAAATATCTGCTAAAAGCAAAGTCCATTGTACGATTCCTACTATAAAATAAGCATTTTTTGTGAATCACTATCAAATAGAAATGAACCACTATTAATTCACTTTAAAACTTCATACTGAAAGCCCCGCCGTGATATTGCTGGAATATTGCTAAAAGCGGCGTAAAACCATACACACTCACACTCACTCACTCATACTGAAAACACCAACACTGTCATGTTACATGCTGACGCAACTTATTAAACATTCTTAACACCGACTTAAGCATCCCCCGATTGTCCAATCACATACAAAAATACAGAAAAGTTCAAAAATAAAAAAGTTTAATAATAAAAAAAGTTCAATAATAAAAATCTCATATCCATGGAGGAAAGTTTAAGTACTAGTATTCATTACATTATACCACCCAGTATGTACTAATATACAGTAAAGTACGGTTATAACGAACTCAAAGGGACTATAGCTACTAATTTTAGTTCGTTATAACCGTAGTTTATTGTTCTCGTCTGACATGAGACCTGAATTATCTTTAAATAAAAAATACAAATCTTACTCCAAATACCGAGAACAAATTCAACCAGACGTATCTGGCACAGCTTACCGGACAAGCCATTGGATGGTCATGATGCTTTTGTATTTATTTCACTGAAGCCTTGTCGGTCATCAGACCAACACCATTTAAGAAGAGTTCGCTCCCTGCCCAAATTATATTCTTTTCATCTTTCAACTTCAAGTCAGGTTCACTGGCTTTACAAGAGAGTCGCGATTGCTATTCCAAACGCATTGGAACAAATCATCGTCAGCACAAATTTAGGTAAAGCTGGAGACGAAAGGACGAGGACGAGCGGAACATAAATTCAACGTGACAGTTCTATCAGAGACTGTGAGCGAGATGGAGTGGAGTCTGCGGTGATGTTGAGTCAAGTCCCAGACAGGATAGCGACTCTCAGTCACTTAGCGCTTATACAGACTACAACCAAATACCTTTCTTTGGACTGTCTGATCCTGTCTTCATTATGAAATTTAACTTCGTCGAGTCAGTTTAAGTTGAGTATAGTTTGATACAATGTCTTCCAAATGTCTTCATGAAAATCGTATTTATTGTCACGAATGAATTTAATATTGTAATATTTACATAGACAAATAAACAATTTCTATTTGAAAATTTTGGTTTAGTAGGCGTCAATTGAATATTGATAAATTTTACAAATATTTATTTACACCGTCATTTTGTTTTTACGTGACATTTTTACTTTAATATTGTAATAGATTCCACGCGGGTATACGTACTTATAAGTTTCGATCGATATTCTCAAAATATCGATCAAAAGAACATGTATAAATGCTGTGAGTGTAGTTATATAAACGTGTTATGCGATCATATGGTCTTCTGTGCAATATCATTAGACAAAGTGAACTGATTTGTTGTGATTATTGATGGGGAAAAGGTTGGAAAATATGTAAACATTTTATTGATAAAATGTTGAATAAAGTAAGATGATGCATTGTCAATATTTTGAATCACCTGCGACTGCCTTAAAGATTAACGCGTCAATATGTTAATATGTGCTTTCATTGACGCAATGGTGAGAGAGAACAAACGATGCATGTGTATCTTTATGAAAGTGATTCATAAACACATGCTCATGATATAGTTGGAATCGTACAATAAACCTTTAGCAGATATATATTTTGAATATAAAAATGGTTTTGTCGCTTTTATTTTTTTAACTACTTCGATCGATTTATAGAATTTAAATGTATTGACTCAAAATAGTAACCAATATCCTTTTACCTATGCTGTACAATCTTAAAGTAGAGGTCGGGACGAAACCTTCCTGCTACTGAAGAGCACCAACAGACTCTGATTCATTGCATCCTCAATATGGGATAACTGGCTGGCTGCATCCTCAGTGTTGGTGACAAACCATCGGCTGTGGTGCGATTTGTTCGCCAGATGGCGTGGATAGCTCATCTTGACCTCGTCTTTGTGATTGTGGAACCCCAAAACAGATATGAATTTAGGGGGATGATTAAAATTATGAATTTTAATTTGATGGCAAAATCCTATGAATGATGCCTTTGACTTTTACATGAATTTCTTGATCTGGCCAGGGAATTTAGAATGCTTAATTTGTCAAATTGTCTGAGAGGATTATTTTCAATATGATGAAGTTTTTTCTTGGGATTTTAAAGAAATTGGTCCGCGTCGTTTGGGGGTGAACTGGGGGATATGGTTTATGGTCTTTCCTCTGTATAATACACAAGGATGTCGGTCTGATTCTACGTAATGTCAGCATTGCGCTTTCATAAGAACACAGGGGAAGCGATTCGACACGATAGGGCTATCGTTATTGCTCATAATTCTTACATTAATGGAATATAAAATATCATTTAGATAATAAACTGCCGGGCAAAATAAAGAATAAACCCATGTTTAGGGGTGGCTAAATATGAAGTGTGAGTGAGTGAGTTGGGGTCAACGCCGCTTTTAACAGTATTCCAGTTATATCACGGTGTGTCAGCTTAATGTGGGAGGAAAGCCCGAAGTAATGCAGGTCTCGGTGAAACCCACGAGCACGGGTATGGTGCTGACAAACCTAGAAACATAACTGGGGCGAACCGGGATTCGAACCCACAATCATAGGTTTCTGGCGTGCCCAAGGGACGGAACTCTGCACAGCGAATCGCGGCGCCTTAGACGACTGGGCCACCCGTGCCCCCTATCTAAATATGAAACAAACAAGAAATGACTATTTGATGATGATGTATTTAATGCGGATATTATAGTTGTGTTTTACACCTTAACTTTGCATTGACGTTTGCAGTGTTCGACGACTGTTTTCAGCCTAGTTACGTTTTGATAACATTTGTTATTTTCGGGTCAAATCAAACTTTTGTGTGTATACTTTTTTTGCCCGACAGGTTATGTAGCTGTTTTAAACACTTGTGGTGTTGCTGCCTTGAATATGTCATTTATAAAAACATTTATTGAGGATTTGTGGCTTACAATGCTGTGTGGACATATCAAACTACGCTACATATGTACTAGTATTAATTGATGCTGAAAGTTTCAGTTTTGCATATGAAAGAAAGTCAGGATCATAATCACAACGTTATCATCTATAATCATAATACATAATAATCTTTTGCACTGCCGTGTATGACCAAGTCATCCAAACAGTCACACCAATAACTAATCTATTTCGTTCTCTGTTAACGTTATATCTGACTATCGAATACCAGTACGCCATATCAAGTAATAATGATCCTCGTCAAAGTGGAAACAACACTCTGATATTTACAACACGAATATTTGAACAATATTCGTATTTGAAAAAAAATAAAACATCAACTAAAGAAAATAATCAGTCCCGATGATCTGCCGAAACCGATTCCATTGGGTGTGAAGGCAAATATG
Organism: Haliotis cracherodii; assembly: GCF_022045235.1. NCBI lineage: Eukaryota > Metazoa > Mollusca > Gastropoda > Lepetellida > Haliotidae > Haliotis > Haliotis cracherodii. The sequence continues at coordinate 35,785,663 of NW_027266267.1, forward strand.
TGGTGAAAAATATATGAATGGATCACTGAAAAGCATTGATGAAACCAGTTGTTCACGAAAAGGGTCAGCATGTCCTGCTCTAACGGTAAAATCCCTGGTAAGAATTGGCTATTAAAATCTCACCAAACAAAAATCTTATGTGCCTCTTTGATCGATCACCAAAACCACAGAAGGATCCGAGTATTTAACTTCGAAATATTTCGTAATAGGTTCCCTATATGCTCTAACCATTCGCATATTACCAAACCAACCTTATAAAAATGGCGTCACTCTGACCAATCTTCCGCATATCACCAAACCACCCATCAGAAAGCGACGTTTCTGTGTCGCATCCTTCGATGGAATATATCACAACTACATTTAACTACACACGACGTAATTAATTTGCACTCTCACTAAATTGACCCGTCCTAAAAGTTGGGCCCAGCGTCTCTCCACTGACAAACTAGCTTTTCCTCATGAAGGTAATAATCCCACTACTGCCCCGTAATCTGGTTAGCATAGATCGTCTTTCCTTTGATTAAACGCACGATCAATTCAATAAGCCGTGTTTGGGGACGCGGAACAGACAGCCGATGACAATTTGAATTGATTTCTATGACCCAGTGTTATCGCTGATTTATATGAGTTGTGTAAGGGTTTGTATAAGCTAATATGAATAAAACTGTAAGAGAGAGCAGTTCTTTCTTGTTGAATACAAATTCCAACATTAAGTCAATGAAACCGCAGATTCTTGGGAGGAAAATGTGTACATAGAGAAATGTAGACTATATATATATATATATATATATATATATATATATATATATATATATATATATATGTCTTGTTTCACGATTGACACTAAAAATTAAATGGCAATTGTTATTTCCGACGGAAGCAATGAGCAAAAGAACTAATCCTCGTCATACATAAATGATTATTTTCAAATGAGATAAATAAAACAATGTACATGTATGAAATAATATTTAAATGGAAATAGAATATATAATTAATATTTCAGTCAGAAAAACTGGTCGTATATCTCTCTTGTTTCGATGTTTAAGAAATGAATACGTTTCAACACAGAAAACAACAGATGATTGTATTGAGAAATCGATGTATATCAGAAATTCGTAAAAAATCACTTTTTCCAAATTTAATTACTTTCACATTAGATGAATTCTTGAGAAAACGTGTTTTATTTACGGCGTCATTTCTTGTGAAAAAACATATTGATTAAAGCCACAACTTTTTCCATCAAATATACACTTAAAACTACAACAAAGTAGGAATGGTAATTGACAGACGAATTAATTATTAATATATTCCTTTTCCATACTGTACTGCAAATCGTTACGGTGGAGAGAGTGGACATTCCACACGTAGCACTATGGACATCCTGGAGACAGAATTGGATGTAAGTATTATAAACCGTGGCGTATCCAAAGAATTTAAAATAAGAGAATTAAGCGTAAATAAATAAGATATAAACATTTCTTCCGCATTCTTCCAGAAAGCATTTTTTCGAATTAACGACGTGTTCCTATTTAAAGAAACAAGAAAGCTACGTTTCAAAATGTAGCAGTACAGCTACTAAACTTAACTTGTATGTTATCTTTGATCTTTGATGACAATGTTTGATAACTATAAACTTTTTCGATAACGTTCTACGCTCCGTTGGGGTCCGTGCCTTTACCTGACTCTATACCGAATTCTCTTCTCTATAATAATGGTTTGTACATGGTTTTATATAACGTGTATAAAACCATGGTTGCTTTGGCACCTACGTTTTATTCTTTTGTCATATTATAACGTCAATGATATTTACGTGGCTAATGACGTTTTCTGATTAGTTTCTATGCGAAGCTCACACTTTTAATCACGATTATGTTATTAGTTGTGTGTATGTTATAACATTCTGATCGTGCTGAGATATCAGCGATGACACCTTTGTCTCTGTTGGCAATAACTCCATCTCTCGAAGTCGATGTCTCGTGAACCTGCAATTAACACCCGACCCACCCCCGCACCTGTCAAGCCGGCTCCTATTACAGGTAGAAGTGACACACTTTTGTTCGCGCACGTGCATCGAATAACCTGAGATTGAAGCTCTGCTCTGTGATTAGCGATGTGACGAATATGCTGACTAAACCCTTTTGTGGCAATTTCAAACCTTTTAAATCATTTCTACAATAGCTATATTGTGAGGATAATTACATGTTTGTGTATGGAGAATTAGGAAGACGTGTTCACTTTCAACATCGTATGCTTCTCAAACGGGTTTCAGAAATGAGGGTATATTATCTATTGTCCATGACAGGCGACTAACGGGATCGGGTGGACTTGGTTGATGCATGTCATCTTATCCCAATTGCGGAGATCGATGTTCATGATGTCAATCACTGAATTTGTCTGGTCTAGACTCGATTATTTACAGACCGCCGTCATATAACTGGAATATTGTTAAGTGCGGCGTGAAAAAACAAACATAAAAATATATTCTTTGTCCTTCTAATTTTGTAAGAGGGTAAAATACCCTGTTTATTTTGCAACTAAACATTTTGAAATAAAGTTATTTTAATTGGAAATATTCTTCTGGGATAGGAAGCTACTGTATTATTTGGATTCATACCCTTTTTGCGAAAAATACAGAGGTGAATACTTAAGAGTTGAAGTAATTTTGGTCAATACACTTAATAACTAATACTGGGTACATAACAGTAAATTCTACATTAATAATCGTGATAGTTTATGACGATGTCTTAATCAATTATACCTTTTTGAATGATAAATATTTTTAAAACGTTAATAGCATGAAGTTATATTTTGTTTGAATTGTTGATATCGTCTCGAAAATAGGTGACAAAATTATTACTACTTGAAAGGAAAATAATGAAACGAAATTTGCACACTTGATTAAAATAGCACTGTGAATATGTTAATATAAGTACGTTATTATTATTGTTAAAGCATTGACACTATTTGTACTAATATAATATCATGTATATTCATTCATGTAAACGTACAAGTATGTGTACCCATTGCTTGAGACAATAATTACGAATTCACCAAGTCTTGAATCTGACAGATCTAAGCGATTTGTCCCAGTGGTTAAGTTCCATCTTTTACCTTAAATGTGTTAAGTATACAGACACCCAATGACACGTTCAATTATGTCCGACCTGTGTTGAAAACATATTTAGAAAATTACGTACTGCGTGATCAAATGCAGCTCAGTAAGGGTGTGGTATAAAACAATAACCAATTCGATGTTCTCCTCAGAGATGAGCAAGACTGCATTCGTAATTCAATTAACATGAATCTGATATCGTAAAGGAGGAACACATACGCCAAAGGTTGATGGTGGCTAAACATGTAACAAACAAGAAATGGTTATTCGATGGTGATGCGTTTTATAGGGTTATTTTGGCTGTGATTTATATATTAAGTTTGCAGTGTTTCTCCGAGCGTTTTCAGCCGAGTAAGGTTTTCATGACGTTTGTAATTTAGTTGTCACAACTAATTTTAAAAAGTATACTTTCTTTCATCCGGCAGTTTATTAAGATTGGATGTGGATTGGCGTTGGTATTGGGTCTTCTTGGGTTTAGTTGTGAGTTGTTTAACTTTGTCCGTTTGTTGTATAAGACATATTCCTATGTGACGGCGGTGTGAATACTCGAGTTTAGAGAAGACAGGGAACATCGTGTATTTGATACGCGTATCGTGGTCGGTGTTTCTGAGAGTATTTTCAACCTAATTGCTTGTAAGATCCAATTGTCAAAGTGTATAGGATCTTCAGCCCGGCAGTTCACATAAACACAGCAACACGGGACGATGTCATACGAGTTTCGGAGCCTTACTTAGGTATTATAACACAATTTGTCAGTGTGGGACTTGCACTATTATGAACTGAGGTAAATTGTGTTGAAAGCTGACGCATGAAACCGCTCTGCTGATTGGACTGTCTACATCCCACAACACACTGGCAGATAACGAACATCACCCTCTCCTGACCACGTGAGACATGTTTGTTACAACTTCAGTGAGTGAGTGAGTGAGTTAGTTAAAGTTTAACGTCACATCGGCAATATTTCAAACATATCGTGACGAAACTAAATTTGACATTACCAATATATATTAAGCTGTATAAAATTCTGCCGACGAAGGGCAGTATAATAACTAGAATATCACAGATTTTCGTAAAACTAGTTTGAGAACATGTAAAAATAGATATTAACTGACTTCATCATACGACAACACATTATAAAAACGGGATATGTTCGCCACCAACTGAAGGTTGATCATCGAGCTGGGACCATGGGGAGTTACAGTACGTTTGCTACCTGCATGGACCCCAGTCGGATTTACATCATCCCTTCAGTTGTTGGCGATAGCTGACAAATTTAGCCAAACATTAAAATAACACATATGCTACTTCAGACATCCTTTTAACACACATTCCAGCACAATTATAATAAAAAATATTTCATTTTTTACGTGAATAATTTTATGATGACCATTGTGTTTTAATAATTATGAAAGACCCCAGATGGTTAAGTAAGTAGCTGAAAGAATACATTGTGTCTTAATAAATATTTGTATGAAAAAACCATTAGATAAATGCATATAAAGTAGAATGGATAAAGATTTGTGAAAAATTTAAATTTATATTTAATTCCAACAAGATCAAATTTAGTTTGATAAGTAAATACTTCACTCACCTGTGGGGATGGGGTTCGAACGGGGAGGCTCTCATTTGTCTTCTAGAATGTCAACCGGTTAATGATCAAGAAGTCATCTCGAGAAGTGCATCTGATTAGAATAATTTTGAGGCTCCTCTTGCGTCAAACCATCCTGAAACCGATGGTCCTCCTTTGAGATGGTTCAATGTTTATGTGAGTGAATACGAAGTCTTAGGTGTTGCCGAGGACGTCTTTCCCGTTGTCTGCTGGTTGGACGGCGGTCCCCGTCGATGTCCAGTGAATAAAAAATACTTGCCACGAAAAGATGCAACGCAGACACTGTTTTCATCAACCTAAATCCTAACCCTGGTCTCAGCTCAATTAAACCCAAACTTAAATGTCTCTTGTCTTGGCTCGTTGCCGTCAAACACGCAGAAGATCTCTGCAACGGGACTGTCACCAGGTTTCTGCAAGTCGAAGTCCAAGCGTCAGAATAGTCACGACTAGCCCGTCCCGGCTCTGGTATTGACGGGTATGGTCCGATCCGACTCTGTCCGTATTATTATACCCGCGCCCCCTGGTGCTCGTTTCCGGCAAGACAGTATTGTCGCGGCGATGGTTATATTTGTTGATATTAATTAGCTCTAGCAGCAATCTGATTGGTTCGTGTTGTGAACGCTCGTGACTTATTTAATTTGCGATCGATTTTCCCAAATCTCCATGCGTTCGTTTCTTCTTCGCAGACAGACAGTCCTCGGTCAGGCAATGCAAGAAGGTCCGTGTTAATGTTTGCTGAAAAGTTCTTATTTCTATTTCCGCAGCAATATTTTAACAAGGTACGGAACTATTTAAGATAAATACTTTGTTTTTACTTTTTAATTAGGAGGTAAGCTACTTTGTTTTGAACTTTAATGTTTGCCAACATTGATTTGATATCTTTAGAGTTATGGTAATTTGAAACTTATATCATTAGGTTTTTTTCCAGCAGTGTTTATATGTTCATTCCTGGCTCCTGTTATATTTTGGTATAGCATCTATTTTAACAAGCCCAACTTTTAGATTTAATATGAACACAATTAATGAAAAAAATAAACTAAGTTTAAATTATGTTCAGTCATATTAAATGATTATGTTTAACGATAGCAACCTCTATACATACTTAACTTAATTATTTCATCAAATGTTACATATGTTAAAAAACACAAAAAAGAAAAATGAAATGTATTAGATACCTTAAAGTTCACTTTAATAATGAATCAACCAGTTTCAACTAATATGAAACATCCTCTTCTACCAGAATAATTACCTATCATTTCATTTAATCTCTCTCTCTCTCTCTCTCTCTCTCTCTCTCTCTCTCTCTCTCTCTCTCTCGTTTCGTCACTAGATATTCAGAGTAAACGTCACCACAACCATGTTATCAATCAATAGATTCAATCATTTTCTAATACGCCATGGGGATCCACACGATCAACACTGCCCTACGAGCCTCGTATTGTTAAACTTGACTTTCGCTAGACATGTCAGTGTATTACAACTAGACTCAGCCGTAAGGTGTGAACATGTTTTCCACGCTAGAGTTGATTCACACGTGTGTCTCCGGTATTCACATGTATTCGCCTTTAACATAATGTCAGCATGGGGAAATTAGGAAGTTCCCGGACACAGGAGAATACGGAGGCGGCATTGTCTCTCGGAAGTGATAAATTCCGAATCAGTCCTTTCGCTAATTTGTGAACATGTTAACGGCAGCTGCAATGTTATCGGCATTTAGGTCTTGCGGGGCAACTAGCTTTTGACACCCGATTTGTCGAATTTTCTGAACGTTGGTACCTACGTACTTCTGGTCTCCAGACATGTAATTTGTCTGCAGGAAGGGCTGCGATTAGTATAGACGTCTGTGGCGTTATATTCATGCGCAAGCTTCTTGTTCTTTAACACCGGGATGACTAAGCTGATTATATATTCTACCCTAATTCCTCTCACATTCGACCATGTTACTTTCTTAACCATTTTGTTCACTATGAATATAATTAAAGATAAGCAAATTCGTATGAATCTATATGAAGCACACGTGTAATTATATTGTTTGTTGTTTAACGCCGCACTCAGCAATGTTCCCGCTATATGACGGCGGTCTGTACATAATCGGGTCTGGACCAGACAATCGACACGAGTATTTACAGACCGCCCTCATATAGCTGGAATATTGCTGAGTGCGGCGTTAAACAACAAACCAACCAACCACTCTTCCTTTACCCCACACCATACGTTTCCTCTCCTGCCTTTGTCAGTGTGTGTGCGTGCGTGCGTGCGCGTGTGTGCTTGGCCGGCCCTTTGAATACCAACATATTTGATATACTACAGTAAATACCGTACTCAAGTGCATGTCGGCGCATGGGTAAGAATTAACCCCAGTACAGGAGGAGGGTGTGTGGGTTGTGGTGGTGTGTGTGCGTGCGTGCGTGCGTGCGTGCGTGCGTGCGTGCGTGTGACAAAGTAAAAACATGAACATTAAGAATGAACACACATAAAATCCACTGCGAGTGCCATTGAACGCAAACGATGACGGATAATGGTATTCGTGTAACTCGTTACATTGAAGCATGTATTTCTGTTCGGGGTCCACTTGCTCAAAGCGATCTTAGCGCTAAGATGATCGTAACTCCACACTTTAGCAGAGGCTTACAATAGTCTTAGCGCTAAGATCGCTTTGTGGAAGTGGGCCCTGATAAGAAATACAATCAGTGCTCGGACAACTCATGTAAGATTGTCTTCACTCAATCACTAAGTATCTCGTTATACAAATAAATCCCCATCTATAATAAACATCAACCACCTGCTTTGTATGTTTGTTTTTTTGTTTTTTTTGTTTGTTTGTTTTTTAACGCCGCAATCCCGATGACGACACATATATTTCGTCTACTTGTTCCATCATTCAGATGAATTAAAAGTAAACAAAAATGCCGTCATTGCCAAGTGGTGTTTATCTGATAATTCAGTCAATTAATGTCCGTTCAAAGACAACAGAACCATGAATTAAAACATCCTGTTGAAATTGAAAACGTTTCTTCCTTAAACAATGCGTCTGTCACGATGGTCCGCAAGCAGTGACACGGAAATATTGAAATCAGATGCCCTTCATATAGTTGAGACAGACCAATAATTTGTAAGATGTTAGTTTTAGGGGTCGGAAGTATTCATTTTCAAAGTCATTGTGATGGGAGTTTATTGGAGAGATATTTGTAGATGCCTCAATACCACCAATAAGACTCAATTTTCATTTTTTGTCGTTTAATCAGCTGAACATTGGTTTCCCATTTTGTCGGGCAAGGACGAGACGGTGTGGTTTGGCATCTAATGTTTTTCATAAAGGAATATTTCTCTTCATATATAAGTCCTTGTCGAGGTTTCCATTTTCAAGGTTTTAAATGTTTCAACGAATACATCAAAGAATTGAATTTTTCACAATGCCAATGCAATCAATATATTTGCATGAGGGTTTATTCATATGCCTATGTCAAATATTAAACAAGGATTAAAAATATATTTCAAAATAAAAAATAAAAACAAATTTTGACCTCCGTGAAGGAGCGAAAGTACTTTGCATTTAAGAACTCGTTGCCCCAACACAGCAGTTGAAGTTCTTGGATATAACACAATTAAGACAAAAGTAGAGTACTTGTTAAAAGTAATAAATATGCTGAAAGAAATGAACAAGGGAACATTTTGTTTTAGACAGTAAAATTATATGCTATCCTTGGTTCACAGCTTTGTCTTCCAACTACGCGTTAGAAACAATGCACACAAGCACATCTCAACATTTAATTCTGACGTGTTGAATTTATATGCGTGCTATTTCAGTTGTACTGACAGTAGAACTGATTTCCCTATATTTTCCATTGTTCCCCGATTTGTTTCCATCAGTATACAACAGCAAATACAATCATGCTCATGTTGTTTGATGTGTTTTGTTGTTTTTTTATTTGTGCCTGTTTTCGTTTTCGTATATGAAATTGCCTAGATAATACTGTAAAAAGGAAATTAAATTCGAATTTTCAAAAGTGAAACCTTTCTTTATGATTTCATCAGAATTATCCCTCATAAAAGTATTTCTATTCTATGTACTGGATGAACACTATCGGTGTTTAACTGCTGGCTGCTTTCCACGTTTGTTTGTTGTTTAACGCCGCACCCAGCAATATTCCAGCAAAATGTATTAAGTCTGTACATAGTCCAGTGTTTGTTTGTTTGTTTGTCTAAGTCCGCACTCAGCAATATTACAGCTATATGACAGTGGTCTGTAAATAATCGAGTCTGGACCACACAATCCAGTGATTGACAACATGCACCTCGATCCACGCAATTGGGATTGATGACATACATCAACCAAGTCAGCGAGCCTGACCACCCGATCCCGTTAGTCGCCTTTTACGACAAGCATAGTCGCCTTTTACGGCAAGCATGGGTTGTTGAAGACCTATGTTAACCCCGGAATCTTCAATGGTTAATATTGCATTAATAGCTATGGAAATGATAACAGTGGTGGTAGCAATTGTACTTACAATACAGAAAATAGTAACAGGTTGTATCAGTAATTAGTAACAGTAAATGTCATACTAACAGTAAACGTAGCGGATGTAGTAGCAGTGAGGTGACTGACGGGATCGGGTGATCAGGCTCGCTGACTTGGTTGATGCATGATATCGATCCCAATTGCGTGGATCGATGCTCATGATTTCAATCACTGGATTGTCTGGCCCAGACTCGATTATTTACAGACCGCCGTCAGCTGGAATATTGCTGAGTGCGGCGTTAAACAACAAACCAACCAAACCAACAGTAGTAGCAGTGGAGTAATTAAAAAGGAGACACTTGAAATGCAAAATAAATTTATATCCGAAAGCAGCAATTCGTTTTAAATGTCTTGAAAGTTCTTTGTTTGTCTAAACCAACTCGTCACAATAGTTTCAGACATTTGCTTTTTACAAATTATCCAACCCTTATTTCCAAGCATCCAGTCGTCCCACCCACCCTCGTGTCCTTCATCACTTCTGGCTTTCCTCCGACATAGAGGGCGTGTCAAAACCATATGATCGTGGGTTCGTATCTCAGATTGGCGTTGATTGTAGTTCTAACTTTGTCAGCCCTCTCAAGTGTTAATTGAGAAAACATCAAATACTAGTCTTGCATCATAACTGTAGCACCCGTGGACATTCCGTGTAAACATTGTCGTTTCCCAATTGCGTTGATCGATGCTCATGATATCAATCACTGGATTGATTTGTCCAGGTTCTAATATTGCTGACTATGGTTGTCGTAAAAGGCGACTAACGGGATCGGGTGGTCAGGCTCGGTGATTTGGTTGAAGCATATCATCGATCCCAATTGCGTGGATCGATGCTCATGATATCAATCACTGGCTTTTCTGGTCCAGACCGCCGTCATATAGCTGGAATATCGCTGAGTGCGGCGTAAAACAACAAAACAACCACCCAACCAATCAAATATTGCTGAGTGCGGCGTTAAACAAACAGCGAAACACACAAACATGACAGCAGAATACCTGCATCTAATTGATAAAATAAAGTCAAGATGATATCAGCAGCCGCACTCAGCGGAATTGGCATAACGACGTGATATAACTGAAATACTGTTCAAAGCGGCGTCAAACCCTACTCACTCACTCGCTTCGTCCCATTTAAGAGTAAATAGAGTGTAAAATCACATCGTAAATAACAAAAACTGAGCATGTAACAAAAACTGAGCTTATAACAAAAACTGAGCATATAACAAAAACTGAGCATAAAACAAAAACTGAGTATGTTACAAAAACTGAGCATATAACAAAAACAGAGCATGTAACAAAAACTGAGTATATAACAAAAACTGCGCATGTAACAAAAACTGCGCATATAACAAAAACTGCGCATATAACGGAATAAATACTTATCTAATAGTATTTCCACATCATATTATCATGCCTATTATTATCACACATCGGCTTAGCGTTAAGCCATCTCTTCAAACGCCCAATTACCGAAACTATAAGATTTATTTATGAAAGCGTGCCAGAAATATGTCGACATTTGGGTATTTTGTTTGTAGTCACGTGTTGGGCCATGCCACCGAGTAGTGTGTGGATTATTTTGGTTCCAAACATAGCATTAACTTTTCAACTTATTTCAAACCAATGGGGCTAACAAGGACGTCAACAGAAGACATTGTCAGATTAATTGCTTTTTAAACACAGGAGGCTACGAAACATCAAGAAACGTCGAGATGACGATCGGATGAAAGCTGACGATTTCACGTAACGCGTGTACGGCGCGTGCGACGCGCGTGCAGTGACGTTCGGTTACGTACTGACGGTCTGTCATGGTGTTAGTTAGTCTCGCCTTACATCCCGAGAGATTTCGAGACTTGGAGACCCTCCGCGATCGACCATCGTCGTATAACCTCTGACCCAGCGCGGCACGCGCTGCCCCAAGACATGCACGTGCAAGATGGTCCACATGAATAAAGGACAATAAAGCCCTACCGGACACATGTAATCAACGTCCTAAACCGCTAGATTGCCCGCCATAATCCCACCCGGGTATATTTATAGGTCAAAGGCCTGAATCTAAGTGTGGACTATTTTACCCAAGGGGGGTGGGTTACAAATCAGAAACATCGTGGCACGTGCTGTGCCCGCGTGCTCCGGCCATTGTTACCGTCTGGTCCGTTGTCCAGGCAGACTCTATTTCCAGACCATTACAGTCATGCTAATTAGCACCCGTGTTAGTTTATCTAAGAGCACAGTCGAGTCCTGTCGCCAGCAATTCTTGTCCCGAGCGCTCCGCCCTGTCGGAGCTCTTTGAGGTATCCTTGGCCACAAACTAATTCATTATAAATAATAAGGAAACTTGAGCGCCGGCCCGCCTACTCGACAGGTAGGATGGCCGCGCCGTATCCGGGTATTGACTTTTGTTCACGACATGGATGTGAATGCAACATCGCCACAGACCTAATGGACCTTAAATCAAACCTTGAATGTATCTGCTGAATCACAATATACGCTGTTATCCTTTGTATGATTTTCAGTAAAATAATGTATGACCCAGCCAATTCCGTCGCACGGCTCGCCAACGAGTACATTTAGGACCGTCTATTAAATAGTGACGTACATACATTTTTACGTACTAATGATTCGGAAATTCTTAATCCGCAAATATACATTGTCAAATTTTAATGTGAACAGCAATGCAATATTATGAATATGCATACATGTAACTTAAGTTGTATGTAGTTGTATTTTTTTATTTCTTGTTTGCTCGGTTTAGATGTATGGTTGTATATTTTCTTAGCGTGCTGTAACGAAACTATCCAGATTAAGAATCTTCTAAAGTATAAAATGTCTGTTTGTTTCTTTTTTTCATATAATTTATTATTATTTTTTATTCACTCGGGTTACCTAATAGATTGCAATATAAAGTAATACCACCACACCTGTGGGGCAGGGCATCCAGCCTTTGGTTACAGATTGAATTTTTTTTAAAAAGCCACAAAACAATTTTCATAATTATGAGAAACTAGTCTACGGTTCCGACTATATCATGGACATGTGTCTCTGAATCAAATAGTGATGATACCAGGTGTTCATGAAAAATTCATCGTACCCTGTCCCACCTATCACAAACACATGCAAAGGCAAGGCAAGTTTTCACCCGAAACACGGCAACATGCGGTAATAAACATATCTAATAAACACTAAGTAACATCGTAACAACACTGTCCGGAATGTCAGCGATTGCAAAGCCTCTTGGTATCGGTAGAGCAGCAAAGACTGACCAAACATGAGCCATAGAGATTAATTATTCTTTATTTTATTATGACTGTGACCACTGACGCATGGTTCGATGGTCTTGGAAATTCTTCCATTCACAGCATATTTACTTCGATTCTAACAATGTTGTTCCCACAATATTCAGATCGAGATAAACGTGTTTATGGAGTAATGTTCGCGAATAGAAAAGGTAAAACAAATTTCTTTCTTCGCTGCATCTCTTTAAAAACATAATTTTGCCAGTTGTGTCTAATCTCACTAAAAATAAACATAATAATTATATAGAAATAAAATACTACAATCTGTTCACTGGTCGCTGGCTGACGTGACTGCGTCATCGACCTCTCCCCCGACCCCTTCACAGCCTATGCTATGTTGTCAATATTTGTAATAATATGACGCGAAGGATAAGGCTGTTATTCACCAAGATGTTGTTTTTGAAAGTATGAGGAAGAGAATATATGGATATCAACTTCTTATTATGAGGAACACAACGTTCCGTCTATATGCTTACTCCTTCATCAGGTGATACCGCCATGAAGCCGTAAGCATATACTCCGAAACGTTCATAATGAAGAAGTTGACATCCATATATTCTCTTCCTTATGTGTATCACTTCTAAATGCCTTTCGAAGATTTGAAGGTATGGCTTCCACATAACAATGACATTCTGTGACTCTCTGACCGATGTATATAGTCGGTCACATGCGACAAAAACATTGAGCCCGCATGCATTCGTGTTGTCGGGATAAGAAACGATGAAATTTAAATTACAACTTAAATTCAGCAGTTCATAAAGAATAAAACACCCTTGTTTCAACAGTAATAGGAAACTTAATTTGTCAGGATTCGCGAAGATGTACTTTTATGTCTAATCAGTTGTAAAAAACAGATCGTGTATTTCTGCCTTATTGACTTCGCAGCAAAAGTTGTCTGTATTTCTGCTATATTCAATTTTATTTCCTGTTTGAGCGTTTTTACGTCTGTTTCCGTGTTTATTAGGCGATGCCTATTTTATTTATTTTTTATCATTTTCCCCAACTTTTTATTGATTAATTATGTTGTATTCATGTATGGGGGATATTGACAAATTATTCAGTATTATGTTGAAATAATTACGGTCATTTTTATTCTTCTTCGAGATATTCAGATTACATCCGTACATATCAACTGTTCAAATTGTCGATAAGTTTGGCTTTGTTTGTTTGTTGTTGGCGCTGCACTCAGCAATATCCCAGCGGTGGTCGGTAAATTATATAATATAATCTGACCCAGATAGCCCAGTGACTGACATCATGAGCATCGATCTACGCTATTGGAAATGAAGACATGCTTCAACCAAGTCAGCGAGTCTGACCTCACGATCCCGTTAGTCGCCTCTTACGCCAAACATGGGTTGCTAAAGACAAATTGTAACCCGGATCTCCTAAAGTCGTGGATAAGTTCATTTTTGTTGTTTCATTAGCATGTCCTTTATTCAAGCCAATTGGTTCGTTATTCGATGATTGTGTAAAGTTCGATAATTTAAATGTAAAATACAATTTGCTAATCAAGCGTTTACAAGTTATACATTGACCTTTTCACATTTAAAACTTCCCTACGTAACATAATGTTCTCAAATTAAATGCATTTAAGTGAATATCAAATTTTACATCGTTGTTAAAATATCACATGATAGAATAAGTAAGGGGATTAAAATTTTAAAGATCAAATTGACATCTAATCTGTAAAGTGTTATTTTATATTGTGTAACTTGCTGCTAGGTAACCTTATTTTAGCAATTTTGGCCATAGTTTGGTTTTGAGCTAATCTACAGATTTGCTAGCCTGTATTTTAGCCGGGGGCTTTAGCAATCTGGCCCGCCCATCACAAGGCGCATTCAAAGCTCAATCACGGAAAGTGCTATATCCCACCAAACACATTCAAGGTATGAATTATAAAATAAAAGGAAAACCCGTTAGCCAGATTGTACGACCGATCCTTTACAAACGGATTAGAACTATAAAACAAAGATGGCGTCCGTTTCCGGGTGGGCGTGTTCGATTGGATGACCCGAGTTACTGAAGTGTCGTTGACAATGCTCACATCTGTCGACGGTGCGCGGATGAAAAAGACCGACGGATTAATAAGTAGTAATTTTCGAGGGTTTCTGGGATTAGGAAATCAATGTTAAATGTGTGGTATTGATTCACTATGTGAGCATTATTATGTAGTTGTTTTATTTTGAGATTTGATCTTGATTTGTGCCTGTTTTCGTTTTCGTATTTGAAATTGCCTAGATAATACTGTAAAAAGGAAATTAAATTAGAATTTTCAAAAGTGAAACCTTTCTTTATGATTTCATCAGAATAATCCCTCATAAAAGTATTTCTATTCTATGTACTGGATGAACACTATCGGTGTTTAACTGCTGGCTGCTTTCCATGTTTGTTTGTTTGTTTGTTGTTTAACGCCACACCCAGCAAAATGTATTAAGTCTGTACATAATCCAGTGTTTGTTTGTTTGTTTGTCTAAGTCCGCACTCAGCAATATTCCAGCTATATGACGGCGGTCTGTAAATATTCGAGACTGGACCACACAATCCAGTGATTGACATTGTGAGCATCGACCTACGCAATTGGGATACGATGACATGCATCAAACAAGTCAGCGAGCCTGACCATCCGATCCCGTTAGTCGCCTCTTACGACAAGCATAGTCACCTTTTACGGCAAGCATAGGTTGCTGAAAACCTTCACGGGTCCGGAATTCACACGGGTAGTATTGCAGTAATGGGACTCCTGTATATACACGGGTGATTAAATAATTTCATCGTCGCACAGAGGGCTATGATTCGGTGACGAATTAAAAACAAGTGTGCAGTTATATTGATGCAAAAATAGTAAAAAAATCATTAATCCTCTCTCACTCCCTCAAATGGTCCTATAGCATCCCTAGTCTTTTAAATGATTGTTAAACTCTGTCTTGCCTTAATGACATTAGTCTATGTTCTGTGGGTGATATGTTAACACTTTCACATGTATAAAGAATGACCTTTTCGGGTAATAAAGTATTGTTATTGTCTGCTCAACCTGCAATGATATTACTTGTATCCGATCGTCACGATACGGCTGAAATATTGCCGATGTGACGTAAAGCATAAACTCACTCACTTGTATCTGAACGCAATATTCACTCTCCGTATTTAAACCCCTAGGTAGAGGCTACTAGGGCTCTGTTCTCACCTGGACTTTCAAACTACCCTCGAGTCTTGAGGACTGAACACATTCCTAATTTAACAATATTCCGAAACAAGATGTGATCGGTGGACCCAAGGATCATATAATGAATATTTCTTTGGAAGAAAATACGTTATTATTTAATAATTACAAAATAGCTGCAACTGTGAAGACAAACGCTGGTTTAGAAATGTTGATTCTGGGTATCAATTTTAAACAGGAATGCAATACCAACTTCTAATTTGAGTCATGCTGTAGAGCTTTGAGCAGGCACCGAATGAGTAGCTATTAATTAGTAAAATTATGTGTCCTGATAATGTTTTCCGTGCATTTTCTTCAATATTTTATGTGCATACGTTTAAATGAATATTTAGTTGGTATCCTACGAGCTGAGAGGAATGTCGGACTACCTGTCTGTCCCGAGTGATCTGTTTGTCTCAGTTGTAAACATTTTCTAAATATACCACTGTCATTTTTTAAAGATAATATACCGACAAAAATGTGGCATTTTCACATTATATTATAAACGATGGAAAGTAGATTAAAATAACTGTTAGTCGTTTGGAAAATTATGTCGGTGGTGATTGGTCAGAGATTGTATATCATACGCATTAATATGAAACCAAATGTGATGTTATTGGTTTTTGGTTTTGAATGATAATTCAAGGGATGGCTCCCAGTTGCCTATAACCATCAGCGCTAATTACGGTAAAGTGTAGCTTCTATTGTCTTTTGCTTATCAACCATCAGTGGCAATTATCTGTTGTTAAATTCCACCTTTTGTTATCTTTTTAATTTTGTTTTCCTTACATCTACATATATATGCTCTCTGCCTCATAGCATTCATTCACCTGATGAAGGAGTAAGCATATACTCCGAAACGTTGTTTCGTCAAAATCAAGAAGTTGACATCCATACATTCTCTTCCTTATGTGTATCACTTCTAAATGCCACTCAAAGACCTGTTTTTATTTATATGTAAAACATCTTTTTGGGTGGATACAAAATTGCCAATAATGTATGGCATATGTTCCCACTATTTTCTAAAGTGAAAAGGAAAAATGGTTCATTGAAATATTTACGGCGCCTTCAACACGAATCCCACGATCGATGGAATATTGTATCGACAAGCCTACCAACTGAAAACGGCGTAAACCTTGCCAGCTCATGACGATATTTCTACCTTCCCAAGATTGGTCACTCCATTACATGAAAATATTCGTTACATGATAAAACAAGGGCCAAAGTGAGCGTGGCTCACTAATTCCCCCGACCCGCATAGTGTGTCAGTAGTTTCAAATTTAATAATGGATAGGGTTAGGGTTTGAAAATTTCATAAAAAATTGGAAAATTAATAAAAACATTCTTTGTCTTTTGACTGCACCACTCCATAAGACACAGATTATATGTACTAAGTTTGAGACGATTCCACTGAAAGTTGAAGAGAAATCGCGGAACAAAGTTTTCGGACGATGCGGACGGAACCTTGGTAATTTATAACTATATACCCCCGACTTAAAAGGTCGGGGGTATAAATATAAATAATCAAAAACTGTTCAATGGCTGGTATTAAGAAATATGAACATAAACAGTTTGATTGGCATACTAGAATTTGAGTAGATTCAGCTCGATAACGATGTAAGAATCTGCTTAACGTCGCTAGCTGCAATAAACCAAAAGTTGTTCTCCATAACGTTTTCTTTTAAACAAAAGCAGTTTGTGAATTGTTAATAATTTATCGCATATGGAGCATATATTAATACATAAAATCGAATGAATTGTAACGCACTTGTCAGTGAGAGAAATATACCATGTAATTTATATGAATGATGAAATAAGCACATTCAAAATTAACTGAACATTAAAATATGAACACAACATCTTCAAATGTTATTATACCGTTAACAAGACTTCTCATATTGAAGGGAAAAATTGACACAGTCAATTTACTGAAAAAAACATTCAGCGCCGTAGCAGTGTTTTTATGAGTTCAGGCCTGTCTTTGTAATTTTATTTTGGTATATTTTGTTTGTTTGTTTGTTGTTTAAAGCCGCAACACCCCAGGTATATGACGGCGGCCTGTAAATAATTGAGTCAGGGCCATACAATCCAATAATCGACATTATGCTCATCAACCCGAGATCGATGCTCATGGTGTCAATTATTTACAGACCACCGATTATAGCTGGGGTATTGCTAAGTGAGGCGTTAAACAACAAACAAACAAACCAATATGAACGCATGTTGGTATGCTGGCGTTAGTAACACAGCTTATGGATTACAATACTACTACTAAAATAATGAAATTATAAAGACAGGAATAAGTTCATAAATGAATATACTACGCAAATAATATTGGAAATATGAATCTACTTATACTTACATAAATCTTATCCATTAATTCAATTTTACAACATAAAAACACAAATATGATGGTATCTATTTTTTTATAGCAAACTGAAACTTGTAGAGTCATATTGATATTTTATTAACAACAATATATCATATTTTATGAGGCAAAATCGAATAACCTTCTAACAGCGTTTTTAAAACAAAGCTGTTAGCATATGGCAACAAAATGACAAATGATCTAAAAAGTAATATGAAAAAAAAGGCGATCCAATGTCTTTTTTAATTAACCCATCATTCAAAAGCATTTTGCTCACACACACACACACATATATATATACAGAGAACAGTTTCCACTAACAACGAAGAATTGTTTAGCATTGCTGAGTGAAAAAAACCCATCCAAGCGTTGGACACAGTGTCGAAATTCAATAAGAAACATTAAACTTGCAAGCGGAAACCACCAAATGTCATTTGTGTTAGCGGTGAAAGGGAATGTGATTTTATGGCAATAGTTATATTTCAGTGAATGTTTAATTAATGTTTTCGTATAATATCCTTTACTATTCTCAGTTTATGACTGAAGAAGATTTTAGCAGTTGGGAAATGTAAATAAGTGCGAAAGAACTGCGTAATCATATGGAAAAAAACTGCGTAGTCATATGAAATACTTGCTAAAACCAGGGTCC
Organism: Haliotis cracherodii; assembly: GCF_022045235.1. NCBI lineage: Eukaryota > Metazoa > Mollusca > Gastropoda > Lepetellida > Haliotidae > Haliotis > Haliotis cracherodii. The sequence goes on from NW_027266267.1 coordinate 35,804,412, forward strand.
GTTGTACGGTTCCGATATCATGAGCATTTGGTTAAGGACTAATATTAAACAGTGGGAGCCCTGAATATTTCGGGATAGAATAGGTCTTCAGCAACCCATACTTGCCATAAAAGGCGAGTAACTTAACAGGGCAATTGGCCCGTGAAGATCCGGGGTAGAATAGGTCTTCAGCAACCCATGTATGCCATAAAAAGGTGACTGCCGGGATCGGGTCGTCAGGCTCACTGACTTGTTTGATGCATGTCATCGAGCCCAGTTGCGTGCACTATTTGTCTGGTCCAGACTCAATTATATACAGACCGTTAAACACCAACCAACCAACCAACCAACCAACCCCGGATCTTCACGGGCCAATTGCTCTGTTAAATTACTCGCCTTTTGCGGCAAGCATGGGTTGCTAACGAGACCTATATTCTACCCCGGATCATCACAGATCTCAACCACTGACATGTGTGGTCCACGCTCGATAATGTATAGGCCGCCGTCAAGCAGCTGGAATGTTGACGAGTGCGGCGTTAAACAACAAATTGGTTGGTTGGCTGGTTGTTTAACACCGCACTCGGCAATATTCCAGCTATATGACGGCGGTCTGTAAATATCCGATTCTGGACCAGACAATCCAGTGATTAATACCATGAGCATCGATCCACGCAATTGGGATCGATGACATGCATCAACCAAGTCAGCGAGCCTGACCACCCGATCCCGATAGTCGCTTTTTGCGGCAAGCATGGGTTGCTGAAGACCTATTCTACCCCGGATCTTCACAGGTCTAAGCAACACCAGATACAATCACAGCGACAGGCATATCATATTTGTTTGTTTGTTGTTTAACGCCGCACTCAGCAATATTCCAGCCATATGACATCTGTCTGTAAAATAAGTCTGGACCAGACAATGCAGTGATTGACATCATGAGCATCGATCCACGCAATCGGAATCGATGACATGCATCAACCAAGTCAGCCAGCCTGACCACCCGATCCCGTTAGTCGCCTTTTACGACAAGTATAGTCGCCTTTTACAGCAAGTATGGTATAAACATACTCTGAATATGTAAGCTGGCTATTCCAAAGGGAAGTTTGTTTGTTTGTTTGGGTTGTGGTTTAACGCTGCGCTCAGCAATATTCCAGCTATATGACGGCTGTCTGTAAAATAACCGAGTCTGGACCAGCCAATCCAATGATTGACATCATGAGCATGGATCCACGCAATTGGGATCAATGACGTGCATCAACCAAGTCAGCGAGCCTGACCACCCGATCTCGTTAGTCGCCTCTTACAACAAGCACAGTCGCCTTCTACGGCAAAGAAAGAAAGAATTTAACAACTGCATCCCCAATACCAAAATCCAATAACATTACTAAAGAACAACAACTTTCGTTTCTTGTTTAACGCTGAACTCAGCAACGTTCCCGTATATTACAAATCCCCATAACCAAACATAAAGGCATACAATTGTTTACAAATACAAGCTTGTATAATTTCTTAATGAAGTTAGTTTATCAGTTTGAATATGCGAAAATCACTGTCACAATGAGACGAAATGAACCCAACAAGACACACCGTACACCTCCGGATGACATTGTTTAAATGTTCACAATGCTAGCATGGGCTTTTCTCATTAACGAACAAGTAAACATTGTACTTCTAACCACTCCCCAAATAAACACGAGCCTAATGTGTTTGATCAGATCATGCTGTCGGAGTCTTTCATCTAGACAAAACTTTATGATGTCGAAACTTCCAAACAGATGGCAAAAAACGACCAAATTCCTATTATAGCGAGGCCACATATGCAGATAGACTTTAAAAACATCATTTAAGAGCCATCGTGGTCTTGGGCAACGGAAAGATGGATTTTGTATCTGACATACGCGCAGTCTGAAATCGACTGCGTGTGGTGTAAAGGGTTCACCGTTCCTGGAAGCCAATTAGTGCGGTATTAGCACCTGCGCTTTCCTTGCAAGAGCGGTAGGCCCTTATTTTGTCTATCGACCAATGTGGAACTGTCAGAGGCCATTTCGCTGGGGAGTCGTCTTTTGACGACCATCAGATCCTAAGGATCGCTTCAAACACTGCCGATGATTACTGTGCTCTAATTAGACACAAACGTTGGGAGATTAGGGAACGGACTTCTTTGGCAAAGGCATAAAGCCAGAAGCGTTCCCGAGGAGGGGAATGCTCCACCGACGGGCGACCAAGATATCGAGTTCTACCTGGTGATCTTTCGACAAATATTGGATTTCAGCAATAACAATTTATTATTTGTCATAATCGCCATATTGATTCGTGGAGTCCCGCGCTTTGTAAAAGAAGTCCAAACATTTTTACAATGTAGAAGTCGTTTTGTTAAAAGAACGATTGTTTCCTGTGATTTATCAAATTTCCTATCATAAAACAATTGGACTAAGTGATTTTATGGTTTTCGAGCTTTATTTTCGTTAACAGCATGATGTTGTAGACGCGTTTTGCCAATTAGGTTTTCAGACATCAAGGTCACTTAGTTCTTTTGCTGTATCACTTTCGAACTCAATATTTAATTCTGCAAAAGTTCGGAATACAGAGGAAGAGTCACTTTATGACCAGGGATACTTGACTGTTGTTTAACGTTGTTTTAAAGCTTTCAAAAAGTGTAACGGTAGACTTGTGGAAGACATTTCCACATTTGATGCATCAGTGACAAAAAAAAATATGTCCGATGTAATTCTTTATTTTAATTTGTACCATATATTCCCATGTTTCTTTTTTCAGGTGAACAATTGACTTGTCTTGACATTCTTTGAAGTCAGAACCTTACCACATACAGATAGGGAGCAGGTGCTGTGTATTTCTTGCTGGAATGTCAGCTGGACTATCTCGTCTATAACAAGACACCATGGAAATTCAACCCCCTTTCCTGGGTTGCAAACAACAGCCACCGAAGGGATTAAAAAAGAAATAGTCCTCAGCAGACCGGTTTCTCAAACGAGTTATTATTACCGATGCAACGTTAGATTTTAACTTAATCACTACTACGGTTCATTTGATAATAGTTCTTCTGCAACTTAGCATATTACATGATAAGATGATTGGTTGGTTGGTTTGATGTTTAACGCCGCACTCGGCAATATTCCAGCTATATGACGGTGGTCTGTTAATAATCGAGTCTGGACCAGACAATCCAGTGATTAATATCATGAGCATCGATCCACGCAATTGGGTTCGATGACATGCATCAACCAAGTCAGCGAGCCTGACCACCCGATCCCGTTAGTCGCCTTTTACGACAAGCATAGTCAACTTTTACAGCAAGCATGGGTTGCTGAAGACCTATTCTACCCCGGAATCTTCACGGGTCGCGATAACTAGTGGAAAGTGGGTATTAGGAATATGACTGCCCGGGAACAAGTACCAAAAAACAACTCACTCGAACGCGCAACCTTGACGGCGCTCGTATAAATGCGTTCGTCTGCAGGATATAACCACACGTGATGTGATAAAAGCACACAAAACAAATGCCACGACTGTCACAGGAACCGAGAGAGAGAGCCATTGGTATAGCCGAAATGGGGGCAACACATGTCCAGAAGGTTTGGTTGTACACCATTGACAGTAGCCAGGCTGATTCAACGGTACAGGGAGGACACAGGACAGGCCTAGAACCTGTGACAACACCACTGGAAGACTGTCAGATTTGGCTCATTCACCTACGAAACAGATTCGTAACGGCGACGGCAGCGGCAGCATCAGCGTTGGGACATACCATTAGCCAACGTACAGTACTACGACGACTTCGTGCTGCTGAAATCCGAGCGTATCGTCCTTTCCGAGGAATGGTACTGACTGCTCAACATCGACGTCTGAGACTGCGATGGGCGAGGCAGGTTCGACGCTGGCAAGTGAGAAATTGTCGCCGAGTGCTGTTTACTGATGAAAACTTGTTTCGGCAGAGAACGAGTTAATCGACGCAGAGGGGAACGTTTGTGTTCCGGCGTGTATTCGAGAGGTCCATCCATTCGGCGGGGGAGGTGTCATGGTGTTGGGCGGTATTTGTGGAGATCAGAAGATTGATTTGGTGATTATACAGGGAAACCTGAACGCTGTGCAGTACAGAGACCAAGTGTCGCAGTCGGTTGTGCTTCCGTTCTTACAAAACCAACAGCAGGGGACATAGTTTCAACACGAAAATGCCTCATACCGCAAGACTGACTAGGAACTTTCTAAACCAGCAGAACGTTACGTTTTTGCCCTTGCCTGCCCACTCACCCGATATGAATCCTATTGAACATCTGTGGGACCATCTTGACAGACAGATTAGAGCACGCCATCAGCCTCCCGTCAACAGACAAGAATTGCAGCAGGCCCTGAGAGACGAGTGGCAACGGAAACCAGTCCACGTCATCAGAAGACTGACGTCATCGATGAGGCGGCGTATGCATTGACGCAGCTGGACGTCATACACGCTATTGAAGGCAACTGTATCGACAATGAACTTGTAGTGTGTCTGACAATTTTTTGGTGACATTTCAGACAACTTTTGAAAATGAAATTTCTCACCCCACAATTGTTTACCTTGAGCTTACATGACCTGTGAGTGCACAATTTCATTCAAACTGTGGTTTATCAATCATTTGTTACCCCTCCCTAGATTATATTATAAAATTCACAACAAAACCTCTTCTTATCATTTTTTTATCGATCATGGAACTCGACCTATACTTTCTTTTGCCGCCCAGTTTATAAAGCGAAAAAATCATGAACGCGACATGAAACCCCATTGTTCACTTATAAAGCGGACCCGTGAAAATCCGCGGTAGAAGAGGTCTTCAGCAACCCATGCTTGCCGTGAAAAGCGACTATGATTGTCGTAACAGGTTCGGATGGTCATGCAGGCTAGATGACTTGGTTGATGCATGTCATCGTATCCCAATTACGTGGATTGTTTGGTCCAGACTCGTTTATTTATACAGACCGTCCTCATATAGCTGGAATATTGCGGAGTGCAGTGTTAAACCACAAACAAACAAACACTTATAAAGCGACGTGTATGCTCGTGTGTGTGGCTGTTTATACCAAGTTTTATAATGCTGTCCCACTGAGATACCGTGAAGATTCCGGGGTAGAATAGGTCTTCAGCAACCCATGTTTGCCGTAAAAGGCGACTATGCTTGTCGTTAAAGGCGACTAAAGGGATCGGGTGGTCAGGCTCGCTGACTTGGTTGATGCATGTCATCGTATCCCATTTGCGTGATCGATGCTCATGATATCAATCACTGGATTGTCTGGCCCAGACTCGATTATTTACAGACCGCCGTCATAAAGCTGGAATACTGCTGAGTGCGGCGTAAAACAACAAACCAACAAACAACCAACCATGCCGCAGTTTTAACATGCATACCTCGCACAGACACAATATACACATTCCGAGCCGACCAGTCCTTGTTTTTAGCCCGTCAATGCCGAGCGCCAGGCAGGGTAAGAACAAGTACCATCTTTTGAACGTCTTTGCATAATGCGCCCGGGGATTCAACCACCGACCTTCAGCTCTCCGGGCACGAGATCACAAGACGATGGAGGTGGTCAATTTGTTAAAAGGTTTAGTTACAATCTTGAGTAAACCAGTGACTTTAAAGCATGCATAATACCCCAAGACATTTAGTTGAGACACCCAACATGTTCACCTTATCATACGTAGTCGCCTCTTACGACGCCCCGTGAAGATCCGGGCAAGGTCTTCATCTATCCATGTTTGACATAAGAGACGGCTATGCCTGTCGTACGTAAGAGGTGACTAAATAAATCAGATGGTCGGGATTGCTGACTGCTTGATGCATGTTATCGTGTCCCAATTGCGTGGATCGATGCTCATGGTGATCCAAGCAATTGGGATACGATGACATGCATCAACTAAGTCAGCGAGCCTGACCACCCGATCCCGTTAGTCGCCTTTTACATAATACACTAGGGGTTTGCTGCGTATGCCACAGACCATTGAAGATCCGGGGTAGAATAGGTCTTCAGCAACCCATGCTTGCCGTAAAAGGCGAACGGGATCGGGTGGCCAGGCTTGCTGACTTGGTTGATGCATGTCATCGTATCCCAATCGTGTGGATCGATGCTCATGATGTCAATTACTGGATTGTTTGATCCACGCTCGATTATTTATACAGACCGCCGTCATATAGCTGTCAATTTTGCTGACATATGTTTTTATATTGTATACGTTTATCATACCCCCATTTACGAAGTATATATTTACGGGGTATATAGCGTTCCGTTCGTCCGTCCTTCCGTCCGAGCTTTTGTACGGCCCATAACTTTTTAACCATGCACCCTAGCTTCATCAAACTTGCTACACACATTTACCACAATGAGTACTTGGTCCTTTTTGCTAGTTTGAAGATTCTGAATTTTTTTACTTTTGCCGTTTCCATGGAAACATAAACATAAATATATTTTCAAAAATTGTTTCCACACAAGTAGATAATCATAAGTATCTTTGATATTGTTCCATTTTTTATGTGTTTTTATATCAACAATTTTTGGTCCTTTTGATAATTCTTCTTATGTAACTCCTCAGTCAAATTTTTATTCAAAGGTGTTCATGGTGATCTACTTCCTCGTAGTGAACACTGGTAACATGCAAGATTTTTTTAGGGGAGGGTTGGGGGGAGGGTGTCAATTATCACTGGAACTCAATCTTAGTTTTTAAAACATTGAAGTTAAAATCAGTTACAAATGTGTAATATTTCCTTAATTAACACACTATTAACTATTTGTTGTTATTACTTGCCCGTGAAGAGATCACACGTTTAATAAACATACAGCTGTATTACACATTGTGTAATACCAAAACGCGTGCTTATGTACTCTCGGAACACGTTTCAAGAACAAATATTGAAAGCTCTCAGCTTCCCACTCGCACACTCGATGACCCCAGCAACCTTGTTGCTTGGCTGACGTCACATGGCATTGTTTCGCCGATGGATCTTGCAACAAAATTCCACAAATTACGTCATCTGGTATTGTGACGTTATTGTAAACTTTGAGGTGCAGGGCCCGTTCCACAAGGCGATCGTATTGTAGAGCAACGACAGTCGTTAGTCTAAGTTAAAGTATGTGAGTTGCGATAGTCTTAGCCCTACGATAATTTTGTGATTTCTAAAGGTGGACCGTTGTATGGTATTAAATTCATACGTTTCAACTTTTGACGAGTTTGAAGTATTATTCTGTTACCCTCAATTGGACTATGCCGTGGATCGTGTAGGTGTCAGCCTATTCATACTCAACAGTATAATTAAAAAAACCCGTTATAAATGGCAAGTAATCAATAAAATACAACTCGCTCCCGTGTAAAACCAATTTTATGAAACTCGTCAGATACCACAACTATTCACTCGTTTCATAAAATTGGTATTACACGGGAGCTCGTTTAGTATTCTATATTTAACCAGCAGGGATAACGGGGGTATGTGAGCTTTGCTCACTTCTTTCTTGTTAGATAATGAAACCATATTTCTACTGTATATGTATATTGATGACTACAAATTTTAGATCATACACGACCTGTGAAGATAGAATAGGTCTTCAGCAACCCATGCTTGCCGTAAAAGGCGAATATGCTTGTCGTAAGAGGCGACTAACGGGATTGGGTGGTCAGGCTCGCTGACTTGGTTGAAGCATGTCATCGATCCCAATTTCGTGGGATCCGGGTTAGAATAGTTATTTAGCAACCCATTCTTGCCGTAAAAGGCAACTAAGCTTGTCGTAGGAGGCAACTAACGGGATCTGGTGGTCAGGCTCGCTGACTTGGTTGAAACATGTCATCGATCCCAGTTTGTGGATCGATGCTTATGTTGTCAATCACTGGATTGTCTGTCCAGACACGATTATTTACAGACCGCCGTCATGTAGCTGGAATATTGTTGAGTTCGGGGTTAAACAACAACTAAACAAACAAACCAATTGCGTGGATCGATGCTCATGATATTAATCACTGGATTGTCTTGTCCAGACTCGTTTATCTACAGACCGCCGTGTATAGCTCGAATATTGCTGAGTGCGGCGTTAAACAACAAACCAACCAACGAACCAACCAACCTAACACGGAAATACTCCTTTGAGTGACAGCGTTTAACGGATTTCCTTTCCTTTCAGACCATAAACATGCCCGTCTGTTTGAGTTGTGTAGCCCGTAATTTTGTGCGTCAGATTTAATAACGACAACACATGGAGAGATTAGTATCTTCAGTGAAACATAACCCCACGTGCACAGCACGCGACCAAACCATGAAAGCGAGGCTACAGGCGTGAAGGGCCCACGGTACGGTATTGTTGGGAAATTATTTACTTCAAATTGAGTTTGCGTTATCTTAAAATCCTCTAATACCGGCACCCTCCCGATCCATCAACATCCCTCCCCATCTTCTTAACCCCTACCCGCTTTCTTCGGGTCCTCAACGGAACCCGTTTGTATTGCTTGGTTGGGTTGGACAGGTGCGTAGAATCAAGCACTCCAGCTTATCACATGTGCGATGAAGCGTTGGATAAGCTCGTTTGCCGCTGGGGAGAATGGCGGTGTTTCTCTGATATGAGGGTTTGAAAACCTTTCTTTTGTTTTTGTTTGTTTATGTGTTGTTTACCGCGGCATCCTGCAATATTCCAGCAAAACGTCGGTGGGAAGGACGTCTCCCAGACCCGAGAGTGAGTGAGTGAGTGAGTGAGTGAGTATGATTTTACGCCGCTTTTAGCAATATTCCCGCAATATCACGGCGGGGGACACCAGAAATGGGCTTCACACAATGTACCCAAGTCGGGAATCGAACCCGGGTTTTCGGCGTGACAAGCGAACGCTTTAACCACTAGGCTACCCGACCGCCCCTCCCAGACCCGAGAGAATGTGTGAGTTAATATGGTTTTACGCCGCTTTTAGCAATATTCCCGCAATATCACGGCGGGGGACACCAGAAATGGGCTTCACACAATGTACCCAAGTCGGGAATCGAACCCGGGTTTTCGGCGTGACAAGCGAACGCTTTAACCACTAGGCTACCCGACCGCCCCTCCCAGACCCGAGAGAATGAATTACAAGACATGCAACTGAAGTCAAGAATGATGGCAAGTCATCATCTCCAGAAATTAGGTATTCATTTATACTTTATATTTTGTAGATATATATTTTAAAATAAGTGTTATTTCTTGGACTAAATGTCTCGACTGGGCACATCAATCAGTCAGTTCCCCGTGACAATACAGTCGCCTGTTCTGAGTGCTTGGACCCGTGAAGATTCCGGGGTAGAATAGGTCTTCAGCAAATCATGCTTGCCGTAAAAGGTGACTATGCTTGTCGTAAAAGGCGACTAACGGGATCGGGTGGTCAGGCTCGCTGACTTGGTTGATGCATGTCATCGATCCCAATTGCGTGGATCAATGCTCATGATGTCAATCACTGCATTGTCTGGTTCAGACTCGATTATTTACAGACCGCCGTCATGTAGCTGGAATATTGCTGAGTGCGGCGTTAAACAACAAACCAACCAACCAATCTTGGGACCAATTCTTACCTGGAATTCCCACAGCCTGGGCTCGAATCGGATGAGTCACATATATAAATAGATGGATATTGTTTTAAAGTGTTGTGTCGATGAGCTGAAGTGTTGTGTCGATGAGCTGAAGTGTTGTGTCGATGAGCTCAAGTGTTGTGTTGATGAGCTCAAGTGTTGCGTCGATGAGCTGAAGTGTTGTGTCGATGAGCTCAAGTGTTGTGTCGATGAGTGGAGGTGTTGTGTCGATGAGCTGAAGTGTTGTGTCGATGAGCTGAAGTGCTGTGTCGATGAGCTGAGTTGTATCGATGAGCTGAAGTGTTGTGTCGATGAGCTGAAGTGTTGTGTCGATGAGCTGAGTTGTATCATGGCGCATCGGCTTGATGTGGGATGCACTGTATAATCACGAAGAGTCTTTAATAGCCGATAACATAACATACACACGGGCAAAAGAAATTACACGACGCAAGATATGACGATCATTGACAGAGGAGGTAAGACACGTGAATTATAGTTGTAATTGCCGAATACTTCCTTTTGTATGAACATAAGAAATTATTCAATGGTAATTTGATAAAACAAAGCGTATGAGTGGCACAATAATGGGGGTGGGATGAGTTGTCCGGTATTCGATCATCCTGCTTGTCCTGCGAACAATTAAATTTTTAGGTGAAAAACATTATCATGTTTTCTCTTTTCTCCAATTATTGTTTGACAATTGTTTTTAGGATACCCATCATATAATCGTTTGAAATAAACAATGTTTTCATCGTGCTCGTATTTGCTAATTGCGACTATGGAGCTTAAGCTAAATCGCCTTTGGATATTCCTTAAATCCGTTCTCAAATCCCATCCATTATTGGAACTATGCGGTAAAAGACAAATTGTCGCAATGAGCACTCCCTGCGGTGTGCATGCTGTGTCTGGACAAACGAAGCGAACGATAACGAAAGGAAAGGTTTATTTCTCATATTAGTGTAATGTATTCTGAATTTAGGAAATATTAATCAAAGGAAACAACGCTCTTAATACCGAGATTGATCACCGAGGTTTTCGTCCATGTACCGTGCCTTGTAATTTTCCCTCCCCCGGTGCGCCATCTTGAATGCGAAAATGTGGCGGCCATATTGGATCTCAACCCCAGCTCTGTGCCGATCCCTCCCTATAATCATAAACTCATTACGGAAACTCAATACTTGGACGGAGCCTTTTATAATAGACAATAGATTGGTGAAATTGTAGGGTATATGTTTGGAAGGGATTTGGGGGGAATTATCCGTCTTTGTGTTGGACGACATCTCTTTCAATTTTAAAAACCGTTAGAGGTCTAAGTATGGTAGGGAACACGTGCTCGCGACAGGTAATCCAACGTTGTTAGATTTTAGTCGTTGTTTTTTCAACACCTGTGTTTCGGCAAATCTCGGTGGCGCGTGCAGAAAGTTAAATAAATGAAGACGGTTCAATCTCCATTTATGAAATTCGTAGCCAGTCTGTCTTGAATATTATGACTCGTACGTCATATTGACCTATCCCTTAAGCTATACTGTTATCCATTCAAATGTTGGTAAAATAAAACTTTGGTACCCCGAACTTTTTGAGCACTAAATTAAAAAAATAACCAAAACATCCGTATTGGTTTTTATTTAAAATACCCAACCGATACCCACTTTAGTCATCTGTGGCATACATGGGTTACATAGCAACCATTCTGACCCGGGAACCGTGAAGATCCGGGGTAGAATAGGTCTTCAGCAACCCATGCTTGCCATAAAAGGCGACTAACGGGATCGGGTGGTCAGGCTCGCTGACTTGGTTTGATGCATGTCATCGATCCCAATTATGTGGATCGATGCTCATGATGCCAATCACTGGATTGTCTGGTCTAGACTCGATTATTTACGGACTGCCGTCATATAGCTGTAATATTGCTGAGTGCGGCGTTAAACAACAACCCAACCAACCAACTAAGCTGACTTGTTTGATGCATGTCATCGATCCCAATTGCGTGGATCGATGCTCATGTTGTCAATCACTGGATTGTCTCGCCCAGACTCGATTATTTACAGACCGCCGTCAATTTGCTGGAATATTGCTGAGTGCGGCGTTAAACACCAAACCAACCAACCTCGGAAAATCCTTATCTAAACTTATTAGGGACGCCCGTCCCTTGTTTGATGAGGAATAGACATTGAATGACATTGGCATTTTTATCATTCGATTGTGATAGCAAGTTTACCGGTTGAGTTGTCAGATGGATAACACTATCAATTGTAGACTATCCGTTGAAGGTAACAATAGGTCCCAAGCTTGTTTGTCCTAAGAGATGACTAATATGATCATCGGGTTGTCCAACTGCCTTTGATGTGATTATGTATTGAAGTAAGTCAGGTAGTTACAGCGTCAGCTCGTCACGCTGAAGACCCGGGTCCGATTTCCAACGTGGGCATTATGTTTGAAGCCCATTTCTGGTCTCCCCCGCCGTGATATTGCTGGAATATTGCTTTTGAGCGGCGTAAAAGCATACCCAATCACCTCACTGTTCCATGGGGAGGACGCAATTATGTATACGCCGTGTTTTTTGCTCGAGCTAACTGAAGCGTAAAACAACACATGTAGCACGTGATAGAATTGGTCCTCGGCAACCTATGCTGGTCTTAAGATTTGGTTGGTTGGTTTGTTTGTTGTTTAACGCCGCACTCAGCAATATTCCAGGATATGACTTAATATCTTAACTCACCCACTCACTCACTCTTATAGTTGTGTGTTACAGCAATACACATGGCTGCTGTGTTGTCTCCTGACAACCATTTTGTAAAAAGACATTTATGCGTTTTATTTCAGGTACTGCCACAGGTTATCCTTGTTTGTTTGTTGTTTTACGCCGCACTGAGCAATATTCCAGCTATATGACAGTGGTCTGTAAATAATCGAGTCTGGTCCAGACAATCCAGTGATTAATATAATGAGCCTCGATCCACCCAAATGGGATTGATGCATCAACCAAGTCAGCGAGCCTGACAACCCGATCCCGTTTGTCGCCTTTTACGACAAGCATAGTCGCCTTTTACGGCAAGCATGGGTTGCTGAAGATCTATTCTTCCCCGGACCTTCACGGGTCGTTGGTCGTAAGAGGCGACCAAATGGATCGGGTGTTCAGGCTCGGTGACATTGTTCACAGCGGGCCATCGTCCTTCGACGGCGTGGATCGTTGCGCAATATCAATCACTGGATTGTCTATTCTAAACTCGAGTATATACACCGCCGTCATAGAGCAGGAATATGTCTGGAACAACAGACGAACAACGTAAAACAACAAACAACTAAACCCAGAAGACCCAAACGCCGATCCACATCCAATAAAAAATCAACAGACAAAAGAAAGTATGATCATAAAAATTGGATTTGACCAATAAATTTCAAACGTTATCATCGCGTTACTAGGCCGAAAAAGCTCGGGGAAACACTGCAAACATAATATCTATATTACAGCCAAAATAAAAATATTAAATGCATTACCATCGAATAACCATGTCTTGTTTGTTTCATTTTTAGTCATAAAAATTGAAATATGCTATCTCTTGCCCGCAGTTTATATTCCCACTTATAAAAAGCGAATATGAAATCATGAACGCTGATCATTGTGTTATATTGTTCCTGTTAATATTCAATGTCTCTGCGTTTGAAACTCAAATTCACCAGACCAGAATTATACAGCGCTTGTTACAGCATCATACATGAATATTCATAATTGGTTCCAGTGCTCGGCTGAAGCAGTACTGTGCTGCTGACAGGCTAATAGGACGGTTCACTCATCAAACGATACGAAATCGAGGCCAGTTCACGTGCAGCATCCCATGTGACCGTGACGTCATATGCACACCGAATGTCGGCCATATGTTCGAGCATTCGATAACTCCGCCGAGAGTGGTCGAGTTTCTTTGAAACGAATCTTCATGTTCGTAGCGGAAACCAACTGACAGGGGACAATTGATGTTATCAAAGGTCGTTTCCGCTTGGAATGCTCTATTATCATTACAGGGGTGCTTCGGCCTTGTTGCAGCTATATCAAAGAATAGGGGCACTCTCGAATGCAAGTCCCTCTGGGGCAGGGCACCGAAGGTGGACACAGTCATACATTTTAATGACGTGGTGATTAACCGATGCTCGTAAATCTAATGACATCAATTAGATGGCTAAAGGAGAAGATATGACCACCCTACAAAATAGCAGACACAAAAAAAACAACACGACATCGTATATAAAAACGAACGGGAAGTAAATGTAGTATTTATACAAATAGGTGTAACATTTTACGTGGGTTGAAGAGAATGAAATTTGAATTACATCATGTTGGTTGGTTGGTCGGTTCGTTGTTTAACGCCGCTCTCAGCAATATTCCAGCTGTATGACGGCGGTCTGTAAATAATCGAGTCTGGACCAGACAATCCAGTGATTAATATCATGAGCATCGGTCCACCCAATTGGGATCGATGACAGTGCATCAACAAAGTCAGCGAGCCTGACCACCCGCAATCCCGCCTCCTACCTCCATCCCTCATGCAGTTTCCTACCTCCATCCCTCATCCCGCCTCCTACCTCCATCCCTCATCCCGCCTCCTACCTCCATCCCTCATCCCGCCTCCTACCTCCATCCCTCATGCAGTTTCCTCCATCCCTCATCCCACCTCCACTCCGCCTACTACCTCCATCCTGCACCATGCCTCATGCAGCCTCCTACCTCTATCCTGCACTATCCCTCCTCCTGACTCCTACCCCCATCCCTCATCCCACCTCCTACCTCGACCATCCCTAATCCCACCTGCACTCCTACCTCCATCCCGCACTATCCCTCATCCCACCTCAATCCCGCACCATCCCTCAAGCAGCCTCCTACCTCCATCCTGCACTATCCCTCATCCCGCCTCCTACCTCCATCCCTCATGCAGTTTCCTACCTCCATCCCTCATCCCGCCTCCTACCTCCATCCCTCATGCCGCCTCCTACCTCCATCCCTCATGCAGTTTCCTCCATCCCTCATCCCACCTCCCTCCCTCATCCATCCCTCATCCCACCTGCACTCCTACCTCCATCCCGCACCATCCCTCATCCCACCTCAATCCTGCACCATCCCTCATGCAGCCTCCTACCTCCATCCGCACACTATCCCTCATACTACCTCCATCCCGCATCCCACCTCCCTCCCTCATCCTACCTCCATCCCGCACCATCCCACCTCCCTCATCCCGCACCATCCCCCATCCTACCTCCATCCTGCACCATCCCTCATCCCACCTCCCTCATCCCGCACCATCCCTCATCCCACCTCCCTCATCCTACCTCCATCCCGCACCATCCCTCATCCCACACCATCCCTCATCCTACCTCCATCCTGCACCATCCCTCATCCCACCTCCCTCATCCCGCACCATCCCTCATCCTACCTCCATCCTGCACCATCCCTCATCCCACCTCCCTCATCCTACCTCCATCCCGCACCATCCCTCATCCCACACCATCCCTCATCCCACCTCCATCTCTCATCCCACCTCCCTCCCTCATCCTACCTCCATCCCGCACCATCCCTCATCCCACCTCCCTCATCCCGCACCATCCCTCGCCCTACCTCCCTCATCCCACTCCATCCCTCATCCCGCACCATCCCTCATCCCACACCATCCCTCATCCTGCACCATCCCTCATCCCACCTCCATCCCTCATTCCGCACCATCCCTCATCCCACCTCCCTCATCCTACACCATCCCACCTCCATCCCTCATCCCACCTCCATCCCTCATTCCGCACCATCCCTCATCCCGCACCATCTCTCATCCTGCACCATCCCTCATCCCACACCATCCCTCATCCCACCTCCATCCCTCATTCCGCACCATCCCTCATCCCACACCATCCCTCATCCCACCTCCATCCCTCATTCCGCACCATCCCTCATCCCACACCATCCCTCATCCTGCACCATCCCTCATCCCACACCATCCCTCATCCCACCTCCATCCCTCATTCCGCACCATCCCTCATCCCACCTCCCTCATCCTACACCATCCCACCTCCATCCCTCATCCCACCTCCATCCCTCATTCCGCACAATCCCTCATCCCGCACCGTCCCTCATCCTGCACCATCCCTCATCCCACACCATCCCTCATCCCACCTCCATCCCTCATTCCGCACCATCCCTCATCCCACACCATCCCTCATCCCACCTCATTCCGCACCATCCCTCATCCCACCTCCCTCATCCTACACCATCCCACCTCCAACCCTCATCCCACCTCCATCCCTCATTTCACCTCATCCCTCATCCCACCTCCATCCCACCTCCCTCAACCCGCACCCCACCTCCATCCCTCATCCCACCTCCATCCCTCACCCCACCTCCCTCATCCTGAAACATCCCTCATTCCACCTCCATCCCGCACCATCCCTCATCCCACCCCATCTCCCTCATCCTGCACCATCCCTCATCCCACCTCCATCCCACCTTCTACCTCCACCCCAGCTTCTACCTCCATCCCACCTCCTCCCTCCATCCCACCTTCTACCTCAATCCCACCTCCTACCTTCATCCCACCTCCACCCCCCCACCTTCTACCTCCATCCCACCTTCTACCTTCATCCCACCTGCTACCTCCACCTTCTACCCCCATCCTTCATCCTACCCTCATCCGACCTCCCTCATCCCGCACCATCCCTCATCCCACCTCCATCCCACCTTCTACATCCACCCACCTCCTACCTCCATCCCACTTTCTACCTCCATCCCACATCATTCCTCATCCCTCATCCCACCTCCTACCTCCACCCCACCTTCTCCCTCCATCCCACCTTCTACCCCCATTCCACCTCCTACCTCCACCCCACCTTTTACCTCCATCCCACCTCCTACCTCCATCCCACCTTCCACCTCCATCCCACCTTCTACCCCCATTCCACTCCTACCTCCACCCCACCTTCAACCTCCATCCCACTTCCTACCTCAATCACACATCCCACCTTCTACCCCCATCCCACCTCCATCCCACCTTCTACCTCCATCCCACCTTCTACCTCCATCCCACCTCCATCCCTCATCCCACCTCCATCCCTCATCCTGCACATCCCTCATCCCACTTTGTACCCCCACCCCACCTCCACCCCACCTTCTACCTCCATCCCACCTCCTACCTCCATCGACCCGTGAAGATTCCGGGGTAGAATAGATCTTCAGCAACCCATGCTTGCCGTAAAAGGCGACTGTGCTTGTCGTAAAAGGCGACTAACGGGATCGGGTGGTCAGGCTCGGTGACTTGGTTGATGTATGTCATCGGTCTGGTCCAGACTCGATTATTTACAGACCGCCGTCATATAGCTGGAATATTGCTGAGTGCGGCGTTAAACATCAAACCAAACCAAAACCAAATCCTACCTCCATCCCACCTCCTACCTCCATCCCACCTTCTACCGACATCCTGCACCATCCCTCTTCCTTCACCAGACCTCCATCTCGCACATCCCTCTTCCTTCACCAGACCTCCATCTCGCACATCCCTCATCCTTCACCAGACCTCCATCTCGCACATCCCTCACCAGACCTCCATCTCGCACATCCCTCATCCTTCACCAGACATCCATCTCGCACCATCCCTCATCCTTCACCAGACATCCATCTCGCACCATCCCTCATCCTTCACCAGACATCCATCTCGCACCATCCCTCTTCCTTCACCAGACCTCCATCTCGCACATCCCTCATCCTTCACCAGACCTCCATCTCGCACATCCCTCACCAGACCTCCATCTCGCACATCCCTCATCCTTCACCAGACATCCATCTCGCACCATCCCTCATCCTTCACCAGACATCCATCTCGCACCATCCCTCATCCTTCACCAGACATCCATCTCGCACCATCCCTCTTCCTTCACCAGACATCCATCTCGCACCATCCCTCTTCCTTCACCAGACATCCATCTTGCACCATCCCTCTTCCTTCACCAGACATCCATCTCGCACCATCCCTCATCCTTCACTAGACATCCATCTCGCACCATCCCTCATCCTTCACCAGACATCCATCTCGCACCATCCCTCATCCTTCACCAGACATCCATCTCGCACCATCCCTCATCCTTCACCAGACATCCATCTCGCACCATCCCTCATCCTTCACCAGACATCCATCTCGCACCATCCCTCTTCCTTCACCAGACATCCATCTCGCACCATCCCTCATCCTTCACCAGACATCCATCTCGCACCATCCCTCATCCTTCACCAGACATCCATCTCGCACCATCCCTCTTCCTTCACCAGACATCCATCTCGCACCATCCCTCTTCCTTCACCAGACATCCATCTCGCACCATCCCTCATCCTTCACCAGACATCCATCTCGCACCATCCCTCATCCTTCACCAGACATCCATCTCGCACCATCCCTCATCCTTCACCAGACATCCATCTCGCACCATCCCTCTTCCTTCACCAGACATCCATCTCGCACCATCCCTCATCCTTCACCAGACATCCATCTCGCACCATCCCTCATCCTTCACCAGACATCCATCTCGCACCATCCCTCTAACCGCCTTCATCCCCATCCTCTCTCTCTCTCTCTCTCTCTCTCTCTCTCTCTCTCTCTCTCTCTCTCTCTCTCTCTCTCTCCATGCAGCCATTGTCGCCCACTTCTACCACCGTGGATCATATAGAACTAGACTATTTATGTGGAATATCGTCAAACTGGAACAGCTATTTTGAATAATTCCAAATCAAATCAACTGCATTACTGAGGGTATTTTCTTTTCCTGATAAATAATTAAAAACTCGATGAGCTTTTGAATAATTACACTGACCATTTCTCAGACCATGAATACACGACAAATTGACGGGAAGGGGAATCGCATAGTCACAATGTGGCAGAAATACTGCCAATGTGGATGTAAACTTATCCGATTAAAAGGTGAGGATCCTTCGTTTTGTATCCCTTGTGATAAAAGAATCACAGTCAGGCATGTCCTGCTTGACTGTCTTGATATTTCCATCACAAGGGATAAATATTTCAGTGTCAAAACAATTAAGGACCTTTTTAATGATGTAAGTTCTCATTTAATATTATGTTTTTTAATAGAAATTGAACTTATTCATAAATTTTGATGTATTTAGTGTATTATTTTATGAATTGGTAGTGCTTATTTATAACTGAGATTATTAATGACGCGGGGGTTAAAGTAGCGTAAAATTATTGTCACCCTAAGAGGGTATGTAAATCCTACATTATTCGGAGTATTTTTATGCATGCCAGTTTTTTAAACGTAGTATATTCGTCATTTAAATCTTTGGCTTATCTGGCACACTGTCGCCTGTGACTGAAGGGATGATATAAATCCAGCCAGGGTCCATGCAGGAAGCAAAGGTACTGTTAGTCCCCATGGTCCCTGGTATGTTGATCTCCCTTCAGTGACTGACGATCTATAGCCCTTTTTAATATTGTGTTGTTCATTAATACTTAATGCTTTTTAATATTCTCAACTAGTTTTAAAACAAATCTGTGATATTCTAGTCAATGTACTGTGCATCGTTTGCAGCTTTTTATTTAGTCTAAATATATGTATCATTAACGTATAACTTCTCGTCACGATATGGCTGAAATACTGCCGATGTGTCGTTAAATGTTAACTCACTCACTCAGCCGAAACCTCACATGAACAAAGAAGACGTTTAATATAGGTTTAAGACACCACTTAGACAGCAAAACAATGTGCAACACCTGTTTTATTTTTCTATTTTTAATTGGTGTATTAGTTATTTATAAAAAACTGATTATAATTTTCTTTGACACATGTTTTTATATTTGAATGTTTACAATTTGACGTTTAATCTTCCGAATGACTTTAATACGTGTCGAAAATTATTATATTGAAAATATTTTTCTTTTAGATTGGACGTTAGTGCTGCTCCTGCCATGACAACTAAACGGTCGGCTGATAAAAAACGTCGCGTTCTAGTTACTTTTTGTTCAATTATTTTTGTGTTTCTAATATAACTTTGTGTTTACTTACACTTTTTACCAATTGTCAGTTGTCAAAACGCGACACTCGAATATGATTTTTTGTTCACAAAAGTAATATTTACCAAATGTCAATCGTCAAAACGCTACACTCGAATATTATTTTATGGTCACAAAAAAATATATTTTCAAAAATGTCAGTCGTGTAAACGATTGCCCATGTGATAATTAAGCGTTTCTTCACATGTCTCCATGATGCGACATAACGAAATATCACACTGAGTTTTTTCAATATTGAATTTGAGCTAGAACCCCAATTTGGGCTTATGACAGAAATATATGGCCGTGCATATCGCCGATTATTCTTCCCGTGGAAGATTGCGGGGCACTACTAAATGTTGATTTGATGGTGGAGCCGACGAAGCACTGATTGTATTGTATTATACTGCCGTGAAGATCTTCTGCAACCTTGTAAGTTCCACTTCATTCAAAGTATTTTCTATGCATGCCGGACTGTTACACATAGTAATTTTGTCATTTTAATCTTAGGCTTAACTGGTCAATTATCGCCAGTGACTGTAGGGTGATATAAATCCTACCGGGGTCCATGCAGGAAGCAAAGATACTATAAGTCCCTGACTGACGATCTCTAGCCCATTTTTATATTGTGTTGTTCTCTAATACTAACTAACTTTTAATATTTTCAACTAGTTTTAAATCGAATCTGTGATATTCTAGTTATTGTACTGTCCATCGTTGACAGCTTTTTTAGTCGCAATATATGTCTTATTAATGTACTTCTCGTCACGATATGGCTGAAATACATCTATGGCTGAAATAAATCTTAACTCACTCACTCACGCAACCTTGTATGTCGTCTAACAGGTTTGGTTGGTTGGTTAGTTGGTTTGTTGTTTAACGCCGCACTCAGCAATATTCCAGCTATATGACGGCGGTCTGTAAGTAATCGAGTCTGGACCAGACAATCCAGTGATTGATATGAGCATCGATCTACGCAATTGGGATCGATGACATGCATCAACCAAGTCAGCGAGCCTGACCACCCGATCCCGTTAGTCGCCTTTAACGAAAAGCATAGTTACCTTTTACGGCAAGCAGAGGTTGCTGAAGACCTATTCTACCCCGGAATCTTCACGGGTCGAGTCCGGTTTTACTGACGGGCCGCTGTGATATTGTTTCTGATTTGACGACTTCTGTTTGCCGATGATTGGATTTATTTTGAACAAATTCTTTTCAAACACACACGCTAGAGTCCAAACATCGCACCGAAACGCTTTTACGTCCGCTTGCTCTGTTCAGGTACGTGCGTTCGAATATCAGTATTAGTGGTCTGAGTCAACCACACTCCTGGCAACCAGGGTTTACCAGATTCAACGTGAGTTACCCAGTTTTAATCAAGGATAACTTTGACCGTGTAGATTTCGGGATAGAATAGGTCTTCAGCAACCCATACTTGCCGTAAAAGGCGACTACGCTTGTCGTAAAAGGCGACTAACGGAATCGCGTGGTCAGGCTCGCTGACTTGGTTGATGCATGTCATCGATCCCAATTGCGTGGATCGATGCTCGTGATGTCAATCACTGGATTATAGACTCGATTATTTACAGACCGCCGTCATATAACTGGAATATTGCTGAGTGCGGCGTAAAACAACAAACAAACAAGGATAACTTATGGCAGAGCCTGCAATAAAACTCATAAATGGTTGCCAGGAGACGGCGAGACACAGCAGCCATGTGT
Organism: Haliotis cracherodii; assembly: GCF_022045235.1. Lineage (NCBI taxonomy): Eukaryota > Metazoa > Mollusca > Gastropoda > Lepetellida > Haliotidae > Haliotis > Haliotis cracherodii. Next base: position 35,825,701 of record NW_027266267.1, read on the forward strand.
ATTGCTGCAACACACAACTAAAAGAGGTTAACAAGTGTGTCTTTGCTTGGCAGAGCCGCCATTGTATTTTTCTATATAATTCATATTGGTTTGTTTGTTTGTTGTTTAACGCCGCACTCATCAACATTCCACCTAAATGACGACGGTCTGTGTAAATAATCGAGTCTGGACCAGACAATCCAGTGATTGACATCATGAGCACGCAATTAGGATACGATGACATGCATCAAACAAGTCAGCGAGCATTACCAGCTTATCCTGTTAGTCGCCTCTTACGGCAAGCATGGGTTGCTGAAGACCTATTCTAACCCGGATCTTCACGGGTCTTCAACGATAACGAACAAGCTTGATATATTTACCCATACTTAATTATAGTAACTCATTCGTAGACGCAACTATTGTCATCCTACACATGTCTCATTTTCTATATTTTCACATCTGGCTGAAATGAGATTCCATAGATACTGAGTAGATTATCAGCGTTAAATAATAAATGTCAACGATCTATGACAAAGAAAGATCTAAGAAAATGAGACACTAATTATCTGCTCGAATATATCAAATGTCCAGAGGCGTGTTAGTGAGCAGCAGATGTGACTATCTATTGTGAAGGACGAAGCGTAACAAGAAGACTATAGCGACCAGTCCTAGTGTCTACTGTCTAGCAGAGTTTGCGCCCTTAAAGGGGCAAGTCGTCAATCATCGCAAATTTAATTCAAGTCGTCAAGGCATCACGTTAGATGTATGCTAACCCACGGTGTTTCATTGATATCAAGTTAAAATGAATGACACAATAGTGGTTCCTGCAGCCTTGTGCCAAGTTGGCGGACTCTCTAGGTTAAGTGCTTACAAGGCCGGGTGCCGTCATAGACCCGAGAAGATTCCGGGTTAGAATAGGTCTTCAGCAACCCATGCTTGCTGTAAAAGGCGACTATGCTTGTCGTAAAAGGCGATTAACGGGATCAGGTGGTCAGGCTCGCTGACTTGGTTGATGCATGTCATCGATCCCAATTGCGTGGGTCGATGCTCATGATATTAACCACTGGATTGTCTGGTCCAGACTCGATTATTTACAGACCGCAGTCATATAGCTGGAATATTGCTGAGTGCGGCGTTAACCAACAAACTAACCAAAGCTATAGTCCGGTTATATGAGGGTTGTCTGTAAATGATCGGGTCTGGACCAGACAATCCAGTGACTGACATCGTGAGCTTCGATTCCCGCAGATGAGATACAATGAAATGCAATCAACAGTACGAGAGGTCGATTATTAAGATTCAACTGATGAATCCCGGGCGGGACTCAACCCAAAAAATACTAGAATCTGTACTTTACTAAGAAAGTGTTATCCCAAATATAACATTAGTTACATTTGACCACTTTCTAAATGGCATAGTGTTTTCTCACTTCGAAGTCGACTAAAATTCGAAATACTTCACGCACACTGAAAGTTTTGAATTCTGTTGGAAATTCCTTCTTCTGTGATATCATCCACTGTCATTTTAGGCAAAGCAAAATTATTGTGTGTTTAAATATCTAAATATCGGATATTTAGTCGAAGGATTGAATTTTTAAAAAAACACATTAGTGATCACGGGAATCTGATTTTCACCAAAACACCAATGATAATTCTGAAACGTCGCCGAGGAGCCTGGAGTCGTTTAGAATGTTTTGGAAAACACCCAAACACGAACGCCGAAGTGCACTTTCCGCCATATTGGATATAGTGTTGACAAAAATCACGTTTCACGTATGCGGGTTATGGTACGCTAGATCACGTTAGATCACGTACATTTCAAACTGAGCTGCGATACACGCATCCCTGAATTCCTCCTACATTTTAGAATAATGTCACAAATGATCTTTGTCACCCATACAAATGATCGAGATGACATCAAGCGAAATAAATTAGGTGTGGAAACGAACACTGTGCTCGGAAAACTGTACTTGATGAAATGTAAACAAAGCAAAATTCAGAATTTACACTCTCCCATTTTGAGAGATCAATTCGTCTAATTGTTGCATACATTGGCTGACGCGTTTGAGAATATTCGTGGGAAGAGTATCGTAGCACGAATTATGGAATTAACATTATATACATTACAATGATCAAGTTCCCGTCCTGTGTGACACCATGACTGACGCAAAGTCACGCACAACGACGACGGTAGTTATCTGCATTTCTGACAAATTCTCTTTGTTACATTGGAAAACATAAAAACAAATAACAGTACGCAAATTGTCTGATTGTTTCTGATTATTACATGGCAAATTTATGTGTATACCATCCCACAATCAACGAAAATCCACGCGGTAGTAAACATTGTTGTACATATTTGGTTATTTCTTTGAAGGGATTTTTTTAAGTCGCCATCATGCAGGTTCTTTGATCTTATCTAGTTTGCACTATCATTATCGCCTTTGTAATCCACAGGTGGCGGAAACGTTTGTAGGTTTAGGTGTAGGGTCACATTATATATGAATAGTGAGCAGTACGTCGGATGACGTCACTCATTACCAGTGTGTTATGTATTATAGCTAAAATGGATATAATTAACATCAAAACGCCGCATGTTATCAGAAATGAGCGGGCCACTGTAACTTGATAATGCCCTCATATTACTTGATGACGGGCCATTATCACGACTGTTGTTGACGTCATAGGATAGGGATAGGTGACGTAACCTTCAATAGTGACGTCATCTGGTTTGTTCTATGACGTTTCCATATTTGTAAAAGTGGGTCAGTGACATTCGTGTTGATTGCAGTAAATGTTTCAAAATCGATATTGTTGTTTCTTCTTATTTGATAACAAATTCCATCCATTTTAACTATAATAACGGTAATATATGGGTAACGCTATTTTTCAGGGCATTATCATTTGCAGAAGCCCTCGCTCTTTTCAACTGCCCTCCTTCGTCGGGCATTTAATGGAAGACCTCGGGCTTCTGCAAATGATAATGCCCTGAAAAATAGCGTTACCCATATATTAATGCGCCACTGAGAACAGACAAAATACATCGATGCCAAAAAGGTGCGATTTTAGCGTGTGTAAGAAACAGATTACTGCAGTCATGCCTGTCAGATACCATTTATCTTACAACTCGCTTTCGCTCGTTAGATACGTTTTGAAACAACTCGTTGTAAGATAAATGGCATCGGACAGGCACTCGTGTAGTATCTCTATTTATCACAAACTTAAGATTATTTTCATTTCATATTAACTTATCATAAAAGTTTCTAGCGCCTTTTACAGGCTTCATCAGATCACTTAAGCAACTGTTTATATACAAATTCTTTAAAATTATTTTTCGAGTTTTCTTGATTGTTGTTTTCCATGATTCTGGTATATTGAAGATTACATATCTATAGTCTAATATTGTACCTTTTATCGGATATTTTAGTTTCAGTTCTTCAAATGGCATCAGTCCGTTTTCATTGCATAAATACCACTATTATTCCATTGCTTTATGTAGTATGATGCTTGTTTGAAGTTGTGGTTAGGCCTTAATGGTTGGGACAAAATTTCTTCTGTATCATCAACATTAATAATAATATTATTCTTTTTGCAAAAGTTGCTCAAAGCTTTCTTCAGCAACCCATGCTTACCGAAAAAGGCGACTAACGGGATGCTCATGATGTCAATCACTGGTTTGTCTGGTCCATACTCGATTATTTACAGACAGACATCATACAGCTGGCATATTGGTGGAGTGCGGAATCAGACAACAAACAAACATATCTAGCAACCAGTATTAACCAAGCATACCCTAGGGCAGTATCTGAAATTTGAACGCATCAAATGCAACCTTAGCTATAAAACAAAACAGCCATACGTATTACTGTAACGAACAACTACGAGACTGGACCAGAAAATCCAGTGATTGACATCTTGACCAACAAGTTGGTTGGTTTTGTTGTTTAACGCCGCACTCAGCAATATTCCAGCTATATGACGGCGGTCCGTAAATAATTGAGTCTTGACCAGACAATCCAGTGATTAATATCATGAGCATCGATCCACGCAATTGGGATCGATGACATGCATCAACCAAGTCAGCGAGTCTGACCACCAGATCCCGTTTGTCGCCTTTTACGACAAGCATAGTCACCTTTTACTACAAGCATGTGTTGCTGACGACCTATTCTACCCCGGAATCTTCACGGGTCGACCAACAAGTACCACTTCATTGGACCAACAAGTACCATCTTTTAACGTTTGATGGTATGACGCGGCCGGGGATCGAACCTCGGACCTTCCGCTCTCTCGGCCGACGCTCTACCACTAAACCACGGAGGCGGTGACTGACGGCAATGAATTCAGCCGATACAGAATTAAATATGCAAGATGAACACGACCATCTCCTCGTGTAAATATTAAAATAGTCAGCACTTTTCCAATACCACAAACATTCGAAATATTACATGAACTGCCGGGCAAAAGAAAGTATACATCACGGTTCATGATTGCTAAAAATGAAACAAACAAGAAATGTTATTCAATGGTGATGAATTTGATACGGATATCATTATTTTGTTTTGGACCCCAAGTTTGGCAGCGTTTCGGCGACTGTTTTCAGTGTCAATTTATTTAGACCCGTGAAGATCCGAGGTAGAATAGGTCTTCAGCAACCCATGCTTGCGACTATACTTGTCGTAAAAGGCGACTAACGGGATCGGGTGGTCAGGCACGCTGACTTGCTTGGTTGATGCATGTCATCGACCCCAATTGCGTGGATCGATGCTCATGATATTATGATCTATTGCTGAGTGCGGCGTAAAACAACAAACCAACTAACCGTGTCTATTTACGTTTCCCAGAGTGGTACAAAAGCCTCGGTTGCTGAGTGGGTTAGATCGGTGACTTTGTGTCCTGGTGACAAGGGGCCTTAGTCTGAGAATGTGGGCTCGAATCCCGGATGGGGTTCACGCCACCCCCACCAACCCCACCCAAAGAAAAAAAGTAAAAATAAAAAAAATAAAAAATTTTAAAAACATTCAAGAATTTGTACTTTGATAATTTTCATAATTTTATAATTTTCTTAAATTAAAACCATGAGCCTAAATTTTACTTTTAAAAACAAATTCTTGCAATTTGTATTGTTCTATGGCTGTCAATTTCTTTTTATTCAACAAAAATAAGGAATGAAGAATTATCTTTTTCAAGTTTTTTGGGGGGACAATCTATTTTTTTCGGTAAATTCCTAGGCATTCTCCAGGCTATCAAATGGTCGGTCCCTAGGCAGAAACTGAATGAAAACACACAAACAACTGTTCTAACGACTTAATAATGCTTTGAGTGAATAAGAAAATTGCAAGTTGTTCCATGGCATTTCAATGGCCAAACAAGCAATGTTTGTTTATACATCAAATTTCTCTACATCTTTGCCCTTGAAGATTCCGGGGTAGAATAGGTCTTCAGCAACCCATACTTGCCGTAAAAGGCGACTATGCTTGTCGTTAAAGGCGACTCACTGGATCGGGTGGTCAGGCTCGCTGACTTGGTTGATACATGTCATCGATCCCAATTGCGTGGATCGATGCGCATGATGTCAATCACTGGATTGTCTGGTCCAGACTCGATTATTTACAGACCGCCATCATAGGCTGGAATATTGCTGAGTGCGGCGTAAAACAACAAACTAACTACCCGTGTCTATTTACGTTTCCCAGAGGGGTACAAAAGCCTCGGTTGCTGAGTGGGTTAGATCGGTGACTTTGTGTCCTGGTGACAAGGGGCCTTAGTCTGAGAATGTGGGTTCGAATCCCGGATGGGGTTCACGCCACCCCCACCAACCCCACCCAAAGAAAAAAAGTAAAAATAAAAAAAAGATTTTTTTTAAAAAACATTCAAGAATTTGTACTTTGATAATTTTCATAATTTTATAATTTTCTTAAATTAAAACCATGAGCCTAAATTTTACTTTTAAAAACAAATTCTTGCAATTTGTATTGTTCTATGGCTGTCAATTTCTTTTTATTCAACAAAAATAAGGAATGAAGAATTATCTTTTTCAAGTTTTTTGGGGGGACAATCTATTTTTTTCGGTAAATTCCTAGGCATTCTCCAGGCTATCAAATGGTCGGTCCCTAGGCAGAAACTGAATGAAAACACACAAACAACTGTTCTAACGACTTAATAATGCTTTGAGTGAATAAGAAAATTGCAAGTTGTTCCATGGCATTTCAATGGCCAAACAAGCAATGTTTGTTTATACATCAAATTTCTCTACATCTTTGCCCTTGAAGATTCCGGGGTAGAATAGGTCTTCAGCAACCCATACTTGCCGTAAAAGGCGACTATGCTTGTCGTTAAAGGCGACTCACTGGATCGGGTGGTCAGGCTCGCTGACTTGGTTGATACATGTCATCGATCCCAATTGCGTGGATCGATGCGCATGATGTCAATCACTGGATTGTCTGGTCCAGACTCGATTATTTACAGACCGCCATCATAGGCTGGAATATTGCTGAGTGCGGCGTAAAACAACAAACTAACTAACCGTGTCTATTTACGTTTCCCAGAGGGGTACAAAAGCCTCGGTTGCTGAGTGGGTTAGATCGGTGACTTTGTGTCCTGGTGACAAGGGGCCTTAGTCTGAGAATGTGGGTTCGAATCCCGGATGGGGTTCACGCCACCCCCACCAACCCCACCCAAAGAAAAAAAGTAAAAATAAAAAAAAGATTTTTTTTAAAAAACATTCAAGAATTTGTACTTTGATAATTTTCATAATTTTATAATTTTCTTAAATTAAAACCATGAGCCTAAATTTTACTTTTAAAAACAAATTCTTGCAATTTGTATTGTTCTATGGCTGTCAATTTCTTTTTATTCAACAAAAATAAAGAATGAAGAATAATTTTCTTTTTCAAGTTTTTTGGGGGGACAATCTATTTTTTTCGGTAAATTCGCAGGCATTCTCCATGCTATCAAATGGTCAGTCCCTAGGCAGAAACTGAATGAAAGCACACAAACAACTGTTCTAACGACTTAATAATGCTTTGAGTGAATAAGAAAATTGCAAGTTGTTCCATGGCATTTCAATGGCCATACAAGCGATGTTTGTTTATACATCAAATTTCTCTACACCTTTGCCCTTGAAGATTCCGGGGTAGAATATGTCTTCAGCAACCCATGCTTGCCGTAAAAGGCGACTATGCTTGTCGTAAAAGGCGACTAACGGGATCGGGTGGTCAGGCTCGCTGACTTGGTTGATGCATGTCATCGATCCAAGTTGCGTGGATCGATGCTCATGATGCCAATCACTGGGTTGTCTGGTCCAGACTCGATTATTTACAGACCGCCGTCATATGGGTGGAACATTGCTCAATGTGGCGTTAAACAACAAACCAAAACAAATAATAGGCTACACACAGTGGAACCTTGACAGTGATTTAATAGAAATTGATAATTGGTGACAAAGTTTTGTCGGCATTCATATTTCTCAGAATTGACATCTTTTCTTCATCCAATTCCAGCCTCCTGTGTGCAGCGTTAAACAAAAAAAAACCAACCAATTATACATCAAATTTGGTTCTATATTTGTTTTTATGTAACTTACTATCAACATAAGTTTAACTACCGGTGTGTACACTGCGGATTTCCACATTGTGCACATCGACATTTAGGTTTATACTTCAAAACGCAAAACACACAATATTGAAGTCAATTCTTAATAAATGGTTAAAACAAGTGTCTGGTTAAAGTTAAAGTGTATGGCGTATGTGGCAGTACCCGGGTATACTGGGTGTTGTAAGCTGACAGTTCATGTACATCCCCATACCTAAGGTTTGTCTGCTCGCAACGAATTTATCATTACTCTGATTATAGGAGAATTAACAGCATCATCCCCAGCCGCCTGGTGAGAGGTCACAGAGCGGGAAGAGTTACTTCCCTTTAGTCAGTGACTGAATCGCGCGATGTAGCATTCTCGCACTTTGAGCCTACACAGCTGTTTCCCTTGCAGAATTCCATGGATGTTTTGAGCGTAGTGTGGAAAAACTATTGATCAATTACCGTAATTCTGAGGATTTTCAAACAATGTATGTTTGTTTGTTTCACGCCGCTCAACAGCATTCCAGCTTCACTCTTTAAAACAAGAAACGTAGTATGTAGTTCATTGAACCTGACAACACAAAAAATCCGGTACATAAATTGGATATTTGTTAATGGAAAATGTTGGTGGCCTGATCTTCGAGTAACTGCGTCAAGTTTCAGCCTTTGTAGACTTGCAATGTCGACGTGCAAGTTATGGCATTCGTAACCCGTGGTAGTGGCTATAAAAAGGCAACCACAAACCAATAATTTGTCAGTTCGAAAATGCCGAGACGCAGCGCTGCCGATCGGAACATCGCCATAGGACGAATCCAAAGAGGGGAATCGCAGTCTTCTGTTGCACGCCATTTAAACGTCCCCCACAGCACCATTTGCCGCCTTTGGGACCGATCCACACAGTTCAATTCCACTGCAGACCAAACCCGTGAAGATTCCGGGGAAGAATAGGTCTTCAGCAACCCATACTTGCCGTAAAAGGCGACTATGCTTGTCGTAAAAGGCGACTCACTGGATCGGGTGGTCAGGCTCGCTGACTTGGTTGATACATGTCATCGATCCCAATTGCGTGGATCGATGCGCATGTCAATCACTGGATTGTCTGGTCCAGACTCGATTATTTACAGACCGCCGTCATATAGCTGGAATATTGCTGAGTGCGGCGTTAACCAACCAACCGTCCGAGAACCGGCCGACCAAGAGTTACCACCCCTGCACAGGATCGCTACATTCGACTGTTCCATCTACGTCATCGCAATGCCACAGCTACGGAGACTGCAGGACGCATCCCTGGGCCTAGATTTTTGAAACGACCTTAGCCCTAAGATTATCGTAAGGAAATCATAGGCTATCGTAGCCTATTTAAGAAACTATCGTAGCCCTAAGATTTCTTAAGTTTGTCGTAAATCTAAGATAGCCCTATACCTGTCGTAAGTTTATTTTATCTTCATCCAAGATGGCGGCGGCATACTTTGCTCTGGACATTTTTCATGATAAAGATCGGGTGGTCAGGCTCGCTGACTTAGTTGATGCATGTCATCGGTCCCAGTTGCGTGTATCGATGCTCATGATATTAATCACTGGATTGTCTGGTCCAGACTCGATTATTTACAGACCGCCGTCATATAGCTGGACTATTGCGGAGTGCGGCGTTAAACAACAAACCAAACACCCATCAAGCGACCTCCGGCCAATGAGGAAGTGGCATACGTCAGTCGGAAAGGCTACCATGCCATAAATATCCAAGGCAGATGTCATGCCTAGCTACGGTATGTATAAATAAAACAAAAATACATGTAAAGTGTCATAAACTTATGTAAAAGAAAAAAAAACATTGAATACCTTGCGCTTTCACACCCGGCCTTGACATTTACACTCAGCGCCACGTGGGTCACGATTACACCAATGAAAATGAGAGACCCTGTAAAGGTTGACGTTTTGTATACATATTGGGCACCTTTGAGGATATTTGAAGAACGTTATGTATGAATTAAACGCAATAAAATTGAAATTTGATATTTAACATTCAAGTTAGCGATGTTAACCTAATAGGAAAACAATGTAATTGTGCCGTTCAATATATATTAGAGAGAGCATAGGTTATGAAAATGTGAAATCAATGAAGCGCCCCTAAAATCTTCACATTGTAACGCCGCACTCAGCAATATTCCAGCTATATGACGGCGGTCTGTAAATAACCGAGTCTGGACCACACAATCCAGTGATTGACAACATGAGCATCGATCCACGCATTTGGGATCAATGACATGCATCAACCAAGACAGCGAGCCTTCACCACCCGATCCCGTTAGTCGCCTTTTACGACAAGCATAGTCACCTTTTACGGCAAGCAGGGGTTGCTGAAGACCTATTCTACCCCGGAATCTGGGTGAAAACAAAATATATATTTTCTGTAATGTTACTGTGCCGAAAATTTGTCAACTTTATCAGCATATTAATTATGTTCACACTGACATGTGTATAAGGATACTACGTTTTTTCATTGAAAATGTTTTATTTAAAAGATATGCTACTTAAAAAATAATATTGTAAAAGATGTGAAGTACAATCAATTATCTAAAGAGAATGGGAACCAAGTAGTAATATCAAAAAGGTTAAAGTACTTTATTTCAAGGTCAAAACATTCTTTCATAATTTTTCAGATTTTTTAACATTGTGTGCAAGAGGCCGGGATCTACCCATGATGCATTTATGTTGGCCAACAGTCAGATTGGCATTGCCATGGAAAACAATCACCTGGGCGGGTGGCTGCTTGGCGATTCAGGGTAATGATATTATTCGTGGCTTTTGACAAGATAAGTGACAAATTGGTAAAATGCAAGAATGTATGAAGTTATTTTTTTTTTTTTTAAATTGTGATTTAAACATGGTATATCATGTAAATATCTACTATTTGTGAATACTGAAAGATATTTTTTAAATTGTAAAATTCCCTTCCCAGTTACGCTTGCAGACCTTGGATAATAACACCAGTTGCACATCCCCAGAACAGATCTGAGGAAAAATTCAACCCTGCCCACTGCCGGACTCGGAATATAGCGGAGCGAGCTTTTGGCCTCCTGAAATCACGATTTCGGTTAGATTACCTTATAGAAACGTTATAGAAACAATTCAATTAATTCAAATTTTAGTTTGAATAAATACGTTCACAAGCAGTTTATGTGATGGATAAAGTAACCAGGACATTTTTTTTAATAACCTTGATTCCTTAGTGGTTTCAGCTCAAATATTATTGTAAAGACATTTATAACTTGTAATTTCTCAAATAAGTATGATCATAGGACTAATAAACATTGCTCTATACTATTTGCATATGTTGTCTCCACAAATCTACTGGCAGTCTCTGGTATGGGGTAAAACAGTGTCACAGGATTGTGTATGTTGCTGCCCAACTGCACAATTACTGTATTGACAAGCATATCCCTCCACCCCCAAATGCAGATGATGACGATGACAATGACGATGACGTCTCCTGAAAACGTGTGTCAGGATGCAGCTGATGATGGGTTCGCCACCAGGCGAAATATCATCAGTAGATTTTTCAAGTAGATAGAGGCTCGCTTGAACACAAGTACACAATGCAGTTTGAGAAGTGAATGCGTCATCAGCACCTATATATGTCCCAATCCTCCTACCCGTGAAGATACGGGGTAGAATAGGTCTTCAGCAATCCCTGCTTGCCATAAAAGGCGACTATGCTTGTCGTAAAAGGCGACAAACGGGATCGGGTGGTCAGGCTCGCTGACTTGGTTGATGTATGTTATCGATCCCAATTGCGTGGATCGATGCTCATGATATTAATCACAGGATTGTCTGGTCCAGACTCGATTATTTACAGACCGCCGTTATATAGCTGGAATATTGCTGAGTGCGGCGTTAAACAACAAACCAACCAACCCAATCCTCCTGTATACTTATGGAAGCCATCAAACCAGTTATTAAAGTTGGTTGTTATCTTTTAAGTTGAGCACCACATATCAATCATTATGTAAGTTATAGTGCCCCAATACAATCAAAAGTTAAATGTTACAGAAAATGTTAGCTTCTTTTTTTACATTATTTCTATTAAAATTGGAAACAAAACATCACCCACTTATCTTAATGGCATCATTTTTTTTCAAATTAAGAACAAGTTATGAAACATATGTACATGTGATAGGCTGTACATATTTTACAAGTAATAGGGACCCGTGAAGATTCCGGGGTAGAATAGGTCTTCAGCAACCCATGTTTGCCGTAAAGGTGACTATGCTTGTCGTAAAAGGCGACTAACGGGATCGGGTGGTTAGGCTCGCTGACTTGGTTGATGCATGTCATCGATACCCATTGCGTAGATCGATGCTCATGATATTAATCACTGGATTGTTTGGTCCAGACTCGATTATTGACAGACCGCCGTCATATAGCTGGAATATTGCTCAGTGCGGCGTTAAACAACAAACCAAAACAAATAATAGGCTACTCACAGTGGAACCTTGACAGTGATTTAATAGAAATTGATAATGGGTGACAAAGTTTTGTCGGCATTCATATTTGTCAGAATTGACATTTTTTCTTCTTCCAATTCCATCCTCCTCCTCTCCACATCAACCAATTCATTTTGTGCTCTCAAAATTCCCTCCAATACCTCCAGTTTTTTCTCCTCGATTTGGATGATCTGACCTTTAGGTTTCCCCGGGACAGAATAATTTGATCAGTTGCAATTTTAATGAAATATTTAAATTAATACTGAAATGTTTACCATGTGACACATGAGAAATAACTTATGTTTACAATTTGTTTTACAAATCTTGAAACAGAAAATACTTTAACCTCTCAATGTTATATTTCTTTTGATACTACCCACCTGAGGCAACAGATTGTGGCAGACGTTTGGCACTTACTGCTGTTAGTGGCACAGAGGAGCAACCACTCACATAATCTTCTGTAACAAATCACCATCATAATCATAATTATAATAATCATCATCCACAATTATGGAATATTATGTTGAAATATTATTGCTCACGCCTATTCTCTTCCATAACAGCATATTTGCATATCGTTCATGCATACTGTAATCCTTGACTGATCCCGTCAATTGAATGTGTATAACTTAAAACGAAATTTGACTACTATTTTCGTCATAAATGCTGCTGCTGTATAAACATATTGTTCTGTTGTATATACATATCTCCACTGAATGAATATAATTGATTTATGTTTCGCATAACAAACTGTTTGAAATGAAGCAGTCAGACTTCAGAAATTACTGAAAAATACATAAAAAGTAAGAATAATACAAAGACACTGGTACAATGAAGTATTGTCAGCAATTTAAATTTTGACTTCTTATATCTATTAAATATGTCATCAATCAAATATCCAAAGTTTTAAATAAATAAGACTGTACCAAAAACATCAAATGCTCGGCCATATTGAGCGGTTGGTCACCAGACACGGGACACGAGTACACCTAAAATGTAGATTACAAAACATAAATATAAATCCAGAGATTAATCAATAATAATAAAAACACCAACTTAAGTATTTACACACCCGTGAAGATTCCGGGGTAGAATAGATCTTCAGCAACCCATGCTTGCCGTAAAAGGTGACTATGCTTGTCGTAAAAGGCGACTAACGGGATCGGGTGGCCAGGCTTGCTGACTTGGTTGATGCATGTCATCGATCCCAATTGCGTGGATCGATGCTCATGATATAAATCACTGGATTGTCTGGTCCAGACTCGATTATTTACAGACCGCCGTCATATAGCTGGAATATTGCTGAGTGCGGCGTTAAACAACAAACCAATCAACCAACCAACCAAGTATTTACAAGTAGTATATGCAACTTTGTCATAAATAGCAAATGGTTTTACTTTTACATTGTAAAACATAATACATAATATGTCCTAAATAACATCTTAATGTACCTACATTCTTCACTTTCCATTCCGCCCTCACATTCCTCTATTTGGCATGGAGGTATCAGTGACACAACCTTAAAGCCAAAATACAACATTTATTTTTTTCATTGTATTCTTTTTGCACACATAACACATTTTGTTTCATACATAACCTTATTTAGGTTGTAAATTATAATGTTGTATACTGTTTATCCAGTTGTTATTACTTTTAACATGGCGGCTAATATCATATATAATAACATATACTGAATTGTATGCATTAGGATAAAACAACTATTACATACCATTTGTTCAACATAGGTAAGTTCATCCTTTGGTGGAGGCCCACCTCCTGTCTTTGTCTTCTCCCTTTGCTGACTCGTAGCTCGTTTCCTTGTTTGACTTCTTGAAAAGAAACATATGATCAAAATCATTATACATTAATGTTCCATGTAATGAGTCAATAACAGCTGCAAGATCCAAAATTAATTATCTTAGTACAATTTAACATCAAAATCCAACATTGCATTACTTTATGTCAGTCCACTTCATTTTCACTTCCATCCAATCTCTCTTGGAAGCACTGTTTGAGTTGATCCTGCAAAAACAACATTTTCATAGGTCACAGTTCTGAGTTCTATACATGTTTATTTCCAATTACAATATTAATTTTTAACAGTGTTTTTTGGTTATATTTTATATTTATTTTTATTTGGATTTAAATCAACTCTGATTATAAAACACACAATATTTACACCAAAAAGATGTAAATCAAAGGATATACAATATTACAACAACAAAATACATGCGGCGTTGAACAACAAACAATCAATCACACCAACTAATATGCAAGTGATTTGCACAACCTTCAACGATAGATATTTTACGAGCGATTCAGTGAACTACTACTCTCCACTCAACGTGGACATGAATCGTAGCATTCATTAATATTAGGATTGACTGTGGATTTTGTTACGAGGTACGGGGATTCATACAGTTTGCGCATCGGTTGTTTCGTCGCTCTCTATAACGGGCGTCTTCGTTGTATAAAAGGTAGGGATGTGCTGGAGCATGTCTTCTGGTAGAATGGACCCGTGAAGATTCCGAGGTAGAATAGGTTTTCAGCAACCCATGCTTGCCGTAAAAGGTGACTATGCTTGTCGTAAAAGGCGACTTACGGGATCGGGTGGTCAGGCTCGCTGACTTGGTTGCTGCATGTCGTCAATCCCAATTGCGTGGATTGATGCTCATGATATTAATCACTTGATCGTCTGGTCCAGACTCGATTATTTACAGACCGCCGTCATATAGCTGGAATATTGCTGAGTGCGGCGTTAAACAACCAACCAACCAACCAAATCTGGTAGAATGTCACCATTCCGTATGTGCACTGTTAGAAGGTCATCGTAGATGCGGGGGGTAGGCGTAGTCTCTTCTCATGACCTGTCAATCAGCTTGGTCCTGAAGACAGCATCCATGTCATCTATGTGAGGAGGTGACTAACCCTCAAGTATTTAGTGCATATCGCCCCAATTCACGTATACAGCTGCTTTAGATGTCTCAGCGTGTACTTTTCAAATTTTGTCTCAAAATGTCACAAAAATAGACC
This sequence comes from Haliotis cracherodii, assembly GCF_022045235.1. Lineage (NCBI taxonomy): Eukaryota > Metazoa > Mollusca > Gastropoda > Lepetellida > Haliotidae > Haliotis > Haliotis cracherodii. Next base: position 35,840,774 of record NW_027266267.1, read on the forward strand.
GGTTGGATTCGATGATACGGAAAAATAAATGAAGTAAGAAGTAGCTCCGAAACGAGAAAAATAAAGAAGTTGCTATCCATTATAAAAAGTGTTATGTATTCATGTTCTCCCAAATTTCAAATGCTTATCCAAAACTTCATTCGTGGCATTCGCCCGATCGAGTGTAACCATATTTACAGTAGGCCCTATTGTGGCCGCATTTACTGAAGGACATTGAGAAATGTCATCATCCGAAAACTATTTTTAATGATGGCGATGAAGATTGATGTATGGTGGCGATGAACACTGAAGTATCGGCAAAGACTCTTGAAGATTCCGGGGTAGAATAGGTCTTCAGCAACCCATGCTTGCCGTTAAAGGTGACTATGCTTGTCGTAAAAGGCGACTAACGGGATCGGGTGGTCAGACTCGCTGACTTGGTCGATGCATGTCATCAATCCCAATTGCGTGGATCGATGCTCATGATTTCAATCAATGGCTTATTTGTATGGCGATATGGGATGGTTACTCCCTTTTGTCAAAGGGGAATGTGTCGTAGCCTAGTACTTATTAAAGTGTTCGCTTGTCACGCCAAAGACGTGGGTTCGATTCCCTACATGGCTACAATGCAATGTGTCAATGGGAATAAATTAGTTCTGCTCGTCGAGCAGATTTAATGCTTTTAGCCAACAGGCGGCTGCTAAAAACGCTTTTAGCTAACAGGCAGCTGTCACTCGTGTCACTAACGCTTTTAGCCAACAAGTGGCTGCCAATAACGCATTTAGCCAACAGGCAGCTGTCACTAACGCTTTTAGCCAACAGGCGGCTGCCAATAACGCATTTAGCCAACAGGCAGCTGTCACTAACGCTTTTAGCCAACAGGCTGCTGTCTATAGCGCTACAGCGGCCGCACAATATCGTTGTACAATATGTACAACATTCGGATAAAGGTGCGCATGCTTAACGTACGTAATTACGAAAGTAAATCAACATATAGACTTCGCTATACATCGAAAGTTTGTTTTGAGCGATAAAAAGGATAACAAACGGCTCTGATGATGTTAAGTTTTTGTGAGTCTGCCTTAGTGTTAAGTCACATTGTTGACACGCGTGCAATTAAACTGCCGGGCCAAAGAAAGTCCAAGTCTGATGTCCAAAGTTGATGTTGGCTAAAAATGTAACAAACAAGAAATGCATTTTCGAAGCGAATGTGTTTGATACGGGTATACGGTTGTGGTTTTGACCTAATACAACTGTTCCTTGGTACCGTTAACGTTAACTTTGCACATTTTTGGTCAAATCCAATTGTTATGAAGTGAATATTTTATTTTGCCCGGCAGTTTATATGCTCCGACACACACACACACACACACACACACACACACACTAACACTAACACACACACACACTTACACACACTAACACATACACTCACACACACACTAACACATACACTCACACACACACACACACTCTCACACACACACACACACACACTTGTAGTGATTTAATTAAGAAACCATTTTGAGACACCACCTGTCATCGGCCCTGCCCTCCACACCCGGCGAATGTTCATCCAAGCATCACTGTCCTATCTTGATTCTCTATATACAGTCCTCTTTGACCGTAACGAACGCACGTTTTTTATGAACTCGACAATTATCACTAAATGGTCGCAAAGAAGGTTGAATGTTTTGTAATTATTTTTTCTACTGATCCTAACATAAGAAAGAGTAGTCACCAAAGGATAAGATTGTGAGCGAATGTTGTTTAACACCACAATCAACTGTTTATCATGGATTAACATTCATACAGTGTTTGATATCACTGTTTACCGGATCAATAATATAAACATCGATTTCAAGATCCGACAAAGAAAAAAAGAGAGTTTTATATTAGTGAGTTATAGCTATTTTGCTGAATGACACCTGTAGCTTGAAACGGATGAATTCATGAACACAAATAAATAAATAAAATTAATACAACAAGGTATCTGTGTTATCTGTTTCCTAGTTTTGACTCCGTATCTAACTTTACCTAGGAGTGAGTTGGGTTTAACGCCGCATTTAACAGTATTCCAGTGTCAGCTTAATGTGGGAGGAAAGCCCGAAGTGATGCAGGTCTCAGACGTTTTACCACTTCGGTAAAGCCCACGAGCACGGGTATGGTGTTGAAAAACCTAGAAACAACCGGGAATCGAACCCACAATCATTCGTTTCTGGCGTGGCCAAGGGACGCAACTCTGCACAGCGAATCGCGGCGCCTTAGACGACTGGGCCACCCGTGTCCCCCACGTCCAGTACCTAGGAACAAGCTTCAGGTGATGGGTAGTACTTAGCAGTCACTGAACCATGAAGTATATGGACGACTGGAGTTGGGCATTAGAACGTACTCATGGTTCATTGATGTTGTGAGGTCCGAAGGGGACGATTTCGGTACTAAGTGCATGCGCTTTCGCTCTATCTGTATAGACGCGTTATCCACTGCTGGTCTTGTATTCATTCTAACGTTACTGGTCCGACAACATTCGCCGAAGCCCTGCGAACTTATGGTCCAAAACACAACTATAATAGCCGTATCACATACAAGACATTATCATCGAATAACTACTTCTTGTTTGTTTCATTCTTAGCTACCAACAACATAGTAGGACTTTGTAGAGGGAGCATTCCCACGGTTTAGTCTACTCTGTGTAATCCGCTTTTAGCATTATTCCGGTTATATCGCGGCGTGTCAGCTTAATGTGGGAGAACAGCCCGAAGTGATGCAGGTCTCAGACGTTTACCACTTTGGTGAAACCCACGAGCACGGGTATTGAGTTGACAAACCTAGAAACATAACCGGGGCGAATCGGGATTCGAACCCACAATCATTGGTTTCTGGCGTGCCCAAGAGACGCAACCCTGCACAGCGAATCGCAGCGTCTTAGTCGACTGGGTCACCCGTGCCCCCATAGGAACTAAGAGATTATTTTTTTTATAGAAAATGCTGGAGAATAATAGCGGAATTTCTCAAAACACTCGACCTATTTATCATATCGTCATGTTTGAGTTGTTTATTGTACAGGCCCTTGTGGGCCTGTAGAATCCATGCTTTCACCACAGGCACTGTTCCGGAACACAAGGTGAATCGATTTGGATGATCTACGTACCATTGATATTTTTTGCACATGTATTAAAAACAATGTAATGTATTTTGGGATCACTTGTACCTCCATCTGTTGTTTCACATATAAATTTGACGTCTCTTGTTTTGTCGGGTTTACCTCCCCAAATGAATAAGAAACACGTTTTTTGAAAAAAACAAAACGTTTGAGCTTGGTATCTAGGGATGATAATAAATGGTTACATTTGAGCTTGGTATCTATGGATGATAATAAATGGTTACATTTTGGTGAAATAAGTGATATTAGCACGGAATTTCTCCCAAAGTTAATTAGGTTTCTTGAAGGCCAAGTGCACATGAGGGTTTCACATTTTCTAAATACATTGTCATAATTCAAGCCAATCATTTCGTCCAGATCAGTACTGAATTTAATTCGAAGTTGATCGAACGGATTCAATCCACGTTCCTTTCTTGACATAGTCTTATTCTAGAGCGCTTTTTATTCCATGTAAAGGAATCCTTGTTTTATCTATGTTAACTTTTAAGCTAATCTAGCATAGAAACTGAGGACATGTAATACATTATAGTGGCATCGTTCTGAAGGGTCCAGAGAACAAGTTGTGTCATCTAAAATTGAGAGTAAATATTCAATATTACCAATCTTAATACCTTTTATGTTGTTGTTTCTTATCATTCTTATCATATTTCAGCACATAGTGAAAAAGATAGAGGGAGACAAAGGATCACCTTTTCTGCAACCCCTAGATATTTTGAAAAATTGGGATCCAAAGCCATCAACTTATACACATGATTGAATTTTGTTTTTTATGGTTTTTATCCATCTTCTTATTGAAATTGTTTTTCGTCGCAAAATTCCCAATGAACTGTATTAAATATATTTCAAAATCTACAAGTAATAATTAACCTGGTATCTGATAGGTTTCGGTTTAGTCCAGTAGATCATAGATTTATCTTCTTTTTTTTACCAGTGTATCTTCCAGCCTTAAATCCTTTTTGTTGCACGTTAATAAGGTTTAACACAGATTTTACCCTTTGTGATATTGCTATTGATGAGATTTTATAGAAAACTGATAGTAAGCTTATAGGTCGCCAGCTTTTCAAATGTTGCTTTGGTTTATTTCCTTTTTTTGGATACACGTTATTAGTCCCTGTGTGTGTGATATTGATAAATGTCCATTATTGTAAGAGTCATTTAAGGATTTTACTAGATATTTCCCAAAGTCATTCCAGAAAAATTTGATAAATTCCGCCATATATGCATCCGACCCAGGTAGTATTCCGGTTATATCACGGTGTGACAGCTAAATGTTGGAGGAAAGCCCGAAGTGATGCAGGTCTCAGACGTTTACCACTTTGGTGAAACCCACGAGCACGGGTATGGTGCTGACAAACCTAGAAACATAATCGGGGCGAACCGGTCAATCATAGAATCACCGGTTTCTGGCGTACCAAAGGGAAGCGACTTTGCACAGCGAATCGCGGCGCCCTAGACGACTGGCCACCCGTGTCCCCCATCAGTGTAAAGGAAAGGGGGAGGAGGGGGTAGGAGGAGAAAGGGAAATCATGAACAACATTGGAGCGTCAGTGTGCTTTTTGCTTTGTTTCTTTCTTAATACAAATATGAATAAAAGTATGACAGAGATAAAAATTAAATTAGTCGCTATCGTTCTAGGATATAATATCGTGTTGTTTGTGTAATGTTTGTCAATTATTAATATCCGTTTCCCTTGTTTGGTAGTAATGCAGTGATTGTGTAATGTTTTGATAGTGAATATCCAATTACCTTGTTTGATAGTAAAGCAGTGATTGTGTGATGGGTTTTTTATAGTCAATATCCAATTACCCTGTTTGATAGTAAAGCAGTGATTGTGTAATGTTTTTTGATAGTCAATATCCATTTCCCTTGTTTGGTAGTAATGCAGTGATTGTGTAATGTTTTTTATAGTGAATATCCATTTCCCTTGTTTTGTAGTAATGCAGTGATTGTGTAATGTTTTGTGATAGTGAAAACCACTTACCTTGTTTTGTAGTAATGCAGTGATTTTGTAATGCTTTTTGATAGTGAATATCCATTTCCCTTGTTTAGTAGTAATGCAGTGATTTTGTAATGTTTTTTATAGTAAATATCTATTTCCATCGTTTGGTAGTAATGCAGTGATTGTGTAATGTTTTGTGATAGTGAATATCTATTTCCCTTGTTTGGTAGAAATGCAGTGATTGTGTAATGTTTTTGATAGTGAATATCTATTTCCCTTGTTTGGTAGTAATGCAGTGATTGTGTAATGTTTTTTTATAGTGAATATCTATTTCCCTTGTTTGGTAGTAATGCAGTGATTATGAAATGTCTTTTATAGTGAATATCCATTTCCCTTGTTTGGTAGTAATGCAGTGATTGTGTAATGTTTTGTGATAGTGAAAACCACTTACCTTGTTTTGTAGTAATGCAGTGATTTTGTAATGCTTTTTGATAGTGTATATCCAATTTCCCTTGTTTGGTAGTAATGCAGTGATTGTGTAATGTTTTTTATAGTAAATATCTATTTCCATTGTTTGGTAGTAATGCAGTGATTGTGTAATGTTTTGTGATAGTGAATATCTATTTCCCTTGTTTGGTAGAAATGCAGTGATTGTGTAATGTCTTTTATAGTGAATATCTGTTTCCATTGTTTGGTAGTAATGCAGTGATTGTGTAATGTTTTGTGATAGTTAATATCTATTTCCCTTGTTTGGTAGAAATGCAGTGATTGTGTAATGTTTTTTATAGTGAATATCTATTTCCCTTGTTTGGTAGTAATGCAGTGATTGTGTAATGTTTTTTATAGTGAATATCTATTTCCCTTGTTTAGTAGTAATGCAGTGATTGTGTAATGTTTTCTATAGTGAATATCTATTTCCCTTGTTTGGTAGTAATGCAGTGATTGTGTAATGTTTTTTATAGTGAATATCCATTTCCCTTGTTTGGTAGAAATGCAGTGATTGTGTAATGTTTTTTATAGTGAATATCTATTTCCCTTGTTTGGTAGTAATGCAGTGATTGTGTAATGTTTTGATAGTGAATATCCAATTACCATGTTTGATAGTAAAGCAGTGATTGTGTGATGGTTTTTTTTATAGTGAATATCCATTTCCCTTGTTTGGTAGTAATGCAGTGATTGTGTAATGTTTTGATAGTGAATATCCAATTACCTTGTTTGATACTAAAGCAGTGATTGTGTGATGGGTTTTTGATAGTGAATATCTATTTCCCTTGTTTGGTAGTAATGCAGTGATTGTGTAATGTTTTTTGATAGTGAATATCGAATTACCGTGTTTGATAGTAAAGCAGTGATTGTGTGATGGGTTTTTTATAGTGAATATCCATCTCCCTTGTTTGGTAGTAATGCAGTGATTGTGTAATGTTTTTTATAGTGAATATCCATTTCCTTTGTTTGGTAGTAATGCATTGATTGTGTAATGTTTTTTATAGTGAATATCTATTTCCCTTGTTTGGTAGTAATGCAGTGATTTTGTAATGCTTTTTGATAGTGAATATCCATTTCCCTTGTTTAGTAGTAATGCAGTGATTTTGTAATGTTTTTTATAGTAAATATCTATTTCCATTGTTTGGTAGTAATGCAGTGATTGTGTAATGTTTTGTGATAGTGAATATCTATTTCCCTTGTTTGGTAGAAATGCAGTGATTGTGTAATGTTTTTGATAGTGAATATCTATTTCCCTTGTTTGGTAGTAATGCAGTGATTGTGTAATGTTTTTTTATAGTGAATATCTATTTCCCTTGTTTGGTAGTAATGCAGTGATTATGAAATGTTTTTTATAGTGAATATCCATTTCCCGTGTTTGGTAGTAATGCAGTGATTGTGTAATCTTTTGTGATAGTGAAAACCACTTACCTTGTTTTGTAGTAATGCAGTGATTTTGTAATGCTTTTTGATAGTGAATATCTATTTCCCTTGTTTGGTAGTAATGCAGTGATTGTGTAATGTTTTTTATAGTGAATATCCATTTCCCTTGTTTGGTACAAATGCAGTGATTGTGTAATGTTTTTTATAGTGAATATCTATTTCCCTTGTTTGGTAGAAATGCAGTGATTGTGTAATGTTTTGATAGTGAATATCCAATTACCTTGTTTGATAGTAAAGCAGTGATTGTGTGATGGTTTTTTTGATAGTGAATATCCATTTCCCTTGTTTGGTAGTAATGCAGTGATTGTGTAATGTTTTGATAGTGAATATCCACTTACCTTGTTTGATAGTAAAGCAGTGATTGTGTGATGGTTTTTTTTATAGTGAATATCCATTTCCCTTGTTTGGTAGTAATGCAGTGATTGTGTAATGTTTTGTGATAGTGAAAACCACTTACCTTGTTTGGTAGTAATGCAGTGATTTTGTAATGCTTTTTGATAGTGAATATCCCTTTCCCTTGCTTGGTAGTAATGCAGTGATTTTGTAATGTTTTTTAAAGTGAATATCTTTTTCCATTGTTTGGTAGTAATGCAGTGATTGTGTAATGTTTTGTGATAGTGAATATCTATTTACCTTGTTTGGTAGAAATGCAGTGATTGTGTAATGTTTTTTATAGTGAATATCTATTTCCATTGTTTGGTAGTAATGCAGTGATTGTGTAATGTTTTTTTATAGTGAATATCTATTTCCCTTGTTTGGTAGAAATGCAGTGATTGTGTAATGTTTTTTATAGTGAATATCTATTTCCCTTGTTTGGTAGTAATGCAGTGATTGTGTAATGTTTTTTTATAGTGAATATCTATTTCCCTTGTTTGGTAGTAATGCAGTGATTGTGTAATGTTTTTTGATAGTCAATATCCATTTCCCTTGTTTGGTAGTAATGCAGTGATTGTGTAATGTTTTTTATAGTGAATATCCATTTCCCTTGTTTGGTAGAAATGCAGTGATTGTGTAATGTTTTTTATAGTGAATATCTATTTCCCTTGTTTGGTAGTAATGCAGTGATTGTGTAATGTTTTGATAGTGAATATCCAATTACCATGTTTGATAGTAAAGCAGTGATTGTGTGATGGTTTTTTTTATAGTGAATATCCATTTCCCTTGTTTGGTAGTAATGCAGTGATTGTGTAATGTTTTGATAGTGAATATCCAATTACCTTGTTTGATAGTAAAGCAGTGATTGTGTGATGGGTTTTTGATAGTGAATATCTATTTCCCTTGTTTGGTAGTAATGCAGTGATTGTGTAATGTTTTTTGATAGTGAATATCGAATTACCGTGTTTGATAGTAAAGCAGTGATTGTGTGATGGGTTTTTTATAGTGAATATCCATCTCCCTTGTTTGGTAGTAATGCAGTGATTGTGTAATGTTTTTTATAGTGAATATCCATTTCCTTTGTTTGGTAGTAATGCATTGATTGTGTAATGTTTTTTATAGTGAATATCTATTTCCCTTGTTTGGTAGTAATGCAGTGATTTTGTAATGTTTTTTTATAGTGAATATCCATTTCCATTGTTTGGTAGTAATGCAGTGATTATGAAATGTCTTTTATAGTGAATATCCATTTCCCTTGTTTGGTAGTAATGCAGTGTTTGTGTAATGGTTTTTGATAGTGAATATCCATTTCCCTTGTTTGGTAGTAATGCAGTGATTGTGTAATGTTTTTGATAGTGAATATCCATTTCCCTTGTTTGGTAGTAATGCAGTGATTATGAAATGTCTTTTATAGTGAATATCCATTTCGCTTGTTTGGTAGTAATGCAGTGATTATGTAATGGTTTTTGATAGTGAATATCCATTTCCCCTTGTTTGGTAGTAATGCAGTGATTGTGTAATGTTTTGTATAGTGAATATCCATTTCCCTTGTTTGGGAGTATGCAGTGACTTTGTCAACACATTGTCATGAATACTTCTGGTGAAATCTTTTAGTATGATTTATCTTTATATTTAATGTCCATTAGTTTCCATCTTTTATCAGTCACCGTTCAAGACTGCTGAAGAAACCATCCAGACCAAGAGATTTGACCTCATCGTTGATATTATTACACTTATATATTACTTGATGTCGCATTATCAAATAAGGCATCATAAGGGGAAACGTTAACTTCGCATTGTTAACACTCACAAAAGTAGTGACTCTCCTAATGTAAGGATCACACAGTTTGTCCTTTCTTGAAATGGAGCTGATTGGTTGATGGGCTGGGATACATTGGACTGAGTGCCCTGTTTGTAAGTGAGATACGAAAGGAACATAACTAGGGTATTCTGTTTGTCCCTGAGGCACAATCAATCTAAATTTAGTATTTTATGTACAGTTTACTCTTATCAATTGTTAAATGTTCTTTGTAGGGAGAGGTGTTTAAATAGGTTGAACCTGTTCACCGATCCCATTCCCTTTTCTTGGAAATAAATACTGTTTAAATCGTCCCAACTCAGTGAACAATTTCATTCAGGGTGGCAATTCTACCGTAGTCCTACAAAGATGACGTCAAATCTCAACCTTTGATCTCTTTTTAACCAAAGTGTATTCTAGATTATTTGGATCTTGGTGCAATTGACCATGGCATGCTAGCTGGAATAGGACCGGCCTGCTTGTCACGAGTAAAGAAGGTGAGGTGAAATTGTGTTTAACGTCGCGTCCAAGATTATTGCACTTATATAGCGACGTGCATGCACGTGTGTGTGTGTGTTGTGTGGCTGCTTGTACTAGACCGGACTGATACCGATTTTTTATGCTAGCCCACTGAGATACCATGCCGCAGTTTAACATGAATACCCCACTCAGACACAGTATACTGACTCCGAGCCGAACAGTCCTTGCTTTAACCCCTTACTGCCGAGCGCCAGACAGGGTAACAACAAGTACCATCTTTTAACGTATTTTGGTATGACGCGGTCGGGGATCGAACCCGGACCTTCCGCTCTCCGGGCGGACGCTCTACCACTAGACCACGGAGGCGGTCCACGCGTAAGGAAACACCACGAAAAAGTCGAAATAAGTAATTGTATCGGAAATTATTTTGGTCACTGATGCGTCAAAATTGGAAATGTCATCCACTTGCATGTCCACCATTAAACGTTTTGACATCTTTACTAAGGCCGTGAATGCTGTTATCCTAACCAAACAACTTTTCATTTGCCTTGTAACGCCGCACTCAGCAATTTTCTAGCAATATGACGGCGATCTGTTAATAATCGAGTCTGGACCAGACAATCCAGTGATTGACATCATGAGCATCGATCTAGGCAATTGGGATACGATGACATGTATCAACCAAGTCAGCGAGCCTGACCACCCGATCCCGTTAGTCGCCTCTTACGACAAGCGCAGTCGCCTCTTACTCATCGGTTGCTGAAGATCTATTCTCTCCACGTAACTTCACGGGTCAAACAATTTTTTAGCAAGAGCCATAAGGGCCTCAGTCAGACAGACGAGCTTGTTAGAGTGAGTGAGTGAGTGAGTAGCTGGGTGGGTGGCTGGGTGGCTCGGTCGGGTTTAATACTGCCTTGATCAGTTTTATGAATTTCAGCATAATGTATCAGGACAGCACACATTGCACATGTATGTTACAACTTTGGTCAAACTCACGACCACGCTTAGAAACGCGCCTGCTCAAAACAAAATTAGTAATCCTGGAACGGGTTAACCAACCTGTTACCAAAACATTTCTTAGTGAGTGAGTTGTGATTAACGTCGCTTCGAAAAGTATTTCAAATATATCACGGCGTGTCACAGGCTCTGTAATACGTTACGAGTCGTGTCGTTTAGACGTACCAGAAACCCATTATCGTGGTTTCGAGTGAGTGAGTGAGTGAGTGAGTTCGGTTTTACGCCGCTTTTAGCAATATTTCAGCAATATCACGACGGGGGACACGAGAAATGGGCTTTACACATTGTACCCATGTCGGGAATCGAACCCGGGTCTTCGGCGTGACGAGCTAACGCTTTAACCACTAGGCTACCCGACCGCCCCTCGTGGTTTCGAATCCCAGTGAGTGAGTTTAGTTTATTTTCGCTTTGGACTGTATCTCATTCATCTCACGGCGTGTAAGCTTTATGTGGGAGGAGTTTAATCTTCAACGAAATAAGTTAACAGTCTATTCGTCGGTACCAAAAAAGTATACTTACTAAATTATTAATTAATTTGGAAATTGATGTCGGCGGGTAAACGATGACCCACTCACCTGAGGCAAAAAAATGCCTCGTCATCTACATAGTGACGCGGATGAACGGATTTACGATATTCTCACGTTGCCCTGTTTCGGATATAGATGACTGTCTGTTTAATAGATCGTATCCGAGGTCAAAGAGATCGCTATGGCATAGCCGCATACCCGAATAAACCTGTTGTCACTTGATCTTAGCCATCCTTTTATAGGTTAGTTGGTTAGCACGACCTAACTTTGTGAGGAAAAAAAGAAAGACTGCCAAACGCCATTGTAATTTCTGAAAATTTTCTTCTCATCATACAGGCATCTTTCATTAAACTTACATTAATTCTTTTTTTTTTAAACTTTCCTTTAAGTCCCCTAATCCCCTAAAGCTCTACCCCTTTCATTTCTACTACCTCTACTCCAGACCTTAATCTCTCCTTTAGGTGAGTTCATAATGCCAGACAGGTAATGACTGTGTGACATGGTGTGACTTGGGGCGTTTATGGTTGTGTGCTAGGAAGGGTTGGGCAGATTGAATAAAGAATGATTGATTGACACGGTTGAACTTGTGCATGATTGAATGTGTGTGTGTGTCATAATGAATAATGCGTGTGATTGAGTGAACGAGTTGAATTTTTGTGACTCGCTGATCTGGGACATGTATATGGGGGAAGGGTTGGGGGGGGGTGGGGGTGGGGGGGGTGCTGAGGTGTGTGAACTGGTGACTAGGTTGAACGTGCGTGAGAGTATATGTCCGTGTGTCTGTGTAGTTGGGCGAGGGGAGGGGTGTGTTGTTGCTGTATACATATGAAGATATTATTACAGTCCGTTTGACTCCAAATGAGAACGATGAATTGCAAAATAACTCGAAATCCAGAAAAGTGTATGCAACATCAATACGGTACTTGACCATGAATACCCTGTACCCAACAAAATCTGAATTTTGTTTATTTTAAGACCCATGACGGATGAAGTTCTTTAAGAAACTATCATGTAATTAATATAATTTTGTATAGAAATGTGTACATGACACGTAGGGGGACAAACCGTGGAAGGAACAGCGCAAGCACGCATGCACTGCACGTTCTGTGGTAGGGGAAATGACGGATTGGTTTTTCTGTGTGTAGTCATTAATGATAAATGTTTTATCATGCTACAGAGGACTCTGATGAATTACGATTCTTTAAAGAGGTTGCATAAAAAAAAATATAAAAAAATAAAGAAATGGGTATATTTGCTATCATTTTGTAGGAAAATATGTCCTGAATCAAATTACGCAATAAAAAAACCTAGTCACCACGGCATTTTTTGAATAAGTGGCGCCACCTAGAGGCACCGGATGATAAAATCATTTTGCCAAAAAAATGTCAACACATTGTCATGAATACTTCTGGTGAAATCTAGTAAATCTTTTAGTATGATTTATCTTTATATTTAATGTCCATTAGTTTCCATCTTTTATCAGTCACCGTTCCGGACTGCTGAAGAAACCATCCAGACCAAGAAATCTGACCTCATCGTTGATATTATTCCACTTATATATTACTTGATGTCGCATTATCAAATAAGGCATCATAAGGGGAAACGTTAACTTCGCATTGTTAACACTCACAAAAGTAGTGACTCTCCTAATGTAAGGATCACACAGTTTGTCCTTTCTTGAGATGGAGCTGATTGGTTTATGGGCCGGGATACATTGGACTGAGTACCCCTTTTTGTAAGTGAGATACAAAGGAACATGACTAGGGTATTCTGTTTGTCCCTGAGGCACAATCAATCTAAATTTAGTATTTTATGTACAGTTTACTCTTATCAATTGTTAAATGTTCTTTGTAGGGAGAGGTGTTTAAATAAGTTGAACCTGTTCACCGATCCCATTCCCTTTTCTTGGAAATAAATACTGTTTAAATCGTCCCAACTCAGTGAACAATTTCATTCAGGGTGGCAATTCTACCGTAGTCCTACAAAGATGACGTCAAATCTCAACCTTTGAGCTCTTTTTAACCAAAGTGTATTCTAGATTATTTGGATCTTGGTGCAATTGACCATGGCATGCTAGCTGGAATAGGACCGGCCTGCTTGGGTTTAACGTCGCGTCCAAGATTATTGCACTTATATAGCGACGTGCATGCACGTGTGTGTGTGTGTTGTGTGGCTGCTTGTACTAGACCGGACTGATACCGATTTTGTGTGCTAGCCCACTGAGATACCATGCCGCAGTTTAACATGAATACCCCACTCAGACACAGTATACTGACTCCGAGCCGAACAGTCCTTGCTTTAACCCCTTACTGCCGAGCGCCAGACAGGGTAACAACAAGTACCATCTTTTAACGTATTTTGGTATGACGCGGTCGGGGATCGAACCCGGACCTTCCGCTCTCCGGGCGGACGCTCTACCACTAGACCACGGAGGCGGTCCACGAGTAAGGAAACACCACGAAAAAGTCGAAATAAGTAATTGTATCGGAAATTATTTTGGTCACTGATGCGTCAAAATTGGAAATGTCATCCACTTGCATGTCCACCATTAAACGTTTTGACATCTTTACTAAGGCCGTGAATGCTGTTATCCTAACCAAACAACTTTTCATTTGCCTTGTAACGCCGCACTCAGCAATTTTCTAGCAATATGACGGCGATCTGTAAATAACCGAGTCTGGACCATCATGAGCATCGATCTAGGCAATTGGGATACGATGACATTTATCAACCAAGTCAGCGAGCCTGACCACCCGATCCCGTTAGTCGCCTCTTACGACAAGCGCAGTCGCCTCTTACGACAAGCATAGTCGCCGCTTACGCATCGGTTGCTGATCATGAAGATCTATTCTCTCCCCGGAACTTCACGGGTCAAACAACTTTTGAGCAAGAGCCATAAGGGTCTCAGTCAGACAGACAAGCTTGTTACAGTGAGTGAGTGAGTGGGTCGGGTTTAATACTGCCTTGATCAGTTTTATGACGGAATGTCAGCATAATGTATCAGGACAGCACACATTGCACATATATGTTACAACTTTGGTCAAACTCGCGACCACGGGTACCGTGCAGACAAAATATAGGATTCGGACCCAATATCGCTGAGAAACGCGCCTGTTCAAAACAAATTTAGTAATCCTTGAACGGGTTAACCAACCTGTTACCAAAACATTTCTTAGTGAGTGAGTTGTGATTAACGTCGCTTCGAAAAGTATTTCAAATATATCACGGCGTGTCACAGGCTCTGTAATACGTTACGAGTCGTGTCGCTTTGGCGTACCAGAAACCAATTATCGTGGTTTTGAGTGAGTGAGTGAGTGAGTTCGGTTTTACGCCGCTTTTAGCAATATTTCAGCAATATCACGGCGGGTGACACGAGAAATGGGCTTTACACATTGTACCCATGTCGGGAATCGAACCCGGGTCTTCGGCGTGACTAGCTAACGCTTTAACCACGAGGCTACCCGACCGCCCCTCGTGGTTTCGAATCCCAGTGAGTGAGTTTAGTTTATCTCCGCTTTGGACTGTATCTCATTCATCTCACGGCGTGTAAGCTTTATGTGGGAGGAGTTTAATCTTCAACGAAATAAGTTAACAGTCTATTCGTCGGTACCAAAAAAGTATACTTACTAAATTATTAATTAATTTGGAAATTGATGTCGGCGGGTAAACGATGACCCACTCACCTGAGGCAAAAAAATGCCTCGTCATCTACATAGTGACGCGGATGAACGGATTTACGATATTCTCACGTTGCCCTGTTTCGGAAATAGATGACTGTCTGTTTAATAGATCGTATCCGAGGTCAAAGAGATCGCTATGGAATAGCCGCTTACCGAATAAACCTGTTGTCACTTGATCTTAGCCATCCTTTTATAGGTTACTTGGTTAGCACGACCTAACTTTGTGAGGAAAAAACAGAAACCTTTGTGGATATGATTTGTCTCTGGATTTACACGTGTATTTTGGAGGGATATCGCGAATATAATATGTTATGAAAAGTTCGGCTCGAGCAACGTCCTGTTGCTTTGAATGTTGGTTTGGTGTGAGTGAGTGAGTTGGGTTTAACGCCGCTTTTAACAGTATTCCAGTTACATATCGGCGTGTCAGCTTAATGTGAGAGGAACGCCGAAGATCCTGGTTCGATTCCCGACATGGGTACAATGTGTGAAGCCCATTTCTGGTGTCCCCCGCCGTGATATTGCTGTAATATTTCTAAAAGCGGCGTAAAATCAAATTCACTCACTAATGTGGGATGAAAGTCCGAAGTGATGCAGGTCTCAGACGTTTACCAGTTCGGTGAAACCCACGAGCACGGGCATGGTGCTGACAAACCTTGAAACATAATCGGGGCGAACCAGGATTCGAACCCACAATCATAGGTTTCTGGCGTGCCAAAGGGACGCCACTCTGTACAGCGAGTCGCGGCGCCTTAGACGACTGGGCCACCCGTGCCCCCGAATGTTGGTTTGGAACCCTTGTGTCAACCTTGTTACGGTTGATATTTTGTCAGCGCCATACCCGTGGTCGTAGGTTTCGCCAAAGAGAGAAACGTCTAAGACTTGCATCATGTCTAGCTTCTGTCCCACAATAAGCTAGCACACCGTGATATAACTGAAATATGATTCAAAGTCACATCAAACTTCACTCACTCATTCACACATACACATCAACTCAGTTTAATATCCCTCGTATATTGACCATAAATATAAAATCTATTGAAATAATATTTACTTTATATGCCACATAAATATATACGTTGGACCCTCGTTATAACTAGGTTAGAATAGGTTTTCAGCAAGCCATGCTTGTCGTAAGAGGTGACTAACGGGAGTGGGTGGTCATGCTCGATGACTTCGTTGATGCATGTCATTGTATCCCAATTGCGTATGCCTTGCTCATGGCGTCAATCACTGGATTGTCTTGTCCAGACTCAGTTATTTACAGTCCGCCGTCTTATAGCTGGAATATTGCTCGCCTTTAAACAACGAAAAAACAAACACAAAAAAACTAAAATATATAAAAGATGCAACCCAGTTAATCCGGGTGTTACGTTGCGGGTATTATCGTTCGGATTAACAATTGTCCAGATAAAACAACCAATGAAACATACCCATTTTTACATATGTAGACGTTCCTAAAAGTAATCATCCGATTAGTGAGGTTTACGGTTTAACAAGGTTCGGACTAACGAGGTTTTTCTGTTTCAAACACATCACTACACTTGAAGCCTGTAATCCTCTAACAGTCTTTACAACATCATCTTCAGTAGATTATATTTTGCTGATTTTCACGATATTGCAAATTGCAACCAGTTCTGGCTATTCAACAGGTCTAAATATGACTATGTATGTTTCTGAATAAACTCTTTATTTTTGACTTTGTGACAATGATATGTCGAATATAAATGCACACAAAAGAACCTTGCATACTTCGAGATTTCTTCACACCATCTATGTTCAGTTATGAATAATAAAAAAATGTTTCATACATTGCTCTTTCAGGCAAGAATAAGACCCAAAAAAATAAATAAATAAATTAAAACTGAAAACATTTAGTGAGCGTATGATCTGTATTGTCGAATCAGAAACAACTGAGAAACAAAAGCATTGAATTATATATTAAATTAAGTCTTTGATAGGCATTCCGAAGTTCGATGAAGGTGAAGACATGAAACTGTTAAGGATATCAACTTCTTTCCTGCTTGTAATAACGTTTCATGGCCACTTCTTCCCCTCATCATTAAGACTGCCTCCGTGGTCTAGTGGTAGAGCGTCCGCCCGGAGAGGGGAAGGTCCGGGGTTCGATCCCCAACCGCGTCATACCAAAAGACGTTAAAAGATGGTACTTGTTGTTACCCTGTCTGGCGCTCGGCATTAAAGGGCTAAAACAAGGACTGGTCGGCTCGGAGTCAGTATACTGTGTCTGAGTGGGGTATTCATGTTAAACTGCGGCATGGTATCTCAGTGAGCTAGCACTATAAATCGGCATCAGTCCGGTCTAGTACAAACAGCCACACAAACACACACACGTACATGCACGTCGCTATATAAGTGCAATAATCTTGGACGCGACGTTAAACCCCATTTCACTTCACCTGACCCTAATCATTAAGGGCAAATAACTAGCCCTGAAACGTCGTTACAGTTTTTTACTATCATAGAGAAACATATGATGACTGGTATGTTGAACTTGTAGTATTAAACTCACACGGAAATAGTAAACTGTTGCCCTACGCTGTTTAACTTAGTCATTGTGGGATCCGTGAAGCATGAAATAACACGGGGTGATCAGGTGTGCCGGAGCTTGTCGTTGACACACCATTTAGTATGTCGTGAATAATATTATGGTCGCTATAATGACACGACCTTCTTTACTGTTTGGGTATTAAAAGAATTCAGGAGTGTTCTCGTATAGGAAATGATGCATCACACAATCTTAAGAATGGTCACACATATAGACTCGGTCCAGACTCGATTATTTACAGACCGCGGTCATATAGCTGGAATATTGCTGAGTGCGGCGTTAAACAACAAACCAACCAACCTTCAGAATAGGGACCTAGCTATGCTGAGTTATATTTCTGAATATATTTCTATGCTTGGCACTACCATCCCGTGCCCTTCGGATTTGACTGACTGACTGACTGACTGACTGGTTTACTCATTTACTCACTGACAAACAAACAAACAAACAAACGAATACAGATCTTTTTATGTTTACACCAAATGCTGGGCGTGAAGGGATATAAGACTGAGGCAAGCCGAATGTGGAAAGTGATGATGTATAGTTCGTTACTACACGAAGCGACTTAGATCAAACAGTTAGTTACAAAAGTAACAGTCATTTGTCTTCTGCTCAACACAGGTTGTCGGTTGTGGGGGCCGCTGCATGAACGATCGATCTTTGGTGTCCAGGTACTGAGGCATGTCAAATGTTGAGGTAGTGTCAAAATAGTTCCATGGTTTTAATGAAAAGCCTGTTGTTGGCCCAACTGTCATCGGAACATCTTCGGATGTTGGTATGTGCAAAAAGCCAACCACCACCCATGTGACCAGGTCCGTGTTGGTGATCGGTTCATTGTTGATGTAGTTGTCAATGGATACCATCGGATCAGCCAATCGGTTCAGGTCGTAGGTCCCACTAAGAAACCTCTCTGCATCATTCTGCTTGGTGACAACGCAGTGGTACTTTGTGTAAGACGTTGCCTTCATGCTGGGGTGTCGATCAGTGAGGACCTGAGCTGCCAAGGTTTCGGGGTGAATTCTGTACCCTCTTTTCACTCCCCACTTGTTCTTGTTTTCACTCGTGACTGTCCAGAATTCGGGATTGATCATATTGATCTTCAGACCAGATTCCGTTGCTAAAGTTTCCCATTCCACATACCGTGTTTCATCATAAAGGAAATAAGGAGGCTTCTCACTGACATTGGCTTGTGTATTTAGGGCTCCCAATACATCCCCAGCTTTCCACTTAATGACCTCAAAGTTGTTTTTGGTACCAAGAATGTCCATATCGACCTTGAAACCAAACGTATGATCGTGAATGGCGCCATGAGCATACTGTCCAACCCGATAGCCAAATGCATCGGTAGCTTTATCCTGTCCAGCACGGGGATTTTCCGGGTCCCAGAAGCTCGACTGCAGATACCCAGAAGCAGATGCATCTGTTTTGAGGCTACCATCAAGAAAAAATCGAAAATCAATGGAATAATCATAGTTCCCTACGGGCAAAGCAAACCTAACTACCAGGTAGTTGTTGGCCATCCCTGCAGCAAATTTATCCTTTCTTCTCCACAGTGAATGCTCGCCAGCTGTCTCAAATATACATATTGCTTTAGCTGTAATAGGCGACTGGCTGTAGCTGTCAAACCAGGTAGCATCAAGGAGCGTAGCATGGCTAGGGCAGTCCACGCCAAGGATGATACTCTGGAACTCTCCGACACCGAAAGTGGCATCCATGTATACTGTATTAGCACCCGAAGTCACGTCTGATGCGTAGGCTAATGTTACTTCGTTGAGGGAATTCTCATAAACAATCCTTTCTCCCTTGAATCTAGCATCATAGATACTCGGACCGCGAAACTGACTGCCTGCAACAACAAATTCCCAGTCCATCCATTTAACCGTGTGGTCATGGATAGTGTAACGTGGACCAGCTGGATAATAGGACCGAGGTGGGGCTTTGTCAGAGGACTCCCTGCGTCTGTCATTGTTTTGTTTTGGATAAGTAGCGGAAAACAATGTTTGGCGGTAACCTTTTGGTAGTGCTATTTTTCTGAGTGTTCCGTTGTTGTAGGCAGACAGTAGAGCTTGGGCTGTGGGGAAAGGTCCTTGGTCTAAATAGTAAAAGCTGTGTGTGTACCAGGTATTTTTATTCACTCCGGGATTGTGAACAGTTCCAGTCAGGGGTAAAAAGTTTAAATCACGTCCTCGTGCTGTTCCATCTACAAGTAAGGCCAACACAAACCTTGTTGCTCTCTCATTTGCCTGAAGGCTTGGTGGAGCTTGTGGGTGAAAGATCAGTCCTCCATTGGGAAAGAAGGCCCCATCAAAACTCGCTTGTAGCATCGGGCGTAGAGTGGCCATAGCAAGGGACACCTGCTCAGTGATTCCGTCCCATTCAATGCCATCTCTGGGTCGACTATTGTAAGGGAGTTCCCCATCTCTGTACATAGCCTGAGCTGTCATCGCACCACCAAGAGGTCCGACCCTGTATTCCATCAAATCTGGAACAGCTCTGTTGCCCCTGTGAACGTGGACATCAGCATACCTGCCTGGATTGGGACCCCCTTTATCGAGGTGGTTGAGTGCCTGTGATTTATATGGAGCGTAGAGAGATATGCCATAGATATAGCTATCTTTCAGAGTAGGGGTTCCGTCAGTGATCGAGACATGGCCTTGAGCTTTCAGGAACATTTTAACTGCGTTCATTTCGTCCTCAGACAGTAATTCAAACAAGCCCTTGTCTTCTGGTTTATTGGATCTGGTTGGTCTTTTATCCGCAGGGCAGGATGGAATGGAAGTTTTGTTTGATGGATGTTGAACAGGTTTTGGAGTTGTTAACATCGCTGGAACCGAGGCAGCAGTGGCCATACTATTGCTGCATTGAGCATCATTCATGGGCTTGATGGCATAGACTCCAATAATGATTCCAATTACCAGACCAATGGCGAAAATAATGACACCTGATACCTGGTGGCATAAAGTGCTCTTGAATGATGTGGAATCCGTCGATGCCCGAGGATCCTTGGTATCTCCCCTTTCAGCACTGTATGCATTGTTGGACGTCATCTTGGGGTATCTTATGAAGGAAGAAATAGAAAAAAACATATGTAAGTAATATTTCCCAGATTACGAACACATCCTCCACGTGTTCTAACCTGCTTCCCTCATATTTCTAGCAGTATCTCTTTCTGCAATATGGAGTGGGACAAATTAGGATAAGAGAACCATTTTTGGTTAACATGACAAAATTCTTAAATACTAATATGAAACTTACACTTGCATGTTTTGCATTTCTGGTAGAATCATTAAACAGTACGCGTCCGCCCGGAGAGCGGAAGGTCCAGGGTTCGATCCCGGGCCGCGTCATACAAAAAGACGTTAAAAGATTGTACTTGTTGTTACCCTGTCTGGCGCTCGGCATTAAGGGGCTAAAACAAGGACTGGTCGGCTCGGAGTCAGTATACTGTGTCTGAGTGGGGTATTCATGTTAAACTGCGGCATGGTATCTCAGTGAGCTAGCACTATAAATCGGCATCAGTCCGGACTAGTACAAGCAGCCACACACACACATACACGTGCATGCACGTCGCTATATAAGTGCAATAATCTTGGACGCGACGTTAAACCCAATTTCACCTCACCTCATTAAACAGTACAGTAACGTATAAATGAAAACAATTTCAAGAGAAAATCCAGCTCAGTCTCCTGAGGTGTTCTACCATATGGTTGGTTGAACTGTCTTTATCTACAATTTTATATGACATTTTCAGGTATACTTATATATGGTTTGCCGGCAGGACTGAGTGTAGGTCATGATTCAAGATTAACAAACTGGACAAAATATTGATAGGATCATTTTAAAAGAGAGTGAAACGTGCATCTCCAGGTATTAATCATAGTAAATCAAACGACCTAACGCAATTATAAAACATTTTTTTCTGTATTGTGCACATAATTATAACACAAAAAGGATTAAATTTGGCCAAGTAAATAAATAACTGGCTCCCTTTATTAACATGTT
This sequence comes from Haliotis cracherodii, assembly GCF_022045235.1. NCBI lineage: Eukaryota > Metazoa > Mollusca > Gastropoda > Lepetellida > Haliotidae > Haliotis > Haliotis cracherodii. The sequence continues at coordinate 35,862,223 of NW_027266267.1, forward strand.
AATGTGAGACTACTGCTGTACACTCCAAAGGAAATATGTTATAATCATTTTAAAAGGTAAAAGGTATGTGTACGTAATAGCACATCACACGAACTAAATTGCCGGGCAAAGGACAGTATTCACCCGTGATCGATGTTTATTCGATGTTGATATATTTGATGAGGGTATCATAAATGAACTTTGTACCTTACGTTTGCAGTGTTTGGGCGACTGTTTTCTGCCTAGTAGCGTTTTCATAACGTTTTGGCCGAATCGAATTTCAAGTGTCTCCCCACACATCTGAAAACCCTGTCTAAACTTTCTGGGAACGTCAATATTTAATTTTACAATATATGAGTACTATATACCTGTTACATAATTCTCAAACATAATGTTGTCTGTATTTTAATTTGGCGGATAAGCACTGAAGTGATTATACGCAGAATTTGATATTTAAACGTGCTCTGTGAATGCTACCCGACCGCCCCTCACATAATACAATTACAATATGATTCTTAAATAGATTTACTATACAGAAACACACTAGATTCATTCAGACCATATGTCACAACAAACGCTGAACACACTGAGGAGCTTAACATGTTTAGGGTGGAACCACAAGACATCATTTTCTGAGCTTCCAGCATTTTCAATTGAGATTTATCCCCCCACTCACCAGCACCACCAATATTTTCATATGGCTTTTGAAAAAAGCTAATACTTTTAAGCATGAACAATTATACTAATGAAACAACATTAATCTATCTATAAGGTAGCACATAATTGAAAAATATACCAACATATTCCATGTCTTTTAAATCTTTTAAATTTTGAACAACTTGACATTGTAACCAGCAAAGCAAAATCAGTAGCCTTAATAACATAATTAAAGAAAGAAATATAATTGTAGTTGATATCGAACTATTATCTTTATGTTAGCAAAACCTCAAGTAATGATAAAATTACATGAAAATGCCTTACCTTGGTGCAAGACCAAATTACCCACAGTAGAATATACCGCCCTGCTAGCCCTGCTTGTGAGCCTGGAGGGCAGCCTGTTTTTTATATACCTACCGTGATCCCTACTATTTGAATTATGTATCGTGAACCATCTCATTTAAATAACCATTAAGAGGCCGATCCGGGTGGGCTCACACGTGACCGTACCCAAATAGGAAAAGGGGCGTTTATTGCTCTCGGTTCTTTAGTGATCGTGTTTGGAATGCTCCATTAAGTAGAGATGGAGATAACCAACCCGCAATTCAGGCCGAAGGCTTTGTTCGTGAAAGAGTGACTATTTAATATTTTAAGAATTTTGTTTGATACAGAATATTCTTAATTTAGTTCCTCGAGTGATATACTATTCACCATTTACTAAGGATCAAAATTGTCATCTTTAGTGTTGACAATTGCTGTGCAAATGTTGTGTAATAGAGGGAGGAACCGCCAATAATTCTTAACGCGTAAAATGTGAGGTGAGGTGAAATGGGGTTTAACGTCGCGTCCAAGATTATTGCACTTATATAGCGACGTGCATGTACGTGTGTGTTAGTGTGTTAGTGTGTGTTAGTGTGTGTCAGAAATTAATTGAACTAGATCAGTAAATCAGTAGGTTTGTGTTCACTCAGTGTTATATGTATGGTAATAACAAAGAGGCCATTATAACTCCGACAGCCACTCTAGACCTACAATGTAGAATCTTACCCTTACGAGACGGAGACTGGACACCCACAATCATAAGTGTGGTAGAAAAATGTCAACAATATGATGATCGTTTGTTAAACAATTTTTTTATTCGGGTGTCCAAAATTATGAGACAAACCATCAGAGTTGGTCTGTCCAATTCATTTAGCTGTGCACATTTTGGTTTTGTTGCAATTATTAGATTATGAGTTAGTGAGCAATTCATATGTCTCAGATGGAATCAAACGGACTGTAGGAGGGACTCAAGAAACTCATCGCCCATCCCAACATGCTTGAACTTATCAGCATCCTGATACAACTGGTCCAGTTCACTGCCGGGCGACATCTTCCAACCCCGAAAAAATTAGTGGTCCCTAGTTCGTTATAACCGTAGTTTACTGTATCAAAACATCAACCGGCGCCTGACTACACTAGCTCCAATTGGTCTTAAGTTATTGTAACTGTGTATGAATTGTGTTCGAATGTTTGAATGTGTACTGCAATTGTGTAACAAAATATGTGTTAAAATTAATGCTTTATTATGGTATTTCAGGTATTCTTAAATTCAAATCAAAGAAATGTAACCGGTGTATAGATCGTTCTGTCCTCATTCCCATTTTTCACATCATGTCTCACATCATGCATGGCCATTGTTCAAGTTAATTGGTTACCAGGCAAAGACGTGATCCGTTCTAGCGTTTTGTTTATACATCCCTCGATGTGTCGCCTTCCTGAGAATAAACCAATCATGCGCAGTAGCATCGGGAGACATTGTCAACAGTCGCGGGCCATAAATAGTTGAGTTAAAAGCAAGGAAATCCAATTGTATGTACCTTCTCTTTAAAATGTGGATACCATGAGTGGACTGATGGAAGTTAATGTACGAACAACTGTTGTATATTGACTAGAACATCTCTCCATGTGTGATGTGAAAGAACATATGGCACACATGTCGATACGTCGAACACATCGGCGCTATGTCTAAACGTAGATGTACATAGGGCACTGTAGTGAGTGAGTGAGTTGGGTTCAACGCCGCTTTTAACTGGTCATTTCACGGCGTGTCAGCTTACTGTGGGAGGAAAGCCCGAAGTGATAGACGTTTACCACTTCGGTGAAACCCACGAGCATGGGTATGGTGCTGACAAACCTGAAAACATAATCGGGGCGAACTGGGATTCGAACCCACAATCATAGGTTTCTGGCGCCTTAGACGACTGGGCCACTCGCGCCCTGTCACATAGGGCATTGTCAGCTCAGTGACTTCATCCCACTGGCCTGTCATTGTCGTTTTATTTATGAAATCCCCAACTTGTGCAATGCCCGGGATTTTTTTTATATAAAGTCCCTTGGGTATTACACATAAGACACCGCCATAAATTTTCAGTGGGTCGCGCTGGCAACCTTCGTATCTGAGCGAACCATTAGGCTACAGGCTCTGATGACTAACAATGATTTAAATAAAAGGATCGCTTTCGCAGGTGCATGTACGCCAAAATGAGATATTTTACGCCCGTTTCCTGAGGTTCGTGGAAAGTGAGTTTGAAATAGTCATTAATGATAAATGTTGTATCATGCTAAAAAGGCTCTGATGAATTACAATTCTATAAAGAGGTTGCATACAAAAAACAATAAATTAGAAAATGGGTATATTTGGTATCATTTTGTAGGAAAATATGTCCTGAATCAAAATACGCAATAAAAGAACCAAGTCCCCACGGCATTTTTTGAATAAGTGGCGCCATCTAGAGGCACCGGATGATATAATCATTTTGCCAATAAAATGGTCATTTTAAAGTTTGATTATTAAATGAGTGTTTTTAAATAGACATATTACAGTATTGATATGACACAAAACAGAAAAATGAAAATTCAAGCCAAAACATTTTTAATTTCACACATCATTTGACTTTAAAAAAATCCCATTTTCAAAAAAAATTGATTCATTACTCCAAAAAGCATTTTACAAAATCAAGATATTTTTTTCAAACTGGCTTATTTCTAATGTTTAGTCATTGTAAAATAAAATTATAAAATAAAAACAACATGTTATCAGAGGATATTCAAATTATTTTCAATCAACACAGCATACCCCTAAAATAATGAATCAGGGGAGGTAACTCTTGCCCAAATTTACATTTCTATGAGTTCTTATTCAATTAGCCGCGAGTCAAAAGGACGCAACCGCATTACAAATACTCGCCGTTATATGCGCGTCCGGTATGCGCATGAACAATGGTATCAAACGTCTTTGAATTGAAGGATCTCTTTCTCAAATACATTGTACACCAGGAAGAGATATTTTACACCCGTTTCCACGGTTCATAGAAAGTGTGTTTGAAACATGAATTAATAATAAATGTTGTTTTAGATGTTTCATCCGGTTTATAAGTACGATCAAACACTCCCCGTAAAGGATGACCCTCCATTTGTTTGGATGGGATGGGCCCATACATTTACCAATTTAGGACATAAATCAATCAATTAGTCAAAGAGTGGAAAGTCGGTGCCTCGATCCACTGACCGAGTCATACCAATGATGTTAAAAAATGATATTAGTTGTTACCCTGCCTGTCGTTCAGAATTAGTGGGATACAACTTGGACTGATCGGAGTCAGTAGTGTCTATTTGGGGTGTCTATGTTAAACTGCGGCTTGGTACACTACTGCCTAAATTTCATTCCCCTTACTCGCATGGTCAGTGGGTGACGCAACCACTGAGCACCCCGTTGGTCACTCGTGTGGAACCCGTCCGCCACGCGTGTGATACCCGTGTGCAACGTTTTGCACACGGGTGTGCACCCCGTCCCCCTCATGTCAGAGGGAACAAACTTTTGACCAAAGGAGGACCAATGTTTAGCTGAAATTGGAGGTAGAAACAAGGACAGCATTTGTTTATATCCTGACGAAAAATGTTAACACACGTTTTGATATGTACTTTATGATGTCTCCTTTACAGATGTGATTTTGTAGGAAATATGAATGCAGTTGTGATCAATAAGATCCATCTTATAATTACGACCATTGGCTTCTTCATGATCAAGAGAAAATCTTAGATCCTAGAAAATGTTATTGTCATTGAAACGTTCATGTGATTTCACATTAAACGTCTCTAGTATGACTTCTAGTAATTATATTTATGAAGTGTGAAGGAGCATTGGTTTTATTGGACCCTAATTACTTTATGGTAGGAGGCCTATTTGTCTCAGCTCGGTAGCTGTGAGGCTGAGAAAGAGCGTCATTTACTTAATAAGAGTATGTTATATCATGAAGGATTCATTTGAGGTCGAGGGGTCTACTAATTGCAATACCACAGGAATAGACCAGTAGACGTGAGCGCGGGATTGTGTAAGATGGCCTTTGCATAATTACCAGGAATATACGAAAAGAGAAATCAAATCAATACAAAAACAGAAATTCTATTAATACCAAAACTCGCAATAAATATCTGTACCCTACTCACACACATGGGTCCCAAAGAGGGGCAGGTCAGGCGAAATTGCTAAGGCAGAAGGCAACCTCCCGAAACACTTAAAGCAAGAACATTACCAGCTGCTGGAGGGGTCACATTGAGCTTTTACTGCGTCAGTTAAAAGGGATAAAGTAGTGCTGTTTTCACAGATCTGTTGAATAAACTCCAAGCGCTACTGTCAATATATATATATCATTCTTCTACTCGATCCTTGATACATCATTTTGGCATTTACAATATATATTCTTTTGAACTTATATTAATAATTTACCATTATGTGTTTTTAAGTATTTGTCAATTTTGTGTTGAGCTTACAAGCAATAATAGTAATTTATGGTAACATGTAAACATAAAACGTCACATGTAAAGCATGTAGTAAGTAAGAAGGTAAATAATGATATTCAGATCGCATTAAAATACAATAAAAAAATATGTAATTCTAAAGCTTTTGTTCCACATGCCCAGAATAGCCAGGAGGAAAATTGATTAAATAAGAGAAGAAGTTAACCATTGCATACATGCAGGGACATCATGGCTATATATGTAAATGTTACGATACCCATGTACAGGAACTGTTCAAAAGGGGGCCTAAGGTCATGGAGACAAAGCCTAAAGATATAATAACACCAGGAACAATTGAAGGGGTCATTATTCCTTCATTTTATGGAGAAGAATACCATGAAAAACACTAAACCCTGAGTAGCAAACATTCACCCAATAGAGTGGGTGATGTGCAAATAACGATATATCTACCGATATGCTGGATGTGCAAATAAATATGTACCGATATGCTGGATGTGTAAATAAATATATATCTACCGATATGCTGGATGTGCAAATAAATATGTACCGATATGCTGGATGTGCAAATAAATATATATCTACCGATATGCTGGATGTGCAAATAAATATATATCTACCGATATGCTGGATGTGCAAATAACCCATTGGAACCCATTGACAAAACACTTTAGCGAATGTATTTCACACAATTTGTGATATCAAAACCTACTTTTGATTTTATAACTCTCACAAATTCGATTGTCTTCATCATAATATACATTATTAGATATATAGAGGTTATCACGCCAGTGTGTTTGGGGATGGTAAATATCCTGCATTAGGAATAAACATTATATTTAGCGAGCCTTGGCGAGCTAAATACATAGTGTTTATTCCTAATACAGGATATTTACCATCCCCAAACACACAAGCGTGATAACATCTTCATCTTTTAATGTTATTCTTTAATTCTGTGCTTCAAAATCGCTTTCCCTCTCTTACAAACATTACCGAAACATTGCGAGTTTTCCTGGAATGCGCGCATTAATATTTATTACGTCACAGGGTAAGTGATGTGTAAGTCGGACAGTGACAGTAGCCAATATAGTTCCAACTGAAATCTGTTTCTTATACTGTGGCGAAGCAACATATATGCAAAACAACAATTGTTTTTAATTGCCTTTCGCGGCAATCCATCGGTCTCTCCGCTAGAGTAACTTCCCTTTGTCAAAGGGAAGCTACTCTAACCCTAGTCTATGAGACGTCACGGCCACGGTCAGACGTTGTTGACAGTCGGTCTGTCCCGTCATAACGATAAGAAGTGTAGTCAGATGTACACACAGCGACAAAACAAAACAAGGTAACAATTCAAACATATTTCCGCCAAATCCAACTATTTTAATTTGTGGAGGAGGTTTCAAGCCACAGAGGTCTACAAGCACAGATATAGCTACTGATCCCGCTTGGCTAGGCCTCGTGCCCTCGCCAAATTGATTCGAAATTTATATCTCCAAAGTTGCAAAAACTTATAAAATGCCTTAGCTACGTCACAGTTAGACACAGATTTTCAGTTTATTAGACTGTTCTTTTGATAATGATAGCAATTATCCCTGTAGTTTATCCAGATTGCCGATGGTTAATTCTGACTCGATCGCCGAATGACAAGGGCGACGCCATGTTTGTTTATAAACAGTGAAAGTAGTCCTACTTGACCTTTGATATTTGCATCTCTATCCGCATATGACCCCAACGGATATCGTTTTTATCCGTTGGCTTTATCCTGCCGAGAAACCTACCCATTATATGATAAAATAATATATTTTATTGACATCTAAATATCGATTTTGCAATATCAATAAATATTTCATATCCTAAAATCAAATTTGTGATATAAATCTGTTGTGTATGTATTATGTTATTTGTCCGACCCGCACATTGGAGGAACATCAAATCTTCAATACATAACAAATCCGTAGTTGGATCAATCACTGTTTAATGGAGAACTGGCACTGCCACACACAGCTGCCTAGGTTACCACAACATAATGACGTCACACCTAAAGTGACGTCACTGCACGTGCGCATTGGCGCACTTACAATGTAAACATACCTAACATGCACAACATTTCTCCCCCTTAAAAGAAATTACTTTCTTCTTCTCTAACCAATACATTTACAATATTCAGAACACAGTACTATGAGCTATTGTCTAAAGTTATAATTTAACAATGTTACAACTTTCAACCACAACAATGTTCAACAATAAAATATAACAATATGCAACACACTCCGCCCACCATTCAATAAAATTTAAACATTGTTCCTATTATCAACAACATTTATAAAAACATAACAGTGCAAGTATAAACAATCATATTATTATGATAAACTCATATATATATATGATATCTGCTACACATTGCTGAATACTTTATTCAATGACTTAATTATCAAAACTGTCAGTTTCTACATTGTGTTCTCACAGGGTTAGTCTATCGGGAGGTTTTCTCACTCTTTTTGAACGTCTCACGGTTTGTTTTGCTGGTACATTTGCAATTGTCACCTCACTGTCTTCACACTGGTGTTCATCACATTGCTGTGATGCACTAGGTATTATGATAGGGTCGCCTTTGTTGACCCTGATACTTTCTACAGTCCCTGCACTACAGTCACTTTGAACAATCATGTTCTCGTTACCATGGTTACAAGTTGCATCTCTCCACCTTAATTGGTCAATATGACGCTTGACAGTTCTATTGCCAATGTCAACATCATAATGTCTTTCACCACATTTTGTCATCACCTTGCCAGCAGTCCATTTGTCTTCTTTGTTGTACTCACGCACCCACACCTTATCATTGTCATTTAGCTGTCTTGTGTCGCCAGGTTGACACAATGAAGAAGACTGTTTTGTAGCAACAACATCAGCATGATTAGGCTTGATTAAGTCAAGTCTACATCTTAGTTCTCTTCCAAGAAAACGTTTTGCTGGAGTTTCTTGAGTTGTGCAATGGGGACTAGAACGATAGGCTAGCAGAAACCTATCAATCTTCTTCTGTAATGTTGCATCATACCCTCTAGTTGATTTCATAGCTTGTTTGAAGGATTGAACAGCTCTCTCAGCAAGTCCGTTTGTAGCAGGATGATATGGAGCAGATAAGATGTGTTTTACACCATTACTTCTCAAGAATGTTTCAAACTCATTTGACACAAATTGTGGACCATTATCTGTAACATGTTGCAGTGGTAATCCATATTTCGCGAACAAACCTCTCATCACTTTCACTGTCGCATCAGCAGTAGTTGAATTCATAACAATCACCTCTAACCATTTGGAATGAGAATCTACAACAATGAGGTACATGTGACCCATGAAAGGACCAGCAAAGTCCAAATGAATGCGACACCATGGTTTTGATGGCCATGACCAATGATGAACATGAGCTTTTGTTAGATCATTTTGAACATTCTGGCATGTAATACACATTCTTGCAGTACTTTCAATATCAGCATCTACTCCAGGCCACCACACATAACTTCTAGCAACTGATTTCATTTTCACCATTCCAAAATGACCACCATGTAACTCATTTAGAACACCGTTTCTGAGTTTAGAAGGAATCACGACTCTCATTCCCCATACAATGCATCTTAATTGAATGGAAAGCTCATATCTTCTTGAGTTAAATGGTTTCATTTTTTTGTTCTCACTGTGATCTTTATCCCAACCGTTCATCACTGCCATGTACACTTGTGAAAGAACAGGATCTCGCCTTGTCTCATTTCTCACATCACCTGCTGTAATAGGCAGATGTTCAAACTGACGTGCATAGAACAAATCTACATCATCTCTTACACATTTTGTTGTATCAGGTAGAGGTAAACGAGACAACACATCAGCATTTGCATTGGCAGAGGAAGATTTGTACTGAATTTTGTAATCATATGCACTGAGAATCAATGCCCATCTCTGTAGACGAGCAGCAACTAATGATGGTACTGACCGTCCCTCACCAAACAGAGCAGTGAGAGGTCGATGATCTGTCACAAGAGTGAAATGCCTACCATACACATACTGATGAAATCCTTTCACACCAAATATAATTTCTAGGGCTTCTCTGTCAATTTGTGAATATCCCTTTTCAGCCTTGTTCAGTGTTCTTGAAGCAAATGCAATCGGTCGTTCAGTACCATCACTCATCACATGAGACAACACAGCATCCACGCCATAGGAGGATGCATCACATGCCAATGTTATTGGCAATAATGGATCATAATGACACAACACATCGGAACTTGCAATTTTTGCTTTAGGCATTTTGAAAGATTTCTCACATTCAGTTGACCATAGCCATTTCTCGTCTTTCTGCAACAGTTCATTTAACGGGTGAACGATTGTAGAAAGGTGATGCTACTGAAGCTACTGATGATAGCTTTCACTTTATCTTCTGAAGTATGAAGTCCTTCTTTGTCAATAACATGACCGAGATACTTGACTGAGTCTACAAAGAATTTACACTTGCTTTGTTTTACTCTCAAGCCGAATTGTTGTAATCTTGACAAAACTGCATCCAAGTTCTGTAAGTGTTCTTCATCATTTGAACCGGTCACTAGAATATCATCTTGATGACATAATACTTTCTGCAAACCTTGAAGAATTTGGTCCATTGTAGCTTGAAAAATTGCAGGAGCTGAAGCAATGCCGAAAGCAAGTCTTGTGTACCTGTAGAGTCCTTTTGGAGTATTGATGGTGAGTAGTTTCTGTGAGTCTTCATCCACCTCCATTTGTTGATAAGCATGAGCAAGATCAATCTTTGAGAATTTCTTACCTCCGGCAAGTTGAGCGAACATGTCTTCAATCATGTTTTGTGGATACTGGTTCACATTTAAAGCTGGGTTTACAGTAGATTTGAAATCGCCGCATATTCTGACAGATTTGTCAGGTTTGACCACTTGAACTATTGGTGTAGCCCACTCAGAATGTTCTACTTTGATAATCACGCCATTATTCTCCATTCTTGAAATTTCTTCATTCTCTCTATCATGAAGTGCATAAGGAACAGGCCTAGCTTTCATGTATTTAGGAGACATGCCATCTTTCACTTCTAAATGGGCTTTGATTCCATTAATTGTACCCAGTCCATCAGAAAATACATCACAGTATTTCACAAACATTTCACTGAGTTGATCTTCACTTGACATTTTGTGACACATGTTGACATTACTTCCTAATGATTTCCAGTCAATATTTACGTATGGTAACCACGCCCTCCCCAGTAATGGAGGACCTTTTCCCTGCACGACATGTAGTGGTAACTGGTTTACTCTTTCACCATCACGAACGTCAACATGTATGATACCAAGATTTGTGACAAGCTCACCTGTGTATGTTCTCATTGGGATTGGCGATTCTTGTAAGCTGCATTCTGAAAAGTTCTGTCTGTAAACGCCTTCAGTAATGATAGAACTTTTTGAGCCAGTATCTAACTCCATCTTTAGATCACGTCCATTTACATTCACTGTTACCCATATTATATCTACAGCACCGTGAATAGCGAACAAATGATTTAGACAGTCACCTAAATCATCTAGAATGTCATCTTCATATTCATGGGTTGAACAAAGTTCTTCATTGATAGCATTTACAAGAAAAATTGGATGCCTACCGTTTCTGCTTACATTGCAGGAGCTAGCACTTCCTGTTTGACGAAACCCGGATGTTGAACTTTGACCTGACCTTTGACTCCATTTCTTCGCTTTGCATACCTCCTGAATATGGCCTTTCTTTTGACAGAATGAGCAAACTGTATCTTTGAAATTACAAGTATCAGGTAAATGCGAAGGCTTTCCACATCTATAACAATAACGTTCATACCTTGCATTAGATCTTCTGTTGTTGAAAGAAAACACCTCTGACTGTGATTGTTCCTTCGGTAATCCGTTGCGGCACAATTCTTCTGAATCTTTCGCAGCTAATTCCATTGAATTTGCAATTGAAACTGCACGTTCTAGTGTCAATTCTAATTCTGCAAGCAATTTCCTTTGAACATTTACACTTTTCAGTCCAAGAACTAATTGATCTCTTAAACGTTCATTCAGTGTAGCGCCGAAGTCACAAAATCTAGCCAGTCCTTTCAAAACAACAACATATTATGAAACAGTTTCGTTTTCGGTCTGCATTCTCTTGTGAAATCTGTATCTTTCAGCAATAACACTTGGTCTAGGCATATAATGCTCACGTAAAACAGTGAATAATTGTTCCAAAGTACGTGTACGAGGCAAATCAGGAGAAACCAACGATTTGAGAACATTGTAAGTTTTTGCACCAATCATGGAAAGAAACCCGGAAACTCTTCGTTCATTTGGAATGTCATTAGCATCGAAATATAAACTCTCTCTTTCAGATTATGACATCCAATCTTCTAAACTTTCATCGAACTGTCCAACATCTCCAATGACGCCTGCCATTATGGAAAAGCACTGAATGTAATCACGTATAGAAAGTTTTATCCTCGTCGCCACTTTGGAATCAATAAATGAATCACTGATATCACAAAATAAGGAAAAAATAGTAAAAAAGGCGCCTTATAAATTGTTCATTTTGGGTTGTATTGAGTAACGTTATTGCATCACGTTTATAGTGTTAATTGCTAGTCTGTTTCTGCACCAGTATTTCTTTCATCTTAGGAAAAACTGTTTGAAAAATGTCAACTTATAATAACTTTTAACTGTAACCAAGGAAACAATACTAACCCGACAAGCGTTTATTCACCTCACTATCGTTATCATAGTTTACACATGTCATGTTTTTAGTGTATATACTTATATCAGAACATCGTACGGAAAACGGAATGACACATCATCCTAACGCTGTATGTACAACGATACTTTGGTTCTATAGCACAGACAACCGTTACCCCGATTATTACTGTATAACGGATCACTCCTTGAAGACACAATGTCATTTACAAAGTTGTCAAATGTAACACTTTCTCAGTAAAGTACAGATTCCAGTACATTTTTGCATTGAGTACCATCTGGGATTCGAACCCACACTGCCAGAGTGAGGCACCTAATCGTCAGCACACAAAGTCAGCGATCTAACTCACTCAGCCACCAAGGCTTCTACTAAAATGAAGGTCCGAAAACTGGTAGTCTAGATCACGTACTTTGTGTACCCCTCTGACAAGTGTAAATTGGCACGGTTCCCATGGTCGAAAGCTGTGAACACACAATGTCATTTAGAAAGTGCTCAAATGTAACAAATGTTTTATTTAGGATAACACTTGTTTTCAGACGTGTCATTCAAATAAATAAGTCGGTGTAACAGTTATCACAATCTCACAAAATGCACATGCATGATTATGTTTTGTATCAATTTTGGGCCGGAGGCTTTATACTGAAGAAAACTGTCTGTTTGCCTGTCTGTCAGTTTGTCTGGCTATTTTAGTATCAAATGTGTTTAACGTGCACGTATGAAGTTTTTGCTTGGAGTTTGTATGATCAAGGAGTTATCGTTTTCGGATGGTTGCTTCAGTCAAAATGTGTTAAGGACAATGTCCTTATTATTTGATTTATTTTCTAAAGGAATGATATTAGAATTACTCCTTTTGTAATTGAAATGGTATGTGATATAAATTGGTTGTATTTATTTATATAGGCTTTTTCTGAATCTATTAGGGGCGGTCGGGTAGCCTAGTGGTTAAAGCGTTCGCTCGTCACGCCGAACACCCGGGTTCGATTCCCGACATGGGTACTATATGTGAAGCCCATTTCTGGTGTCCCCCGCCGTGATATTGCTGGAATATTGCTAAAAGCGGCGTAAAACCATACTCACTCACTCACTGAATTTATTATTTTTTCCCTATACATGCGTTTCAGGGTGTCTATCGACAAGACAAAGTAATAAAGACTCACACCTGTAGCCTGTGTCTGGCTTGTATGCCTACACAATCCTGTTTACACATATTAATTAAGTATCAAATTTAGCATCTTTTCACAACTATCTTTCCTTGTTGACATTTTTACGCTGTTCACTATGTATACGAGTGACCCACGGTGACCTGGTACTGTTCATATTTTGAGATATGAAATATTGACGTGTGCACTCGCAGTGTCAGGTGTTATGATAAACATTTATTGAGAATATTTATTTTGCTCCACGTCAAAGGTCATCATTCTCATTCTGTACCGGCGTCAATAAAAACACAATACTATTCAAATAGTACGTTGTACTTCTTTTATTTGCAACAGTAAATCAGTCTGCAAGCAAAGTTAATGAAACTGCAAAATCTTCTCGGCAAACAGGCAGCTGGGGTTGGGTTGCGTATTGTGAGTGGCTTGGGTTTGTCGTATCTTTCGAGATTACTTCTTTGCAATAGAAAATAATAACTTGACGGTCTGGACAACTACCAAGCAGGCTTGGGTTCACGCCGCTGCTGGTAATAGTCCACCAATATCACCGCGGGGACACAAGAAATTGGCGTCACACATTGCACCTGTGTTAGGAACCAACGCAGGGCCTTAAGTGTGTCGAGCGAACGTTTTAACACTGGTTAACCGACCACCCCCACACACAGCAAGGCAAGCTTACGACACATATAAACAAACGCACATTGTCGATGGAACAATTACCAAATATTATCGTTATTAATCGGTATGTCTCAAAATATTTACTTAATAGACAAAAGCTCATATATTCCGTACACAATTCCCGAACCAATATGGGCCGATATGATAATAATCATAATAATTTGAGGCCAAGTCTGGAACTATCCGTTCTTGGTCCTACACGCGAAATGTTTAAGTTTCTCAATACAAAGAACAACAGCGCTCAAGGTGATCCCAAGACCAACCACTATATATCCGCCACCAATCTGTGTACTCGTTATGGCATTCACGGTTGTCTCAGGAACACAGTTGGTCATGTTCGGTTCGACGTTCCACTTCCTCCATAACCTGTCAAGTATGCCGCTCTCTTGAAGCTGGAACATTCTGTTCGGAAAGAGAATATAAGTAAGTATGTGCGTGAGTGGGTGAGTTGTAATCTAATGCACCATTAATTCAACGGTTAATACAGAACGTTTCAACTAAATTATAGACCGAAAAACAGGTTAGTGTTTTCGTTGTGCTGCCATTTTTTTTGTTTTACAAATCCAATCCGATGTTTGTTTTCGACAGGCACATGTATTTGTAGGTTAAATATTAAATTAAGGAAGAGATGAGCATGTCAATTTGCAGATTTGAAAAAAGTGTTTATTGAGAGCCAATCGCAGATGAAGAAGCGAGACGTTTCTAATGGGACGATCCGTATCTTTAAGTAAGTGACATAGAAAACCAGAGTTCTACGGAACAGAAGCTCATCTTTATATTTCACTGATATAACACTTTGACAAGATATGGACAAGATACGTAGACAGTCAATTGAGTTAACTAACAACATTCTAATTTACTCAACAATCTAATGTGTGAATAACCTCGGTTTGGTTAACTAACGAGAAATAAAACAGAGAGGGCCTATCCCTAAAAGAAGTCACTTGGTCAACGTCTGAATACCAAACTAGTCTAATAGACAAAAGATTCAGTCAAATTGACTGAGCAAGGAATTTTAAAAATTCCCCAAAAGCTAGACAATCACGGGAAGGTTGGTTATCCAAGGATTACTAGCACTAACTAGTTACTAACAGGTCTTTGAAATGCATTTAGAAGAGGCATAAGGAAGAGAATTTATGGATGTCAACTTCTTTATTATGAGGAACACATAATAAAGAAGTTGACATCCATAGATTCGCGTCCTAGTTACTAAGTTAAGGTCAGTACAACCAGAGTTAGTTGGTACTAGATCAAAAGTGCCCCGTAATGACCACCAAGTAATTAAGAAATCGACCGGTAAATGGTCTGACGAATCTTGGGAGGTAAAGACACAAGATCCTGACACAGGTATATAAAATTTCATGCGGTCCTCGGAGGGTACAGTTTGTCCTGGATACCCGGGTAATACATTAGTTGGAACCGCTTAGCCATAGTGTGTTTCTTAACATGGGAAGAAACAAGAAAAGCAAACTAACTACTATACCCACTCGGAAGATGTAAGTATCAGGACACCATTAAAGATTACGGTACCATTAAAGATATACAAAAACTATGTACAGTTATTGAGAAGGTAAAAATTACCATAAATACATATAAAAATACCTGTGTGTACGTGAAAATTCCCCCAATGTTTTTAAAATCATAATCACAAAAATATTTTTAACACATGAACCCACGCCGCTTCACTCAAAATATTCACGGACTCACAGGGTTTGCTTTTTGTTTGGTCATGGTGCGATGGATATAGACATATGTTTTCAATGTAGAGCTAGCTTACCTCTAGACTTTAACATTTTAAACTTAACGCTGCGCGTTCAGTTGCAGATTCAATTTAGCATGGTGTTTATTTCCTAACTAACATCACTTCTACGATGGCGCAGCTTAGTATTTATAACGTCACTTAGGCCTGGTCAACATGGATTGAATGTGAGAAGCTTATTTTATGATGTACCCCGTCGTTATCGAAGTTCATAGTATTCCTGAATAGTCATTTTAGTGGAAGATAGATCCATTGTGTTGATTTACTTTAGTAATTGCTAGGTTATACTTGTACGCAAAAACAATATAATAAAATAAAATAATAATAATTAAAAAAATAAATAAAAAATAAATAAATAAATAAATAAATAATCTGGTCCTTATTATTTAAAAAAAATTGTGAAAAGATGACCAACAAGGTCACTTGCTGTTATTGCAAAACATATTTTCTAAAAAAATGTAACACAATTTGTATCATCTGTTGAGTTCAATGTTTATCCAGAAAAAATAAACTCAATCACAGTGTTTATGCACTTGTATTCTTGCTGTGTCATGTTATATATATAATTTAATTAACTGTATTGCTCATGTACCACCGCTGGTGGTCCCCTAGAGTGAATAGAGGTTGTTACAATGATGCAATTTACAAACAAAAATATATTAAAGCCGTACTCACTCACTCACTTTTATTCAGCTCTGACATGGACATGTTAGTCTCACTTACACTCTCTCTATATCAGCCTTTAGTGGGGATCGTTGTTGTACTCCAAAGGCCAGATGCTCCCACGTGATCCTTTCATCCAGTACATCCAGGCGACAGTCCTTTGCCATGATGCGATCAGCGTAAGACCTGTAGTCGAGGTACGCGTACTGGTCACGCTTCAAGCGCTGTAGATGAACTGAAGCGTTAGCTTGTAGAAGCGCCAGGTCGGTGTTGGTTATTCTATCCCATAGCCGCCCCAGTAGACTTGACCTGCGGCTTGTCTGTCGGATAAATAGATATTGAGTGAAATCGTAGTCATACATTTGTTGGTTGTTGGTTTGTTGTTTAACGCCGCACTCAGCAATATACCAGCTTTATGACGGCGGTCTGTAAATAATCGAGTCTGGACTAGACAATCCAGTGATTAATATCATGAGCATCGATCCACGCAATTGGGATCGATGACATGCATCAACCAAGTCAGCGAGCCTGACCACCCGATCCCGTTAGTCGCCTTTTACGACAAGCATAGTCACCTTTTACGGCAAGCATGGGTTGCTGAAGACTTATTCTACCCAGGAATCTTCACGGGTCTTTACATTTGTAAGGAAACATCTTTAAATAGGATACACAAACAACAAAATGTCGCACCACAGGATACACATGGGGTCTCCATACATTGGGTATTCTGTAGTATAACATTTCCAAGTCCTTTCTTATTGAATTCCAGAATGAGAATAAGTCTCCAGTACCTCATGCTGATGTAAGTAATTATTAAACGAGAATGTGTTCATATCGTGTGAGGGGGGCACGGGTGGCCAAGTCGTTTAAGGCGCTGCTATTCGCTGTGCAGAGTTGCGTCCCTTGGGCAGGCCAGAAACCTATGATTGTGGGATCGAATCCCGGTTCGCCCCAATTATGTTTCTAGGTTTGTCAGCACCATACCCGTGCTCGTGGGTTTCATGGAAGTGGTAAACGTCTGAGACCTGCATCACTTTGGGCTTTCCTTCCACATTAAGCTGACACGCCGTGATATAACTGGAATACTGTTAAAGGCGGCGTTAAACCCAACTCACTCACTCATGTCGTGTGACTGGATAGTAATGTCTAGGTTGGTAATGTCCTGTGTTGACTGCCCCGGAATCTTTTTCAATAACTATTTGGCCAAACCTTAACTACATGTAATGCTTATTAATGTAGCTCTAATATTAGTGTAAAGAGACTCCCTGACTAACTGAGAGTAAAAGGGTTATCCCTAACAAGCAACGTGTCAATGTGAAAAGAACCCTTGTCCTTCCTGACGGCGGTCATCTAATGATGAGTGTGTGAGCTAATGTCTAACACAATTGGTACAATTTCAGTCATATAGCGACGTGAACCATGCATACATCATACTCATCCGGACTTACAGCTTTCCATATCATGCGCAAGCTTTGATAAGATTTGATCAAACAGAATTCGGATGTCAACATCACTAAATTGTTCCATGAGACATTGCCTTCTGGAAAAAGACACTAAGCAATTTATATTTTATTACAATAAATGCATTTGCCGAGATGAAAAAAAAATAGGTCAAACCAAATATGTGCATATGATTTAATCTCAGGGCTTGGCATGACCAGCCCAATGCCACACCCGGGCACAGTCGAAGTGGTGTGCTGGACAAAGGGCACAGTTAATGGCTCCAGTGCCCCAAACAACCTGTCCTCAACGGCAAACAGGAGCTGACTCAGTCACCGACTCACTCGCCGACTGACTGACTGACTGACTGATTTACTCACCAACTCACTCGCCGACTGTCTGACTGACTGATTTACTCACTGACTCACTCGCCGACTGTCTGACTGACTGACTGACTGATTTACTCACTGACTCACTCGCCGACTGTCTGACTGACTAATTTACTCACTGACTCACTCGCCGACTGTCTGACTGACTGATTTACTCACTGACTCACTCGCCGACTGTCTGACTGACTGACTGACTGATTTACTCACTGACTCACTCGCCGACTGTCTGACTGACTGATTTACTCACTGACTCACTCGCCGACTGTCTGACTGACTGACTGACTGATTTACTCACTGACTCACTCGCCGACTGTCTGACTGACTGACTGACTGACTGACAGATTTACTCACTGTTTCACTTGCCGACTGTCTGACTGACTGATTTACTCACTGACGCACTCGCCGAGTGTCTGACTGACTGATTTACTCACTGACTCACTCGCCGAGTGTCTGACTGACTAATTTACGCACTGACTCACTCGCCGAGTGTCTGACTGACTGATTTACGCACTGACTCACTCGCCGAGTGTCTGACTGACTGATTTACGCACTGACTCACTCGCCGAGTGTCTGACTGACTGATTTACGCACTGACTCACTCGCCGAGTGTCTGACTGACTGATTTACGCACTGACTCACTCGCCGAGTGTCTGACTGACTGACTGACTGATTTACTCCCTGACTCACTCGCCGACTGTCTGACTGACTGACTGACAGATTTACTCACTGTCTCACTCGCCAACTGTCTGACTGGTATCTCAGTGAGAATAAGCACTTTAAATCGGCATCAGTCCGGACTATACAAGCAGCCACACACACACACACACACACACACACACACACACACACACTCATGCTACTTTGACAAAGCCATGTCCCAGTGTGTATTCCGTGTTAATGTTGGTTCCCAGCAACCGATGCATGTCGTAAGACCCGTGAAGATCCGGGGTCACTGACTCACTCGCCGACTGTCTGACTGACTGACTGACTGATTTACTCACTGACTCACTCGCCGACTGTCTGACTGACTGACTGATTTACTCACTGACTCACTCGCCGAGTGTCTGACTGACTGATTTACTCACTGACTCACTCGCCGACTGTCTGACTGACTGATTTACTCACTGACTCACTCGCCGACTGTCTGACTGACTGACTGACTGACTGACAGATTTACTCACTGTCTCACTCGCCGACCGTCTGACTTACTGACTGACTGACTGATTTACTCACTGACTCACTCGCCGACTGTCTGACTGACTGACTGACTTATTTACTCACTGACTCACTCGCCGACTGTCTGACTGACTGATTTACTCACTGACTCACTCGCCGACCGTCTGACTGACTGACTGACTGACTTATTTACTCACTGACTCACTCGCCGACTATCTGACTGACTGATTTACTCACTAACTCACTCGCCGACTGTCTGACTGACTGATTTACTCACTGACTCACTCGCCGACTGACTCACTGACTGACTGACTGACAGATTTACTCACTGTCTCACTCGCCGACCGTCTGACTTACTGACTGACTGAGTGATTTACTCACTGACTCACTCGCCGAGTGTCTGACTGACTGACTGATTTACGCACTGACTCACTCGCCGACTGTCTGACTTACCGACTGACTGACTGATTTACTCCCTGACTCACTCACCGACTGTCTGACTGTCTGACTGACTGATTTACTCACTGACTCACTCGCCGACCGTCTGACTGACTGTCTGACTGACTTATTTACTCACTGACTCACTCGCCGACTGTCTGACTGACTGATTTACTCACTGACTCACTCGCCGACTGTCTGACTGACTGATTTACTCACTGACTCACTCACCGACCGTCTGACTTACTCTCTGACTGACTGATTTACTCACTAACTCACTCGCCGACCGTCTGACTGACTGACTGACTTATTTACTCACTGACTCACTCGCCGACTATCTGACTGACTGATTTACTCACTAACTCACTCGCCGACTGTCTGACTGACTGATTTACTCACTGACTCACTCGCCGACTGACTCACTGACTGACTGACTGACAGATTTACTCACTGTCTCACTCGCCGACCGTCTGACTTACTGACTGACTGAGTGATTTACTCACTGACTCACTCGCCGAGTGTCTGACTGACTGACTGATTTACGCACTGACTCACTCGCCGACTGTCTGACTTACTGACTGACTGACTGATTTACTCCCTGACTCACTCACCGACTGTCTGACTGTCTGACTGACTTATTTACTCACTGACTCACTCGCCGAGTGTCTGACTGTCTGACTGACTGATTTACTCACTGACTCACTCGCCGACTGTCTGACTGACTGATTTACTCACTGACTCACTCGCCGAGTGTCTGACTGACTGATTTACTCACTGACTCACTCACCGACCGTCTGACTTACTGTCTGACTGACTGATTTACTCACTAACTCACTCGCCGACTGTCTGACTGTCTGACTGACTTATTTACTCACTAACTCACTCGCCGAGTGTCTGACTGACTGATTTACTCACTGACTCACTCGCCGAGTGTCTGACTGACTGATTTACTCACTGACTCACTCGCCGACTGTCTGACTGACTGATTTACTCACTGACTCACTCACCGACCGTCTGACTTACTGTCTGACTGACTGATTTACACACTGACTCACTCGACGACTGTCTGACTGTCTGACTGACTGATTTACTCACTGACTCACTCGCCGACTGTCTGACTGTCTGACTGACTGATTTACTCACTGTCTCACTCGCCGACTGTCTGACTGACTGATTTACTCACTGACTCACTCGCCGACTGTCTGACTGACTGATTTACTCACTGACTTACTCGCCGACTGTCTGACTGACTGACTGACTGATTTACTCACTGACTCACTCGCCGAGTGTCTGACTGACTGATTTACTCACTGACTCACTCGCCGACTGTCTGACTGACTGACTGACTGATTTACTCACTGACTCACTCGCCGACTGTCTGACTGTCTGACTGACTTATTTACTCACTGACTCACTCGTCGACTGTCTGACTGTCTGACTGACTGATTTACTCACTGACTCACTCGCCGACTGTCTGACTGTCTGACTGACTCATTTACTCACTGACTCACTCGCCGACTGTCTGACTGACTGATTTACTCACTGACTCACTCGCCGAGTGTCTGACTGACTGATTTACTCACTGACTCACTCGCCGAGGGTCTGACTGACTGATTTACTCACTGACTCACTCACCGACCGTCTGACTGACTGTCTGACTGACTGATTTACTCACTGACTCACTCGCCGACTGTCTGAGTGACTGACTGACTGATTTACTCACTGACTCACTCGCCGACTGTCTGACTGTCTGACTGATTGATTTACTCACTGACTCACTCGCCGAGTGTCTGACTGACTGATTTACTCACTGACTCACTCGCCGACTGTCTGACTGACTGATTTACTCACTAACTCACTCGCCGACTGTCTGACTGACTGATTTACTCACTGACTCACTCACCGACTGACTCACTGACTGACTGACTGACTGATTTACTCACTGACTCACTCGCCGACTGTCTGACTTACTGATTTACTCACTAACTCACTCGCCGACTGTCTGACTGATTGATTTACTCACTGACTCACTCACCGACTGACTCACTGACTTACTGACTGACTGACTGATTTACTCACTAACTCACTCACTCACTGACTGACAGACTGATTTACTCACTGACTCACTCGCCGACTGACTCACTGACTGACTGACAGATTTACGCACTGACTCACTCGCCGACCGTCTGACTTACTGACTGTCTGACTGACTGACTGACTTATTTACTCACTGACTCACTCGCCGACTGTCTGACTGACTGACTGACTTACTGACTCACGAGGACACACTAACTCAGTGACTGGCTGACTGACTCACCTTTATAATATAATAAGACAATCCAGTTGGTATCATGCCTATGGCGTAGTCACTGTGTAAGAGTTCTTCCAGGTTGGAAAAGGGGTGGATATCGTTCCGTAGTGAAAAGGCGGCGATCAAATTAGCACTGTACACAGACGTGAGCACCAACACCATCATCCACCAAGACGACACCAACACCTTCCCTGGAGTGCTGGAGGGTTGTTTACAGAATCCTGCCAAACAAAGTACACCTGACACAAACAATGCTATGATGCATTCACCTACGTTCGTGTCCGTCGACGTCAATGGATCTCTAATAGTATTGAAGTCACTTTTAAATAAGATTATCATCCACAACTGGCTCCGGCAGGATATATGCTTAGGTGAGATCAAGCGATATCTACATTGGCAACTCGAGGCAACTTAATGAATCGGTTGGTCCGACGCGGTGACTTGGTTAATATAGGACCCGTGAAGATCCGGGGTAGAATAGATGCTCAGCAACCCATGCAACCGTAAAAGGTGACTATGCTTGTCGTAAAAGGCGACTAACGGGATCGGGTTGTCAGGATCGCTGACTTGGTTGATGCATGTCATCGATCCCAATTGCGTGGATCGATGCTCATGACATTAATCACTGGATTGTCTGGTCCAGCCTCGATTATTTACAGACCGCCGTCATATAACTGGAATATTGCTGAGTGCGGCGTAAAACAACAAACCAACCAACCAACCAATGAATAATCGCCCCCAACATGACTTCCTGATATTCGAATATAACATAGAGCTTCGTACCCGTGTGACCGCCTCAATCTCATACCTCATGTCGTGTCTGGCCGCCAGAGGGTGTTGATCATGTGGATTTGACGCCTGTACTATCACGTTTTGCCTTGTTTCATAATTCTATGTGTGATGGGGCGGTCGGGTAGCCTAGTGGTTAAAGCGTTCGCTCGTCACGCCGAAGACCCGGGTTCAATTCCCGACAACAAACCAACCAACAACCAACTTGGTTAATAGCGTATCAGTGGACCCTGATGGCGTGGATCGTTACAGATGATATCATGATCTGTCGTGTCCGGTCCAGACTCACTATTTCCAGGCCCCCACCAAAAAGGTAGATAATTGCTACATCAAACCAAAAACAACCAACCAAAGTGACAAAAATACATACATATATTTTGGTTCACATGATTGTCACATTATACTTGCCCTGTTTCAGTAGAGATCCAAGGAAATCCCAGCTGTAAGTAAATATATTGGATTTGATCATTCTCGTGTAGGAGACGTTCGAGGCCTCCATCTGTATGGATGTCCTGTTGTCCAAAGCAAGGCTCTCCACTACAGTCAACAGCAGGGGCAACACACACGTCCACAACAACACGACGATGTACACGATGGGCTGAAAGGGGCCAGCCAGGAGGAAGATGGAATCGTTTGACGAGGAGTCATGTTTCATGTAGAGAACGACTAGAGATTCTGTGTAGATAGGTGGATAGATATATTCCATATACTGAGATCGACCCTTGTCGATTGTTAGGTCACATGCTGCAATGTCTATTTCCTGAAACAAAATAGTATGTAAAGGCACAAGACAACTATATTACTTAACACATCATTTAATCTTAATTATGTTTGGTAAATTATTATACATTTATTGACATCAGAACTTCAATCAGGAGTCTTGTTTTAGGCTTCTAAAATTATTTACAAAAATTGAACTAATCCAAATGTGGTCAGTATGACACTGCAGTCATTCCACGACCTTAAATACTGTATTCGAATAGCGTCATGATACTTAAAAGAAGGATACATGTTACTGTTTCAGACAAAAGCTGCAAAACAATTTCAATAATCATAAGAAAATTCTGTAAATTCCAATTGCACAATACACATGTCTATGAATCACCATCAAATAGCCATATGATACCATATAAAACCGGTGGCACCGTCACAAACCTATGCAAACTATCTCTAGGGAATGTTTCCTATAAACGTTGTGGTACATATTCGACAACCACAGCATAAAGATACAACACAGGATACACAGTGGTATGGGTTTGACATGGATGCTATACATGACAGTGTAACATTGCAATTGGTGATTCCCTTGGCATATGAGTAACAGTACAATGTGTAATACAAAATGAAAGTATTCGGAGTGAGTGTGGCTGGGGGTATGGATGTGCTGAAAAGGGTAATTGCTTCCAGAAGAAACAAGAAAGAATATTTTTTCTCAGGTTTTGCCAAAGAAAATTGTTCGGGTGTACACTTATGCATGTTTACCCGTCTATAGAGCTGTCCGACCACCCCATCATAGGAGTCGTTGATAGGCAGTCCCCAGTCTCCATCCTTTGGCTCAGTGATAATGTAACTACAAAACAGGTGTGCCGACAATTAAATATTCAGGGGTTTGGGAATGTGATATTGGTTAGAGTCTCTGCTTTAATATATGCATTATTGTCTCTGAAACGGTTTTTGTCAAACGAACAAAATATATCTTTAAAGTATTATCATGTACAAAACAAATCACTCACCACACCGCACCGCTACGCACAAAATATCAAACGCGGTCCCTTATATTTACATACGAAGCGCCTCCGTGGTCTAATGGTAGAGCGTCCGCCCGAGGAGCGGAAGGTCCGGGGTTCGATCCCCAGCCGTGTCATACCAAAAGACGTTAAAAGGTGGTACTTGTTGTTACCCTGTCTGGCGCTCGGCATTAAGGAGCTAAAACAAGGAGTGGTCGGCTCGGAGTCAGTATACTGTGTCTGACTGGGGTATTCATGTTAAACTCAGTGGTATCTCAGTGTGCTAGCACTATAAATCGGCATCAGCTCGGACTAGTACAAGCACACACACATACACGTACATGCACGTCGCTATATAAGTGCAATAATCTTGGACGCGACGTTAAAGCCTATTTCACCTCATAAGGAAAATTACCAGAAATAACTTGATATTGATATAACACCACATTCACTGTTACTACGGTCATAACTTCAGCCAATCAAGTCCAGTCCCGAAGAAAATAATTGTGAATCATCGCACTTCGATTGGTTTGATACACAGACTCAATATGAAATTAACATCATTCAAGGCCTCAGTAAAGCTTTCAAAGAGGTTTATGGTAGACATGTGGAGGACATTCCCCAACTTGACGCAGAAGTGACCATATGTTCCAGTGTTCTTTTTCTGGTGAACAACTGACTTGCCTTTGCATGTGTTTGTGACGGGTGCCACTGGTGGGGCAGGATACACTCACCTTTTTGCGAGCACCTGGTATCGTCACTACTTGACAGTGATTCACAAACTCATGTTCATTATAAAGTCGGAAACATACAATCGACTCTGACTTCAGCAGCGATTAACCAAATAGTCATGAAACGAGCTGTTCGCGAAAAAGTGAGCGTATCCTGCACCACGAGGGCACCCGCCACAAACACATGCAAAGTCAAGCCAACTGCTCACCTAAAAGCAACAACAATGTTCATTGATAACTTTACCTGAAGTTGAGCATCTTCGATAATATCTTTACTATGTCCATTGCGTATCCTGTGTATACAGCTGTTCCATTCGATACGACTTTATGAACATAACCATGTGACTGAAAAGGATATCACATTTTCTATCATCCATGTGTTGTAATTTGTTGTGATTGAGTTCATTACAATTCCGACAGTATCATAATCAATGAATCACTATCAAATATCGCGATCCTAAAGGTTTGGTTTGGTTTGTTGTTTTATGCCGCACTCAGCAATATTCCAGCTATATGACGGCGGTCTGTAAATAATCGGTCTGGACCAGACAATCCAGTGATTGATATCATGAACATCGATCAACGCAATTGGGATCGATGACATGCATCAACCAAGTCAGCGAGCCTGACCACCCGATCCCGTTAGTCGCCTTTTACGACAAGCATAGTCGCCTTTTACGGTTCCTGAAGATCTATTCTAACCCGGATCTTCACGGGTCCGATCCTAAAGACGTGAACGTTTATTGGATATTATGATTAACTTTACCTCAACAACGCCAACCACCAGCCGTTTGTTATGATAGCCAAAAACGGTGTTAGGGAAGTAGCACACCCGTGTGTTTGATCCAGGACAGTATTTTACAGGTACGAATATGGAACCTCTGGGGTGGTGTTGTAAGGTCAGGTACCTGACTGTGGCATTCTGAAAGTAACTGGTATATACATATACATGCTCTGGGATGGTGCTGTAAGGTCAGGTACTTAACTGTGGCATTCTGAAAGTAACTGGTATATACATATACATGCTCTGGGATGGTGCTGTAAGGTCAGGTACTTAACTGTGGCATTCTGAAAGTAACTGGTATATACATATACATGCTCTGGGATGGTGCTGTAAGGTCAGGTACTCAACTGTGGCATTCTGAAAGTAACGGGTATATACATATACATGCTCTGGGATGGTGCTGTAAGGACAGGTACCTGACTGTGGCATTCTGAAAGTAACTGGTATATACATATACATGCTCTGGGATGGTGCTGTAAGGTCAGGTACTCAACTGTGGCATTCTGAAAGTAACTGGTATATACATATACATGCTTTGGGATGGTGCTGTAAGGTCAGGTACCTGACTGTGGCATTCTGAAAGTAACGGGTATATGCATATACATGCTCTGGGATGGTGCTGTAAGGACAGGTACCTGACTGTGGCATTCTGAAAGTAACTGGTATATACATATACATGCTCTGGGATGGTGCTGTAAGGTCAGGTACTCAACTGTGGCATTCGGAAAGTAACTGGTATATACATATACATGCTCTGGGGTGGTGCTGTACGGACAGGTACCTGACTGTGGCATTCTGAAAGTAACTGGTATATACATATACATGCTCTGGGATGGTGCTGTAAGGTCAGGTACTTAACTGTGGCATTCTGAATGTAACGGGTATATACATATACATGCTCTGGGGTGGTGCTGTAAGGACAGGTACCTGACTGTGGCATTCTGAAAGTAACGGGTATATGCATATACATGCTCTGGGATGGTGCTGTAAGGTCAGGTACTTAAATGTGGCATTCTGAAAGTAACTGGTATATACATATACATGCTTTGGGATGGTGCTGTAAGGTCAGGTACTTAACTGTGGCATTCTGAAAGTAACTGGTATATACATATACATGCTCTGGGGTGGTGCTGTTAGGTCAGGTAACTGTGGCATTCTGAAAGTAACGGGTATATACATATACATGCTCTGGGGTGGTGCTGTAAGGTCAGGTACTTAACTGTGGCATTCTGAAAGTAACTGGTATATACATATACATGTACGCTCAAACATTCAAATGATCCAAGCTTTGCAACATGTTTTGTCTGTGTGTTGTTTAACGCGCGCTCACTCGAATCTGGATCAGACAATCCATCGGACTACGCAGTTAAGATACAACTGCATCGATCAACCAATTCAGCCAGTCTGAACACCCGATCCCGTTTGTCGCCTCTTACGACAAGCATGCACGGGCTGCTGAAGGTCAATACTGACCCTAAATTCACGAGTGTCACAACATATTATACAATACAGATGTCAACTTATTGTCACGATTTAATAAACATGACTAATGCAAAATACATCGACATCTCCCTACAAATAATGATACTTCTCCAGTGTGACCCAAATGTTTTATTGGTTAATTGTTTAACGCCAGACTCAGCATCATTGCAGCTTTATGACTGCGGTCTGTAAACCAGACAATCCGGTGATTGACACCACCTGCATCGTTCTTACGCCATTGGGACACGATAAAATCTGGACTAGACATTCCATAAATCATGAGCAATGATTCCCCCCCCCCCCCCCCCCCCCCCCCCCCCCCCAACCCCCTTCCGGGGAGATCCGTGAAGATCCCGGGTAGAATAGGTCTTCAGCAACCAATGCCTGCCGTAAATGGCGACTATGCTTGTCGTGAAAGGCGACTAACGGGATAGGTTGGTCAGGGTCGCTGACTTGGTTGATGCATGTCATCCATCCCAATTGCGTGGATCGATGCTCATGATATCAACCACTGGATTGTCTGGTCGAGACTCGATTATTTACAGTCCACCGTCATATAGCTGGAATATTTCTGAGTGCGGCGTTAAACAACCAACCAACCAACCCCTTCCGGTGCGATGGAACGCAATCAACCGAGGCACTGAAACTGACAACAAGATCAGTGCACGACCAGCCCCCATAACGCGGAAGTTACTCTCATCCGGAATCACAACGGGGACATTTAGATACAAATTGTTATCAACATACTGTGCACATCTGCGCTGCTACAACAATATTCCCCATGTTCCTGGATATCTTTTCTAGCTCTTGAATGTTGAGGTCTTCGATGAAAAGTAGCCATTTCGAGTGGTACTGGAAATCAGTCATTCCCTTCGTAGTCTTGTCAATGTCCACAACCTAAATATGGAATTAACAACGGTTCAACATGCACAGATCTACACATAGACGCACACTTCCCAAATAATATGAGGGTGAAATGCATAGTCGAAATCAAACAAATAAAGCGACAAAACCCTTTCCATAATCATACGAAATATCGATGTTCATGATGTCAATCACTGGATTGTCTGGTCCAGACTCGATTATTTACAGACCGCCGTCATATAACTGGAATATATCTGAGTGCGACGTTAACCAACCAACCAACCAACCATTGTCTAGTCAATGTTTTATCATACATATTCATTGACAAAACGGATACCTGTTAACAGTAGACAGCAAAATGTAAACCTTTATGACGGCGGTCTGTGAAAAATAGAATCTCATAGACCCATGACTTTGGGGTATGATGACACACAATTAACAAAGTCAATGAGCGTGACCAATCGATCCATTATGTCGCCTCTTACGACCCTTTGTTTGTTCGTCTGTTTATTGTTTAACGCCGGACACAGCAATATTCCAGCTTTATGACGGCGGTCGGTAAATAATCGAGTCTGGACCAGACAGTCCATTGATTGACATCATGAGAATCGATATAGGCAATTGGGATGCAATGACATGCATCAACCAAGTCAGCGGGCCTGACCACCCAATCCCGTTAGCCTCTTACGACAATCATAGTCGCCTTTGCTGAAGACCTATTCTACCCGGATCTTCACGGGTCCCATGGTAACTGTGATGACGTCAGGGGACATTACAATATCTATGTGTTGTATTATATATTAGTGTATCTAATGGTTGTATCAGTTGTGACTGTGACGAGGTATGGTATATCACTGTTTCTGTCCGGACTGATGCGGATTAATAGTGCTAGGTCACTGATATACAGTTTAACATGAATACTCCACTCAGATACAGCATACTGACAATGCAAGTACCATCTTTTGACGTCTTTTGGTATGACGCGGCCGGGGATCGAACCCCGGCGCCCCGGACTTCCGCTCTCCGGGCGGACGCTCTACCACTAGACCACGGATGCACTCCCACGCAAGTTAGACAACTAACAATAACAAAATCATGAATGAAGTTTAATACAAACCGCTTTCATCAACTCTGTAAGATGCCTTTGTCTCATTGAAGCAACCACGTTGATCTCTGGGAAGAGCGAGTTGTGTATTTCCTGCAGTGTACTGAAGGTATCGGTGATGCTCAGGTCGTACACAATGTACTGAATGCTGTCATTAGGTGGGGCAAGAATACCTGAAACTGATCGGTAAGCTTCTGAGTGAGTGAGTGAGTGAGTGAGTATGGTTTTACGCCGTGTTAGAGCAATATTCCAGCAATATCACGGCGGGGGACACCACAAATGGGCTTCACACATTGTACCCATGTCGGGAATCGAACCCGGGTCTTCGGCGTGACGAGCGAACGCTTTAACCACTAGGCTACCCGACCGCCCCCGGTAAGCTTCTGAAACAAGAAACACTTTCCTCAGTAAAACAGTGTAAGATATCTCCATAATACTATGACAAATACCCTGGACCATTCTGCAGCAGTTTCATTTGAGATCTGATGCAAAATATGCGACGGTAATATTGAGGTTCAAACAAATGTCACCCATGACCGAGAGGCATTATGTGTGGAATCGAACCCGGGTCTTCATCGTGACGGGCTAACGCTTTAACCACCAGGCTACCCTTCCTCAGGTTTTACGCCGCTTTTATCAATATTCCGTCATCATCACGGCGGGCGACATCAGAAATGGGCTTCACACACTGTACCCATGTGGGGAATCGAACCGGGGTCTTCGACATGATGAGCAAACGCTGTAACCACAAGGCTACCCCATCGCCCCTATATATCATAAGAGAGTACCGCCTCCGTGGTCTAGTGGTAGAGCGTCCCGGAGAGCGGAAGGTCCGGGGTTCGATCCCCGGCCGCGTCATATCAAAAGACGTTAAAAGATGGTACTTGTTGTTACCTTGCCTGGCGCTCGGCATCAATTGGCTAAAACAAGGACTGGTCTGCTCGGAGTCAGTATACTGTGTCTGAGTGGGGTATTCATGTTAAACTGCGGCATGGTATCTCAGTGAGCTAGCACAATAAATCGGCATCAGTCCGGACTAGTACAAGCAGCCACACAAACACATACACGTACATGCTCGTCGCTATAAAAGTGCAATAATCTTGGACGCGACGTTAAACCCCATTTCACCTCACCTCACCTCATTAGAGAATGGAGAATGCAGAAGTCCAATAACCAGTACGGACTATTTTTTGTACGCGTGTACACAATACTAAGTTGGGTATGGACATTTACGGTAAAGAATGCTGAACAAAAAGCTAAACAAGAGTTTGCCACTAACGCGGCTATATCCCCCGCCCCTGTTGCAGAATTTATGACATAATTAAATCTAAACAAACCCTAACCATTTTTAACCGAGGTGGAACTTGTTATGGAAATTGTGAAAAAAAAAGAGTTTGGAACCTAAGTCCATCTTGTTGCCATGGAAACGTAAAAAATAAAAATTTCTAAAATTTCTTAATAGCAAAAGGTACCAGTTCAACATGTACCTGACAAACCTGCAAAGTTTGATGAAAAAATATTGAACGGTATATGAGTTATGATCCGGAAACGAAACGTGACGTACGGACGGACGGACAGAGGTACGGACGGACGGAGCCCGTTTCTATATCCCCCGCCAACTTTGTTGGGCGGGGGATAAAAAGCATACATACCATCACTTCTGTGGAGAATGACAAATTTGTCCCACTTGAGGCTTTTAAAGAGAGAGTGAAAGTTATCTCCAAAGATGTCTTCATATGTAGAACTTATGCCGTTTACCACACCTGAAATAAATATAATATTATTACCATTATCACATAAATACAGTAGTGTTTATCATATTTACCCTTTGCCATTCTTGACACAGATGCTAGCTAGTTCGTAGTTTTTGTAGTTTAACGTTGCACGCAATATTCAAGGGATATGATGGCGGCCTGTAAATAATCAAGTCTGAACAAGTCCAACCAGGGGCGGGGTATGATTGAACGCAATCAAATAAGTTACCAGCCAAACCACGGGATCAAGTAAGTCACTTCTTACGACCGTCATAGTTTACAGGGATTTTTTTTCTATTCTGGATTTCCCATGGGGAGAACACCATTCCATCAGTTAGAGCAAAAGCAACTGTAAATTACATGCAATATCCATCACAGCTGCGCCAATTGCCACCAATAGTTCTTTGCGAGTATGTCACAACTGCAACACGGGGCTAACACCTTTCCATCAACCCGTGACGATTCGGGGTAGAATTGGTCTTCAGGAACCCATGCTTGCCGTAAATGGCGACTATGCTTGTCGTGAGAGGCGACTAACGGGATCGGGTGGTCAGGCTCGCTGACTTGGTTGCGTGGATCGATGCTCATGATGTCAATCCCTGGATTGTCTGGTCCAGACTCGATTATTTACAGACCGCCATCATATAGCTGGAATATTGCTGAATGCAACGTTAAACAACAAACAAACAAACGACAGTTACCACGGATGCAACAATTATATTCAGTAACATCCGCTGACCTCGTCAAAGTCACAACAAATACAAGACTGGTCTCGCACTGTGTGGAAAATGTTTGAAGCTAGTTAGAGTATATATGTGGAGAGGGTGCGTGCCTGTCTCATCTCACCCTCCATCTGACATTACATCAAGACCAGGGTTTGCCAGTCTTGGCCTATCTCGGAAGTTTTTGGACAGGTGAATGTTATTATAACTGAACTTGTTCTAATCATCACTGCCATCATATTTTGTATTTTATACTGCCATTGAATATTGTCAGACCACTCCATTGCATACTGCTATTGTAATTCCTGTGCAGTACTTTGTATTGATATGTAAACCTAGTTACTTGTATAATACAATTGTTGATTGTGTACCATTTGTTGGTTGTTGGTTGGTTTCACACCGAATGCTGGTACGTACAGATTTCTGGGCTAACATATTGTTTCAGTTTGGGAGTCGACAAGTAATAATTCTCTGTGTCGTTCTCATCGCAAACAACCAAAGGCTACAATAATAGACGTCTACAAGAAACAGTGCGTGAGTTGGGTTTAACGCCGCTTGTAACAGTATTCCAGTTATATCACGGCGTGTCAGCTTCATGTGGGAGGAAAGCCCGAAGTGATGCAGGTCTCAGACGTTTACCACTTCGTTGAAACCCACGAGCACGGGTATGGTGTTAACAAACCGAGAATCATAATCGGGGCGAACCGGGATTCGAACCCACAATCATAGGTTTCTGGCGTGCCCAAGGGACGCAACTCTGCACAGAGAATCGCGGCGCCTTAGACGAATGCCCCGAAGAAAAGGAAAGAAAAAGAAACAAAGTTCAGATCCAAGTCCACACCAAAGAAGAAATGCATGGACAGCTCAACTGCTTGCACAGGGTTCGGCATGACATGATGATTGGGAGAACCGGGCCCATTCTACCACCTGTCGAGGTGAAGTAAGGGTCGCATGCGCAGTTGTGTATTGGATAACTGAACACTATTCCTGAAACCAGTGCCCTCAACCACCAGCATCCCGTCCTCCACCGACCCAGGGACGCACCCCACGGCAAACAGGTTGCCCTATTCGATCGCCTTTTACGACCAGCAATGGGGTGCTGGGGACACATTCTACCCCTGGTCCTCTGAGATGAAAAAGGTGAGTGAGTTAAAATTTTACCACGCATCAGCATTATTTAAGCCATTTAGCGATGAGACCAAGTTGGCATATTCGCAAGTGAGTCTTAGGTTATATTTTCAAAACAAATTTTATCAAACATATTTGGGCATAACAATGTCATTTATACAACACAGTCTATAGGCCACCAGTAACCAAATCTAGGCCACCTCGCTCGGGATCATGGGGACTTTTGGTGCCTCTGCTTACTGCACGGTATCCCAGGATTTACGTCATCACTTTAGCTTCTGGTGGTTGTGCTCAATACCGCCAATATTTAAAAAAATATTTAGCTATGAGTTGGCATAAAACACTCATTGATGATAGTTACATCGATTATGATAGGAATTACGTATCACACAGGGGCACAATTATTTTACGATACTTTAAGCCTCTCCTGAACAGAGCCTTAAGATAATCTTTGTTGTTAAAAGCATCATACCAAATTTAAAAACAAGGCGTTAATTATTCACATACATATTCAAAATGTATTATACAGGCCAATTTCTTCCAAGTAGCTGAGAATGTGATGCCCGCTTACATGGGAAAAGAAATGTTTCAGATTTACTGTTGGATAATGTGAATCCCTTGCGATTGCAAAGTCCCACAGTCAAGCAATATATGCTTGACGGTGAACCATTCCTCATCTATTTTAAGCAGATATCCATGGGTAAACCGACTCTGGACAATACGACATCGTCATAAGACGATCTCCTCATGTTTTGACTGACAACCAAAGTAGGTATGACTAAGTGTTGGTTTAAATTCTTGAAGTTTATTTATTTCTACCTGGGTGTCCCACCTTTGATGCATTAGATCCCGAGTATTACTTTTGATAATTGGTTTTAAATCGCTGTACGGGATAAGGTGTGGAGATAACGGTTTGTCAAGATCTGCTTTAGCTGCAGCATCGGCTTTTGAGTTACATGTACCTGCTATGCCCACATGACTTGGTAACCAGCAAAAGACGATGTCACATTTGCCAGTAGAAAGATCACTGAAAAGTTCTAAAATGTCAAGGATTATGGGATGATTTGAGGAGACATTTTTAAATGCCTGAAGGCAAGACAATATATCTGAGGAGATGATGAAATTTTGGGATTCGTTTCGTTGTTTGATATAGGTCAACGCTGTGAGGAAAGCTTTGTGGCCTGAGCAGTGAAAATTTAACAATTATCTGGTATTCTCGAGGAAACAGTTCTGGATCCAATGGTGATGACACTTGCAACTTTGCCAGCATCCTTGGACCCGTCTGTGAAAATGGATCTGTTAGTTTAACTTTTTGTTTGTTTGTTCTTTTGTTTGTTTGTTTGTTGTCTAACGCCGCAGTCAGCAATATCACAGCTATATAACGGTGTTCTGTAAATGTTCGAGTCTGGACTAGACAGTCCATTGATTGACATCATGAGCATAGATGCACGCAATTGGGATGCAAAGGCATGCATCAACCACGTCAGCGAGCCTGACCACCAGATCCCGTTAGTCGCCTCTTACGACGCGCATATTCGCCTCTTTTGGCAAGCATGGGTTGCCGCAGACCTATTCCCTACGTGTCAGATCTGTGAGACATTATATTTTGTTCGCAATTGGTTATATGCTTGTTCATAAAGAGACTTTTTGAGTTGGGTTAAAGTGGGGTCTATCTCTGGCTTCACCATTTGCCAGGGAGGAGAAGACACACGTCGGTAAGGTGATAAGATATTAAGATCTATCTTAGCTACAATTGATGTGCTGTTGAATTCTGGTAGAACCAGGTTTGACAAATTTCGAAACCGGTTTTCATACTGAGGGTTGAACACGCAATTGTATGCTGGGTTTGATTGATTGGAATGCAATTTAGGTTCATCAGCCTCCACGAACAAACTGTCCACGGGAGTGGTCCTAAATGGGGTTCTGGGGACACATAATCACCGGGTCCCCACGGGGGTTAAAATAGGTACACGGGAACCAATGATTGTCATAAGAGGCGTTTAAATGGACCGTGAACGGATTACGAAGCACAACTGTCACAACTCCAACACGGGACTAACACCTTTCCATCAACCCGTGAAGATTACTGTACCGGGGTAGAATAGGTCTTAAGCATCGTACCCCGACGGTGTGGATACTTTTCATCACATCAATCACTGAATTGTCTTACTTATATTCAACTATTTACCAGCCACCATCATTTTGCTGGAATAATTCTCAGTTCTCCATTAGACAACAAATATTTTTGATACATTATATAATGACTGGAAATATATACAGCCCCGTCACAGCCCCGTGAAAATTCCACGTTAGAATAGGTCTTCAGCAACCTATGCTGTTGAACTGGGCGATTACATAGATCGGGTGGTCTAGTTCCTTACGTTTCATCACACCTCGACAGCGTGCATAGTTCCTCATAATATCAATCCATGGATTGACTGGCCACGACAATTATTTACAGGTCATATTGCTGGAATAGTTAACATTTTTTATGATGATGTATATAGTGAATTATACACAATTCAAGTCACAATTCGATCAAATTATATATTATTACACTTTTGATAGGGACTTTTTTCTATCTTGTCAGGATAAACAAAACTAATTCTCATAATATTTCAAATGGATATTTAAATAAATCTGTCACAAGTATCATATTATCATTATATGTCAATCCGAACATAGAACAACAGCCATTAATCAATTACTTACCAGGGTGATGGGGTAGTCTGGTGGTTTAAGCGTTCGTTCGTCAACACAAAGACCAGGTTCCAATTCCCAACATGGTTATAATGTGTGAAGCCTATTTCTGGTGTCCCCAGCCGTCATATTACTGGAATATTGCTAAATGCAGCGTAAAGCCATACTCGCTCTCTCATTCAAGTACTTACCATTTTCAAATTGTTCTCCGACGATCACATTCAACTTAACAACAGCAAGTATGACACAACCACAAAGGACAGGTATCATCGTATGTACTTGCTGGTGCTGGTCAGAGACACGCAAGCCACAAAACAGATTGCAGTCGGTTTCAAAACCAATGGAACTAAAATATAGCCTTGCTGTCTAACGGATATGTCATTTATTGATTAATTATAAGCCTCGAGCACAAAAAAATAGCTCGGATGTTTGATATTTGTGGTCTTATGAAACGTGTTTGAAGCAATGTCTATTTATGCATCATTTTGGGGCGAATTATCACCCATCAGAAAAAGTACGTAAATAAGGCGGACTATTTACTGTGCTGATAGACTTCACAACTTTGATGGCATGTACACTACTACTGCCGTCCAAGGCTATTTACCCTTGCATTATTCAGAAACACATTAACCAGATTAAACACTATACGATGCAATCAGTATCGATCTTTCCAATTTCCCAGTTCTAACAGTGATGTACAAAGTGTGTTCTGTAATTACGATAGGGCTTTGAAGGATGACAGGAAAAACAGGTGCGTGTTTCTGTCAGGTTTTCATATATATAGCAAGAGAAATGTTAAGCGACCATTACTATTTTGGCCACGTTGTTTGAATATCTGTGCACGGGCCCCAAATCTGTGGCACAGAAACCAGAACGTGTGCTATTTCCTAAAAGATTAAATATGTGTCAACACATAATCGGACCCGTGAAGATTCCGGGGTAGAATAGGTCTTCAGCAACCCATGCTTGCCGTAAAAGGCGACTATGCTTGTCGTAAAAGGCGACTAACGGGATCGGGTGGTCAGGCTCGCGGACTTGGTTGATGCATGTCATCGTATCCCAATTGCGTGGATAATATTAATCACTGGATTGTCTGGTCCAGACTCGATTATTTACAGACCGCCGTCATATAGCTGGAATATTGCTAAATGCGGCGTAAAACAACAAACCAACCAACCAACCAATGAATAATCGCCCCCAATATGACTTCCTGATATTCGAATGTAACATAGAGCTTCGTGTCTGGCCGCCAGAGGGTGTTGATCATGTGGATTTGACGCCTGTACTATCACGTTTTGCCTTGTTTCATAATTCTATGTGTGATGGGGCGGTCGGGTAGCCTAGTGGTTAAAGCGTTCGCTCGTCACGCCGAAGACCCGGGTTCAATTCCCAACATGGGTACCATGTGTGAAGCCCATTTCTGGTGTCCCCCGCCGTGATATTGCTGGAATATTGCTAAAAGCGGCGTAAAACCAAACTCACTCTCTCACTCCATGTGTTGATGCCTTGAATATCAAGGTGGTAGGATAGTTAGTTGGAAAAGGCTTCGCTCGCTACGCCGAAACCCCGGTTAGATAACGTGCATGTGTTCAAAATATATACCCTTTTCGGGTGATATTCCATGAACATTGCTAAACGTGGCGTGAAATCATACTCACTTACTTATTTATTAAGTATCAATGTGATTTTCGATGATTACAGTGCATGTTATGACTCATTCTTTGTTATCTCGTGATAAATATACTCAAGAACAAAAGTTCCGGTGACACCAATATTTGAGTGTATTTTTCAAACAAGTAAAGTTTGGTTTTCAATATTGTAGTACATGTCTAGAATCAAGTCACAAAAACGCAACTGCTACAGAAAAGCATGCATTCCATGCAAAAGTTGACTTTTACGCAAGCCCCTTGCATTTCACTACCCAAGAATGGGTATAAAGATATGTGCGTTAACGGGATTCCATAGGCATTGTTTAGTATCGTGCTGACAAGAACCAGTCAGAAAAACAACAAAATTACGCAATTATTCAACATTACGAAATGCCACTCCTATACGAAAATGAGCCTCTGGGAGCCATTGGTATGCTTGAAGCAGGATCGAGTCAACGTGATGTTGCAAGACAATTTTAACGTCCACAGAAACACCATATGATGTTTATGGCAACGTTGGCCACGTTACGGCGTCAGATGTGCAGGGATTGTCGCCAGAAGACTCGCCAGTCGTACCATTTTGACAGGAAACCACCGTCAAGCACGTCTACAGTGGTGCAGACAGCGTCTACGCTGGACGGCCATGCAGTGGGGACAAGTTCTATTCACTGAAGAGTCTTGTTTTCCTCAGCCACAGCGATGGACGGATTTGAGTGTACCGACGTCGAGGTGAACGTTACGTAAATCATTGTGTCATGGAAGAAGATCGGTTCGGGGGCGGCAGCGATATGGTATAGGTGGGATTACAGCAAGACAGAGGACCCGTTTGATAGTGGTAGAAGGAAATCTCAATGGACAGCGCTACAGCGACGAGATCATCGGCCCTGTTGTTCTACCGTTTTTGCGTCGTCATGGCCCAGGCATTACCTTTCAACATGACAACGCCCGGCCTCATATTGCACGACTTGTTCAGGATTCTCTTCAACAAAACAACCTGAATGTCATCCCCTGACCGGCTCGCTCACCTGATCACTCACCAATCGAATGAGAATGGGATGAGATGGATCGGCGCCTTGATCAACCACGTGTCCCGCAGACACTCCAGGAACTTCGAAACATGCTCCAACAGATAAGGACAGATATCCCATAGGACTTTGTGAGTCGCCTGGTCCATTCCATGAGACGAAGATGTGATGCTTGCATCGCAACCAGAGGTGGACACACACGCTGTTGATTTGTAAATTGACATTTTGGCATGTTCATGTTTCTTTTATGAAATCATGCATTTTCTGAAGTCAGTATGGCAAATGAAACCCTGTGAACACTTACAGGAGTATTTTATCTGTTGCAAACCGAAATTGTTTCAGATTTGGTAAAAAAAACATCACTGTGTATCAAATCTTATTCAATGGCACAGGAACTTTTGTTGTTCGGTAAATGTTGACACCATTATTGGTTGAAATTGAAGAACAGCAAAGCTAACCAGCGTTAAAATCTTTTTTTCTCTCAACACGAGCGAGTGAAGCATGTGTTTCATGTATCGTGAAAACGAACGTAAAAGGACAATTACGAATGGAAAATAATAAAGACAGCACTAGCATGTTATTGTGGATACAATTAACACCCTAGCATCTACACCAAGAAGGGTTTACTATCAAGGGTATATGTGTGTTCTTGTTGCAATTATGTCTATTCAGATCGAAATGTCTGAATCGAAGTGGTAAGAAACCTGACATCTGATTGTCCGACCCTGCGTCTGTTGTTAAACACTTCAAAACAAACTTCAAAACACATTGTTTTTTAGAAAAGAAATGATGAAATAACCCTCTATAGATATATATTTAATTGCATTGCGATTAGTTGCATATTTGTAAAGATTGGATTTCAGCCATATGACAACCACCTCCCCCACCTCCCGTGTCATCAATGTATTACTTCATGTGTAGTTAGTGATATCACCACTCTGCCCCTGCGTACAATATGTGCGTGTTCGAACGATGGCGTCTTGTGTATATATCAACCAGTGATTCTCATTTGGTGTTTTCACTTCCCTTGAATAATTATTTAATCAACTTTTGGGTTATTCATGTAGTTTGATCTTCTTTCTTGTGAGGCACTCTTGTTTTTCTTCTGCAAATACATAAAGTTGTGTCGACAAGCATCATGACACATAATTCAACCCATTTTAACTTAATTCAACTAATTTGTTGGGTTATTAAAATAGTTCGCCCATGTTTTGGTCAGTTACATTTTTGTTAATCAACTGATCATTCCTCACCATCAAAGGATTAACAGAAAATTGATTAATCACTGTTATCTTGCACGGTGGATTTGTCAAAAGTAGTGTTCACATGTGAAGGTTTACTATAGCAGACGGAATACACTCATATCATGGCATGAAGTGCCGATGTAGGAACAACATACTTTGTCCAAAGTATTAACCGATAATACGTCGATTGATTGCTCATTGTTAACTAACTCAATGGATTTTTTTAAGAATCGTGGACATTATGAAAATAGTTGTCATGTGGGCTTTCTCAGCTGACCAGTGAGACTTGACACCTTTGTGAAACACCTAAAACAAACTTAGTGATCAGTTGAGAAACGAACACAGGTCGTGATATCCAGAAACGCTATATTTACTTTAAAATGTTTGATTGTTACAAAGACAAAGACATCGGGAGAGTTTCTGTGTGCAGCTGCAGACGTATGGAATATTGTTCCTTTATGTGGATAATCACGGATACATTCCTCGAACAAGGTAACTGCCTGATATTTTACATATTACTTTAGTAGGTTGTAATTATGTTATTTGCATTTTGTTTTCTTTCATTTGCCGTGGCATTGAACAGATTCATTCTTGGTTCTTTACGTTTTCTTTGGGAAGTTCGTCGATGCGGGACAGACGTTGTTTTCACAAGCCTTTTGGTTTGTAGGCGTGTATATGTTACAGTTATAAAATGTCTAAATATTTCTGTAATTTACAAATTGACTGAAACATCTGTCCATTCATTTAACAGATCGACTAACAATAATTACGAGGTTCAAACCAGCTTAAAACATCACAATAGACTAATTATGCTAGGATTAGAAGCCCAAACTATATCAATGTACTTTGACTTTCGTTTTCTTTTAATTCTATCATTTGCAGTCACTGGGTGATGATGAAATTAAAACATATAAATGTTTTGAATTCGTTGGAATTCGTTATCATAAATGGACAGGTTTTTCAGTCAATTTGTAGAGTTACTGAATATATAGGCGTTTAATAAATTGCCTAAGTGGAAATGTTTACGCATTTTGACTATAAAATAAACACACGATAAAATAAGCAATGCTCGGGTGAAATATTTACTTTGTGTTGCAAATTAAAATAGTGTAAACGAACATCGCACAATACCAAGCAAGTGACTTATCAAAACCATAACCATTACCGATGCTACCCACAAATATACCTACATTTAGTTATCATTTTCAAGACTAAACTGTATTTCATATTGTTGATCAATATGACCATACGCCCTTATACTTAACAAAAGCCAAAAGCAACAGCAAGGTCCTGGGAATTGCTGTAGACCAGTGTCCCTTTAAGTGACAATAGGTGTTCGATATACAGGTACACGTGTTCGTATGTTAATGAAAAAGACCGATTCGTCTTTCATTGTATAACGTCTGGCTGAATATCATACATTCTAACGAAATCTCGAAATAATTATTTTGTTATATGGGGTGTCACACTGACCAGTGGGAATTATGTTTGAAGCCGATTGTGGAAAACTTGAGTGGATATTGTGACACGAAAGCATCTTTGAAATGCATTGCCACTTTTGGTATGAAATATGGGAACTGTTCAGAATAAAACAACAGCCTATCTCTGATTCGGCTACTGTATGAAAAACAATACAGTAAACTACGTTTATAAAGTTTATCACGTTTATCACGTTGCCAAGTCGAAACAGGAGATCTGGAACGTTGTCATATCTTGCTTTAGCACATTAAACAGTCAGAAAGATCACCTGTGATATGCACGTTAATTTATATTGCAATTACGTATACGTTCAAGATTGTATGATGTACTGCATACAAAATGTACAATATGGTTGAGCTCACACAAAACTGTCCTACTGACAGAAATAACACAAATTAAAGACCTGTACATTACATTCAGATGACATTACACCTTACTCCGTCACCATCAGATACCATTACACATTATTCTGTCACTACCACATGACATTACTCATTATTCCGTCACCATCATATGACATTACACCTTACTCCGTCACCATCAGATAACATGACACATTATTCAATCACCATCATATGACATTACAACTTACTCCGTCACCATCAGATAACATGACACATTATTCCGTCACCATCATATGACATTACACATTATTCTGTCACCATCATATGACATTACACCTTACTCCGTCACCATCAGATAACATGACACATTATTCCGTCACCATCATATGACATTACTCATTACGCCGTCACCATCAGATAAAATGATACATTATTCCGTCACCATCATATTACATTACACATTATTCAGTCACCATCATATTACATTACACATTATTCCGTCACCATCATATTACATTACGCATTATTCCGTCACCATCATATTACATTACACATTATTCCGTCACCATCATATTACATTACATATTATTCAGTCACCATCATATGACATTACACCTTATTCCGTCACCATCATATCACATTACACATTATTCTGTCACCATCATATGAAATTACACATTATTCCGTCACCATCATATTACATTACACCTTACTCCGTCACCATCAGATAACATGACTCATTATATCGTCACAAACGGATGACATAACACATTACTCCGTCACCATCATATGACATTACACCTTACTCCGTCACCATCATATGACATCATACATTATTCAGTCACCATCAGATAAGATATTATTCAGTCACCATCAGATAAAATGACACATTATTCCGTCACCATCATATTACATTACACCTTACTCCGTCACCAACATATTACATTACACATTATTCAGTCACCATCAGATAACATGACATATTATTCTGTCACCATCACATGACATTACACATTATTCAGTCACCATCAGATAACATACTATTCAGTCACCATCAGTTAACAT
Organism: Haliotis cracherodii; assembly: GCF_022045235.1. NCBI lineage: Eukaryota > Metazoa > Mollusca > Gastropoda > Lepetellida > Haliotidae > Haliotis > Haliotis cracherodii. Next base: position 35,904,997 of record NW_027266267.1, read on the forward strand.
GACACATTATTCCGTCACCATCATATGACATTACACCTTACTCCGTCACCATCAGATAACATGACACATTATTCAGTCACCATCATATTACATTACATATTATTAAGTCACCATCATATTACATTAGACCTTACTCCAACACCATCAGATACCATGACACATTATTCCGTCACCATCATATAACATGACACATTATTCCGTCACCATCATATTACATTACACCTTACTCCGTCACCATCAGATAACGTGACACATTATTCCTTCACCATCATATTACATTACACATTATTCTGTCACCCTCATATTACACTACACCTTACTCCTTCACCATCAGATAACATGACACATTATTCCTTCACCATCATATTACATTACACCTTACTCCGTCACCATCAGATAACGTGACACATTATTCCGTCACAATCATATTACATTACACATTATTCCGTCACCATCATATTACATTACACATTATTCTGTCACCATCATATGACATTACACATTATTCCATCACCATCAAATGACATTACACATTATTCCGTCACCATCATATTACATTACACATTATTCTGTCACCATCATATGACATTACACCTTATTCCGTCACCATCATATGACATTACACATTATTCAGTCACCATCATATGACATTACACATTATTCAGTCACCATCATATGACATTACACCTTACTCCGTCACCATATATTTATTCGGACATTTTACAAAACTAGTGTTTGTAGATATGACAAAAGAGGTTATCAGGCGGTTGTGTTTGGGGATGATATATTCTGTATTAGGAATTAACATTGTATTTAGCGTGCACTTGAAAAGCTGGGAGAGTGAGAGGGAAAGCCCGTAATTGTTTAAAAAAGGGATAGATAAAGCCGTCACCCAAGTCCAAGCTGCCAGGACAAAAGTAAGACACCTCACAGACGATTCTAAACAGAGTCATGGCAGACCATCTGCAAATCTCAAAATGAAAAAAACAACTAATTCTGCAGGAAAATATACTGGGGAGTTAAATGCAATGTTGACACTGCTCTTATAAAACTTTGTTGAGCGTCATATAACCAAATCCATTACGCCGTGGTTTACCTTGCTGTTCATGTCCTCCATCAGGACCCGTACTGTGTTTGTTCTATCAGTCCATTTCTTGTTGTATCGTCACGCTCAGATGTATTGATAACAGACATTAAACTATATTATACATCTGTGGCGGCACAGAGTCCTGTCCATAGTTCGCTAATGACGTAAAGTTGTTAGCGTCAGTTCGGCAGTTTGACTCCTGAGAACTCATAGGCCTTTTGTCCTGCCCCACACTGAGTGAGTGAGTCTGGTTTAACGCCACTTTTAACAGTATTCCAGTTATATCACGGCGTGTCAGCTTAATGTGGGAGGAAAGCCCGAAGTGAGGCAGGTCTCAGACGTTTACCACTTTGGTGAAACCCACGAGCACGGGTATGATGCTGACAAACCTAGAAACATAATCGGGGCGAACCGGGATTCGAACCCACAATCATAGGTTTCTGGCGTGCCTGAGGGACGCAACTCTGCACAGCGAATCGCGGCGCCTTAGACGACTGGGCCACCCGTGCCCCCCTGCCCCACACTGAAGCACATGTACGCTGTACATGTGATGCCTCCCTGGGCAAGTGACTATATTAGAAATGTTCCTCTGTTCACCCAACAGTAAATGGGTACCCGGTAGGATGAGATAATAATGTGATAGTTAACCTTTTAGCGGCTCACAGTCAGCTTGGGTTTTATAGTCCTACCAAGCTGTATACACCTCAGGGAGCTGAGAATGATACCGCGAATACACTGCCCATGTCCAGTACTAGTGTAATAATGGGAGCGCTTTAGCATGCTCCTTGGCTATGGAGTCTAGTGCGATATAAGTACGCCCATTATTATAGATAAAATGAATACAATTATCATTAAACCGCCCGCATGTTATGAGAAATTAGAGGGCCACTGTAACTTGATAATGCCCTCATATTGCTTGACGACGGGCCATTTTCACGCCCGTTGTTAGGTGACATCATAGGATAGGGATAGGTGACGTCACGTTGAATAGTGACGTCATCTGGTTTGTTCTATGACGTTTCCATATTTGTAAAAGTGGGTCAGTGGCATTCGTGTTGATTGCCGTAAATGTTTCAAGACCGATAGTGTTGTTTCTTTTTATTTGATAACAAATTCCATCCGTTTTAGCTATAATAACGGTAAAGCTATTTTTGGGCCGTTAATGGAAGACCTCGGGCTTATGCAAATGATAATGCCCTGGAAAATAGCGTTACCCTTATATTATTAATATTACGGTTTCCAAGTTGTTGTGATTTCGCCGAAGCACGAACTTCAGGGTTATAATAGTTGCTTGAATATTGTGCAGTCATATGTTTTAAAACAGCCAGGCATAGGTTTGGCGAAAGATGTGCCAAGGACTGTGAGTGACTGAGTGAGTGAGTTTAATTAAAGTCACGTTGGCAATATTTCAGCCATAATGTGACTTGAACAAGTTATACAATAGTTATAAAAAACTGTCGACGAGGGACAGTATAATAACTAGCAATATATCACAGATTGATTCAAAACTAGTCGTAGAACATTAAAAATATCTGATAATTGAGGTACGACACAGTATAAAAATGGGGCTATAGATCGCCAGGAACAAGGTTAAAATTACCATACTGGGGACCAAGGGGACTTACGGTACCTCTGCTACCTGGTTCCCCAGCAGGATTTACACTTCCACAAGTTACTGGCGATTGTCGCGAGTTTAGCCACAGATTAAAAGTGAACAAATATTTTGCAGTTAAAAAGACGTAGATTTAAATATACTTTGGCCAAGGACTGTGACCAGCCAGTCCTGCTGGTAGAGCAGGTCACTGCTTAACCCCTGTCGTTTTTTTTCATTAGTGACATTTCACACGCGTGTTATACTTAGTCATTATCGATATGACGGGAAGGCCTTTTGTTTACGAAACGGCGATAGAAATATTGTTTTATCTACGAGAAGGAATATGTTATTTTTGGCGATTATTGCATTTCTATCGCGAAAAAAAGGAATGTACAGCAGACACAATTCGAAATTGACATCGCGTATTCAGTTTCAACAAAATCAGTAAATTTATTGAGTCACTGGATTTAGCTGATCTATCACTTGATTGTCTCATTTTCTATATGCATTTTCTAGTTTACAAACACACTCTGGTTATGCTCCCGTGCGGTACGTCTGCATTCCACTTGACAGAAGCTATATCATAGTTTAAGCAATAAAGTCATTGGTGAAAAAGATGTAACCGTTTCCATTTAATTATCAAGCACGTAAAGCTCGCTTTCATGATGTTTTGTTTGTTTGTTTGTTTGTTGTTTTACACCGTACTCACCAGTATTCCAGCTATATGACGGCGGTCTGTAAAAAAATGAGTCTGGACCAGACAATCCAGTTTTTGACATCATGAGCATCGATCCACGCAATTGGGATACGTTGACATGCATCAACCAAGTCAGCAAGCCTGACCACCCGGTCCCGCCTCTTACGACAGTATAGTCAACTATTACGGCCAGCATGGGTTGCTGAAGACCTATTCTACCCCTGATCTTCACGGGTCCTTTCGTAATGTAACGAGAAATTAGAATCTAACACCTAGATCACACATAGATTGTTCCCAATACATAAAGATCTCATATAAATAGTTTATCCCAGTACATGAAAGATCCCACACACAGAGATTATTCCCAATACATAAAGATCTCATATACATAGTTTAGGCTATGTGGGTCGAATGCTTTTGAGAAAACATTTATGCTTTTTGCACTGCTGATGCGTATCTTGTGGACATAACCATTGTCATTCTATTTAGGAAACAACTTTATGTTTATCTTCGTGAATCGTACGCTTCTCTGTGAAACTAATGAGAGTAGTGATGAATAAATGGAAACTATTAAAAACAAGGCAATGGACTCGGAAGTGGCGTATTTACTGAACAAAGTGATCAAATATTTCATTTAGATGCCATTAGCTCAAACGTCACTCATGCCCATTGAAATATTGCACACTCTCTCTGTTGAGGATATGTGCATATCGGGGAGCTCTGCACTATGGCGAGGCAGTTTATTCTGAAAATCTTCGTTATTTTCATCATTGATGGCGGAATTCGTGATGGTAAGTATTTCTTTATAAAAAAAATTCCTATTTCCTTCAGAATAGAATTAAACAATGCGATTTTGTGGGATGGCAATTTTTTTTTATAAAATCTGCCAATATGTAGGGTTGACAAGGAAAGTAAAACTGAGAATATTTGGGGATGGTCGTTTTTATGATACAAAGAGAAAACATTTGGGGATGGTCGTTTTTTGTGATACGAAAAGAAAACACGTGGGGATGGTTCGTCATTTTTTCAGACCGTACTACCTATCTATACTCGACTATTTTAACAGTCTGTTGTCTGGTGATGGGGCTACACAATGTTCAAAATACAGCTTCCACAGTTGCCTTCCGTCCCCTTCAATGGTTGCATATCTCTCCTGTACTATAATGTCTTCACTGGTCTTCTAAAGTCTAGGATCCACTTCAAATTCCTTTCACTTACAAATGTCTCCATTTAGTTGTCCCACTGTGCTTATCTGAATCAGACCAGATCTTCTTGATGAATATGTTCCTCCTCGAAACCTAGATCAGAAAATTAAAAATTAAAGCTGCAAGCAGCAAAGTCGGGATACAAGTAACATTACGCACAAACGTCCATGTTCGAATCCTCAAAGGGTTTCCTTGTACCAAATCTGTCAAATGTAGGCACCACACGCAGGGTATCGCAATTATCGTGTGCCGGGGTGTCCAAGTCTGTTCTAAACCCATTCGCGACCTTGAACGTGTTCGAATCCTCAAAGGGTTTACTTGTACCAACTCCGTCAAAAAATAGTCACCGGGCATCGCCGCTACGAAATTGGCGCGTTCCAGGGGTGTCCCAAATATTAATCAAATATTACCACCAAGCGGTTTTACTTTTAGCATGCAACCAAGCACAAAAGATGAGGTCCGACTAACTTCATGTCAGCTTCCAATAGCTTCTGTGGAGAATCATACAAGATATGATCTTTAAAGTAAAATGTCGTTGCAAATCATCAAAATCAAAATCCAATAGGACCGTCACTAAGAAACGTCACGGCTAACAGAGTTTGATGTGTTATGTATGGTGACAATTCTCAGAAAGTTTGAAATTTCATGCAGTGGGTTCAGAGGAGATAGGATTTGAAGACATATCCCCCCAAAAAACTGTGAAAACGCAAAGCAGCAGACACATGCACGTTTTCAAAGTAATTGAAAAGCGGTTGCGGATCACTAGGGCGAAATATATCTTTCAAAAATACTTGTTTTTCAGTTATCTGCCCTTGGCCATTGAGCCTACGGCCTTGGGATTTTGGCGGAATCTAGTACTCATACAAGTACACATTTGAACAAAATTGAACCAGTGGTTATTTTGCTAGCTGTGGTACAAAAATCGGCATACTAATAATAATAATATTAAACCGAACGATAACACCAGGGCTTTTCAGCTTGGTGACTCTATAACAGGCTGTAACTTCTTTGTCAATTGACCTCCAGACACACGGATTGGCGTTCTGAGTTCGTCAGGACCCCGGGTTTCTGTCGCATTGCTTAGATAAAGTGCTAAAACCGTTTCCGACCTCGTCCATATCCGAATCTCCAAATGGATTGCATGTACCAACGCCATCAATTGTAAGGAAACGCTACGGAACTGACGTGTCCCAGAACGTCTCGGGATGTTCTGAACCCATTTCAGACGCCATCCATGTTCGAACCCACATAAGGTTTGCCTGTACCAACGCCGTCAAACATAAGGAACCGTTTGCGAGACATCACCACATGTGTCCCAGTGAGTTCTTAACCCATGTTTGACTTCGACCATGTTCGAATCCTGAAAGGGTTTGCTTGTACCAACTCCGTCAAATGTAAACACCGGTTGCGACTTTGCCGCTACGACATTTGCATGTCCCGGGGTGTCCAAGGCTGTTCTAAACCCATTTCCGACCTAGAATCCTCATGTTTCAATCCTCAATAGGTTTGTTTGTACCAACTCTGTCAAAAGATAGTCACCATTTGCAGGACATCGCCGCTACGAAATTGGCGCGTGCAACAGTTTCACAGAGTGTACTAAACCCATTTCCGACCTCGACCTTCGAATCCGCAAATGGTTTGCTTTTAACAACGCCGCCGAAAGTAAGGTACCGACCGTAGCAATTGGCAATTGAGAAATGAAGAGCCAAGTCAGCGTCTGACCACCCGATCCGATTAATCGCCTCCTATGACAAGCATAGTTGCCTCTTGAGACAAGCATCAGTTGATGGCCAATTCTAACCCTGATCGTCAAGGGTAGTGTACATAACACTGAACACTTGCAACAAGACTGTGTAGAACGCTTGGGTATCTGCAAAGCCAGTGAATGGGGGGTTTATAGTAGATTTATGGGGCGCTTCCTTCAGTATTTGTAATCTCAAATCTGATTTTTTACTAAAATAAAAAAATACCACCAAGCGGTGGTGCATTCAGTATGCAACCCAGACAAATGAAGTGCATGTAGTACCAAAACTTCATGCAAACCTTCAATAGTTTCTGTCAAGAACCTTACAAGATATGATCTTTAAAGTAAAATGTCGGTGAACAAAATGATCAAAATCAAAATCCAATATGGCCGCAACTAAACAAAATATATAAAATCGCCTATTACAGTTTATTGTGTTGTGTATGGAGACAATTCTCAGAGAAGTAGGGTTTCGAAGACATTCAAAAAAAAAACCTTTGAAAACATTGAATCCAATATGGCTGCCAAACCACATGACCAATGTCCAAAGTCAAGACCAAAAATTGGGGCTACGGATTTGACGGAATCTAGTACTTCATACATATACAAAATTTGAACAAAACCGGATCAGTAGTTATTTTGCTAGCTTTCGTAAAACAATCGGCGGAATAATGAATAATAATAAATATAGCTGCGCGCAGCGATGTCGGGCTCTATGATTTCTAAAAGCACTGAGTCATTTAGATCGAGCCAACTTGAATTCACTTTATAAATACAGCGCACATGAGTATTATATAATGTAATTAATAATTTGATATTTCACTGAAACTGGTGGCTCCCGGAGCATCCATGGATGTTCTGAACCCATTTCAATCCTCGTCCGTATTCATATCCTTTAATCCTTTAGTGTTTGAACTTAATTTTTTTTAGATTTTAAAATCAGATTTTACAACAAAGCAATGATACTTTTAGCATGCAACCAAGAACAAAACGTGAGGTACATGTGATAAAAAAAAATTCCATGATCTTTAAAGTAAACTTTCTGCGGAAACAATGATCATAGTAAAAATCAAATATTGCCGCAACTAAAAATTCAGAGTCGAATGCTTTTGAAGACCTCTGTACCCAAAACACACTGTGAAAAACCTTGAATCCAATATGGCTGCCAAACCACGTGACCAATGGCCAAAGCGAAAGAACAAACATTGTCAAACACATGTAGAGTGTGAAAATAATCAGACAAGCTGTTTCCGAGCAACAGGGCAAAATACATCTCATGCCAATAAGTCATTTAGTTGCAGCCAACTTGAATCCACTTTATAAATGCAGTGCACATGAGTATGCTATAGTGTAATTAATTACTTGATATTTCACTAGTCTGTTTTGACGAAATTGGCGGGAGCCAGAGCATTCTTGGGTGTTCAGAACCCATTTCAGTCCTCGTTCATATTCAAATCCTCAAGTGATTTCCTTGTACCAACGCAATCAAAAGTAAGGTGTCGCTACGTAATTGACGTGTGCAGGGGTGTCCTAGGGTGTTCTAAACCCATTTCAGACCTCGACCAAGTTCTAATCCTCAAATGGTTTGCTTGTACCACCTCCGTCAAAATATAGTCATTAGTATCCCAGGGTGTTCTAAACCAATTTCAGACTTCGACCATGTTCAAAACCTCAAATGGTTTGCTTGTACCAATACCATAGAAATTAAGGCATTGCTTGCGGCATATCACGGCAACTGAAATGACGTGTGCAGGAGTGTCCCAGAGTGTTCTAAACCCATTTCAGACCTCGACCCTGTTCAAATCTTTTACATGGTTTGCTTATACTAATGACGTCAAAAGATAGTCACTGCTTGCAGACAATTGTCGCTACGAAAGTGGCGTGTGCCGGAGTGTCAAAGGGCTACTTAACTCATTTCCGACCTCGACCATGTTCGAATCTTCACATGGTTTGCTTGTACCAACGCTGTAAAAAGTAGGTACTGGTTGCGGACATAGCTGGTATGACATCTGCATTTTACTGGGTGTCCAAGGCTGTTCTAAACCCATATCCGACCTAGACTATGTCAAAAGTAAGCATTTGGCAATAGGGAAATGAAGTAGCAAGTGAGGGAGCCTGACTACCCGATCCCGATAATCGCCTCTTAAGACAAGCATGGGTTGCTGAAGACCAATTCTAACCCTCATCTTCAAGGGTAGTCAACAGTCAAAGGGAGATATTCCTACCTAGATTTACGAGAGCTTCATTCCCAGTATTTTGAAATCAAATATTACCACCAAGCAGCGTTACTTTTAGCATGCACCCAAGAACATCAAAAGAGGTACATATGTGGAGCTAACTTCATGCAAACGTTCAACAGTTTCTGTTAAGAACCTTACAAGATATGATCTTTAAAGTAAAATTTCGGTGACAAACATTATCAAATTCAAAATCCAATATGGCAACAACTAAAAAAGATATCCAATGACAGCTATTACAGTTTTGATGTGGTGTGTTTGGAGAATATTCTCAGAAAGTCTGGAAGCATTTAATATCAGTAGATTTAGAGTTCTATGCTTTTGAAGGCATGTACCAAAAAAACACTGTTAAAAAATTGAATTCAATGTGGCTGTCAAACCACGTGCGTGACCAATGGCCAAAGTCAGAGAAAAAAAATGTCAAGCACCTGAAGCAGTAGACACATGCAGATTTTGAAAGTATTCGGACAAGCGGTTGGGGAGGAATATGGCAACATAAATCTTCCAAAAAAACTTGTTTGGGGGTTATCTGCCCTTGGTCTTTGGGCCTACGGCCTTGGGTGAGGTGAATTGGGTTTAACGTCGCGTCCAAGATTATTGTACTTATATAGCTACGTGCATGTACGTGTGTGTGTTTGTGTAGCTGCTTGTTCTAGTCCGGACTGATTCCGATTTATAGTGCTAGCTCACTGAGATACCATGCCGCATTTTAACATGAATACCCCACTCAGAAACAGTATACTGACTCCTAGCCGACCAGCCTCAGGACATTGGGAATCTCAAACGTCCTTAGACACAAATTGAAAACCTTTGGACACAGAGCTTTAAGCTGTGCAGGTTACCTCTGGAACTCTCTTTAGTTTCACATCAAGATTTCTGGGCTGTTTCAAGCAATAACTCAAACATACCTCTTCAGAAAATACTATTGAATATAAATATCCTGATGAATATTTATAAGCATGTAACCTTAAGTCATCAAACTTTTTTGTATCAATTACAGCATATGTCATGCATGTGGAATTGTCGCTTTAGAAGTACATGTTGTTGTGGTTTGGTATACTCATGACATAATCAGTAGCGTGTAATAGGGCAGGTATTTCCGATGCTTACGGAACGGGATTTGCTGCTTTCATTTCAAAATACAAACTACCAGCATTTGGGGATTGTAAGTTGTTTGCTATAAAAAAAACTGCAAACAATTTAGAATGGTATGTTTTCATGACAAAAACTGACAATATTTGAAGACTGTAAGTTTTCGTCATCAATTCTGCGAACATTTGGATATATTTAGTTTTCCATTATAAAACGTCGACAACACTTAGGGATGTTAAGTTATTCATGATGAACGCTGTTTGTGATTTTAAGATTTCCGTGATTCTGCCATAATTCTTGGATGCTATTCTGACAATAAAAAACTGCCAACAATTCGGTATTGGTGGTTATTCGTGACACAAACTGCCGCCATTTGAACATGGTAAATTCGTAAATTTTGGTGTGGTAAGTTTAGCGCATTATAACTTCGTACAATTGGGGATGGTAATTTTGCGTAATAAAACTTCGTTCACTTGCGGATTGTAAGTTTTGCATTAAAAACTTTGTACACTTGGGAATTGTAAGTTTGCATAATAAACCTTCATACAATTGAAAATGGTAAATTTTGCAAAATAAAACTTTGTACACTTTGGGATGATAAATATTGCGTGATCAAACTTCGTACATTTGGGGATGGTCAGTTTTTTTTAAAAAAACTTTGTACACTTGGGGATGATAGGTTTTGTGTTATAAAACTGTGTACACTTGGGGATTGTAAGTTTTGTGTCACATGGGCATGGTAGGTTTTGCGTAAAGAAACTTTGTACAAATTGGGATGGTAAGTTTTCCGTAATAAAACTTAGTACACTTGGGGATTATAAATATTGCATGATAAAACTCCGTACATTTGGGGGTGGTCAGTTTTGCGTCATAAAACTTCGTACACTTGGGAATTGTAAAAAAATTCATGCAATTGGGCATGGTAAGTTTTGCATAACAAATTTTCGTACACTTAAAAATGGTAAGTTTTTCGTAATAAAACTTCATACACTTGGGGATGGTAAGTTGTGTGTAACAAAACTTAGTACATTTGAAGACGTTAAGTTTTGCGTAATAAAACTTTGCATACTTGGGAATTGAAATAAACCTCCATACAATTGGGGATGGTAAGTTTTGCAAAATAATACTTAGTACACTTGAAAATGGTAAGTTTGGAAGAATAAAACTTTGTACACTTGAGGAAGATAAGTTTTGTGAAATAAACTTCGCACACTTGCGGGTGGCAAATTTTGCATAATAAAACTGCGTACACCTGGGGATGGTAAGTTTTGCGTCATAAAAATTCGTACACATGGGAATGATAAATATTGCGTGATTAAACTTCATAAACTTGGGGATGATAAGTTTTGAGTTTTGAGCTATACAACAACCAGCTGTATCGTACTTTTGTCATTAGATGAGAAAGGCCTGGTAAGAACTTCCTCAGTAATTCAGTCTCAGTGACGTTGTAATACATGTACACCAAGTACACGATCTGGAAATGGAACCTGCGGGTGACTACAAGTATGAGTCATAATTGATCAATAGACCGATACAGTAAATGCATAGATTGATGTTGACTGACACTTACGCTTCTGAGCAGCGCTTTCGTTTTTGTTGATTGGCAATTTCGTCATTTTGCGAATAATAGCATACATTCATTAAATGCTGAATTCACTCGTTTTCTCAGGTTTAACAACAGTCATCGCTTCAGAGGACGGTGAACCCTTTCATCATTTAATGCAAAGACTTCAGTGGAGAAGAGTTGCTATTTTACTTCATGGGAAAACCGGTAATGGACTCATGTTGTGATGATGTGGTATTCCACATCGAGTCTTATCTGAACACACTGCAGCCTTTGATTGATGAATGTTAAGAATATTCATCTGTCTTTTTTCAAATACATATACACGCCGCACGAAGACTGCATAACACAGAAATATCAAAGGGTTTTCACTTGGTTCATCTTAGACCACTAAAATTAAGATAAAAAAGATATCTTGAAGTATTGAGGAATAAGAACCATAATACATTTATTACAGTTGCAACACCATGGAATATGAGATATACAGTGTATGCTTTGGTTTGCAGAGAATGACTGTTTAGTACCTGCTCATGCCCAGTCATGGACAAAGAGCCCCCAGTTTCTTGTGTATGACCTCAGTGTCGTGGACGCAAATAATACCTTACAGAAAATCCACGAGGCTCTCTTCCCAGATATTCACGTGGTTGCTTCTATGAGTCAAAGACATATGACCGACTTATTGAAGACTGTAAGTATTTACCCTTCTCTTCAAGACAGACTCATGTAACAAACTGCACTCTTTTGATCAAGACGACGTATGAACCTAATTCGTGTAAAATTACATCCCCATTCTATGTGGTATCATTGCAAATAGAAATGTCTCTGTCTTTTAGGTGGATTCCTTTGATATTATGACAAGGGGAATGACTGATTTCCGACATCATTCAAAGTGGCTCCTTCTTCCCGAAGAAAGGAATCGCATTGAACTACACCTCATGTACTTGGAAAATGTGGTTGTGCTTCGTCACCATAAGGTTAGTACCTAGATGAACAATTATGATTAGATTTGGGAATATGTTAGCTTGGTTGTATGCACAATTTCCTTGACTATTTTAACTTTCGAGGAACCTTGACTTTTGCAAAAGTATAAGCTGGTTCCGTTTACTATTGTTCCGTTTACTAAACGTGTTGAGAGGTGGACATCTGACGGTGCCAAATCTGGTGGATAAAGCAAGCATGGTAGTTGCATTGCCCTGGCAAATAACACAGCTTTAGTGAGTTTTCCACGACATTTAGCCTTAATATTTTTTAGTTTAGTCTTCTTTAGCAGTTGTTTCAGGGGATTAGATTGGCCATTAATGATCTCACCTTTCGCAAGGTATTCCACCAGTTGGATTCCCATAGGATCCAAGAAGAAGACGCCATCGCCTTGCCAGATGATGAAACAGACTTTGCCTTCTTCGTTGAAGGAGACACAAAATGTTGCCACTGCTTTGACTGTTGTTTTGTTTCTGGGTGGAAGAGTGGTGAACCCAAGACTTACCCATGCTTACAAATCACTGAGCAAAATCACCTGGGTCGCTTGGAGCATTTCTGATCATGAGTCGGAAGGCTTGGAACCTAGCGTTTTGAAACCTTGGTCATTTCAGGTTAATTCCTCAGAATGTTCTCAACTTTCTCACGAGAGAGGCCTACTGTATTTGCTTGGTGACGCGTGATGAGTCGTCGATCATCTGTAATATTTTCATGTATTTTATCAACATTTTCCTTAGTGGTGGGGGGCACGGGTGGCCCAGTCATCTAAGGCGCCGCGATTTGCTGTGCAGAGTTGCGTCCCTTAGACACGTCAGAAACCTAGGATTGTGGTAAACGTCTGAGACCTGCATCACTTCGGGCTTTCATCCCACATTAAGCTGACACGCCGTGATATGACTCGAATACTGTTAAAAGCGGCGTTAAACCCAACTCACTCACTCACTCGCTCCTAGGTGGTGGCGGGTGAAGATCTTTCTGGTCTTGATTCATCTTCGAGGCTCTCTAGTCCCTGGAGCTAAGCTGCCTACCTCTTAACAGTGGCAAATGAAGGAGGATAATGCCCCAAAGTTGACACCAAATTGGAGTTAGCCATTCAGTCTGGATACTTGATGATGGCTTGGTATGCAACTTGAAGGCATTGAAAGTATTGTACTTAATACACTTAAAAACGCAAGCTGTTATGGATGTACCATATATATCAATTGTAATTAGGTTCAGAACTTTTCAGCCACCGCTCGCATCACACAGTATTACAGTTACATTTATTACTCATAAACGTTCTACTTAGTTACACTCGGGGGCACGGGTGGCCCAGTCGTGTAAGGCGCCGCGATTTGCTGTGCAGAGTTGCGTCCCTTGGGCACGCCACAAACCTATGATTGTGGGTTCGAATCCCGGTTCGCCCCAACTATGTTTCTAGGTTGGTCAGCACCATACCCGTGCTCGTGGGTTTCACCGAAGTGGTAAACGTCTGAGACCTGCATCACTTCGGGCTTTCCTCCAACATTAAGCTGACACGCCGTGATATAACTGGAAAACTGTTAAAAGCGGCGTTAAACACAACTCACTCACTTAGTTACACTCTTCAAAAAACAAAAAATGCACAGGTAGTATGTTGTTCATTGAACCTGACAACACAAAAAATCATGTATATAAGTTGGATATATGTTATTGGAAAATGTTGGTTGCCTGATATTCGATATGCGTCAAAACACAGCCATTGTCGATTTGCAATGTCTTAAAAGACATTGTTTTCACATTTGTTCAAAAATGGCTTGGAGGAAAACAATAAAGTAAAATACACGTGCAAGTTATGGCATTCGTAACTCGTGGTAGTGGCTATAAAAAGGCAAGCATAAGGCAATAATTTGTCATTGAATTGTCAACATATTTCAAGTAACGAAAATATTCGACTCAGCGCTGTGAACATGGTCACAGGACGATTTCAAAGAGGGGAGCGCAGTCTTGGAATTTGAGAAACTGACGTGAAATTTGACGTGTGTGGTTTACCAATGAATCACGATTTCTTCTTCACCAGCGTCGTTGAAATGAGCGTTTTGCCCAACATTGTGTACATGAATTCGACAGTTTCAGTGGCGGTAGCATCATGGTGTTGGGGTGGGGGTGGGGGTGGGGGGGTTCAGGGAAATTTGACAGCAAATCACTACATGAATAAAATTCATCACCACACACCTCCCCCCCCCTTTCTTCTTATCATTGGCCGCCACAGGGAGCTGTTTCAACAAGTAGTATAGGTCATGGTGATTCTAGCTCACTTCCACTGGAGCCAACTTTATACCCCAATACCTCTAGGCAGAGGTAATTTTTTATGCAAAAACCATGATGCAATTCAAAGATCGTCATTACTTGTATTAAAAGAAGGTAAAGGAGCAATACACAAATTAGCCACTGTGGCTAAGGTATCTGAAAATGTGGCCAAGGATCGGTTAAAGAAACAAATATGCTTACCGGCACCGCGTTACAAAGCGAGGAAGAACTTTGATATTTTTACAATGAATGAAGTTCATGAGGCTGACCTCTGTTTCTTCACCATCATATGTTTTAACGGTAGTGAATGTGGCTAGTCGATGCAAAGAGGCTGAGCCATTATCCTCAAAAGATTCAACATAAGCAGCTAATACACTGAGCCACATATATATAAGGTGAGTGAGTGAGTTGTGTTTAACGCCGCTTTTAACAGTATTCCAGTTATATCACGGCGTGTCAGCTTAATGTGGGAGGAAAGCCCGAAGTGATGCAGGTCTAAGACGTTTACCACTTCGGTGAAACCCACGAGCACGGGTATGGTGCTGACAAACCTAGAAACATAATCGGGGCGAACCGGGATTCGAACCCACAATCATAGGTTTCTGGCGTGCCCAAGGGACGCAACTCTGCACAGCGAATTGCGGCGCCTTAGACGACTGGGCCACCCGTGCCCCCCATATATATAAGGACCACTAAAATGGCCCAAACTATTTCAAGTAGATCTTGGTCGTGACTTTATGGGCTCAGTAACTAAACTGTTAACAAAGCATGATGTTGTAATCAGGCATGGTGAAAAATCCGATTTGTTCCCTTAAGATATATAACATTAGTCGATAGGTTTTGAAAGAAGGCAAGCCTATTCTTTATTATCTTAAAGATGGACTGGGCAGGGGTTTTACGAGAAGAGTAGCTCGATAAAGCGTCTGAAAAGATGGATACTGTTGATGGATTTCGATTACACTAAATAAGGGACATAAAACAACACATAGAGAATGAGCCTGATTCTAGACTTGGATTATATAAAAAGTATCGCAGAGCTGTGAATGACACTGCACTTGTAATGGCTAGCATGTGAATTGGTGAAGCCGGTGTTGGTTTATTACCAACTATAATTGCCTCACCTATCGTACAGGGCATGGAAGTAGCAGCGGGAGTATCTGGACTGGCAGGAATAGCTCTGAAATATATTTCTCGTAAGTTGCAAAAGAAAGTATTCGTGTACTCGCTGAATCAAAGTTAAATAGCATTGAGGATCATATTTCAACAGCAGTGGCTCATTGCAAGATATTCGAGGAGTTTTTTTTAATGCTGTCAGAACTCACCAAATACAACGCTATAAAGCAGGATATTCGATCAAATTCTCGTAAGACCAGTGACATTAGTGAAGAGGAGGAAAAAAATAGAACAGGGGAAACAAGCGCGTCAATTATTCCGTGCCAAAACCAAAGAACTGTTTGGAAGTTAAGAATAGATTGCTTCCTGGATACATCGTTGGATTGGACATTCATTTAGACGTCGACATAAGTCTAAAATAATGACAAAAGCTATCAAATGGCGTGAATTACCACACGGTATAAATTTTATTAGTGATGTCAAACCAAACAGATATGGTTATTATTTTTTTTTTCCAATTTCGAAGAAGAGTATACAGTATGGTCTCCTAGTAAAATGAACGAAAAAATGAGTAAAAATGTTGAATATCTCTTTGTTCAAAATAATGGTATGTGTATGAGTAAAAATAACAGAGAATATTTTCATTACCATTTAGCTTAGCCTAATGATAATCATTGAATCGCATCGTGGTTTTTGCATAAAAAATCACTTCGGTAGTATCAGTACAGGGAGGTAAATCTGGCTCCAGTGGAAGTGAGCTGGAATCACCATTGACTATACTACTCAACACTCCACCGCACACAGCTTGTGTCATGGTAGACTACCTGCACAATGCTAACATCAACGTCTTGCGCTGGTCTTTGAGATCTCCAGATCGAACACCTCAGGGATGAACTCGATCGACGTGTACGTCAACGTCAGAACAAGTCGCAGACACTCCCACAACGCATTACAAGCAGAATGGCGCAGAATTCCGTTGGACAGAATTCATACTCTTATCCAGTCAATGCCGAGGTGATGCAGAGCCATGATTGCTGCCTGGGTCGGTCACACGAGATACTGAGTTCAGCACAACTTTTGGCCATATGTGACATGACAATGAACAGTTTACAATGCCTTTGTACAAAGACAACATGTGATATCGAGTTCCAAAGCTTCATATTTGTATCTATGATATTAAATTAAATGTATCGACTTTATTCGGTACAATAAATTTACTAAAAATCTACATGTGCGTTTCTGTTTTGAGGAGTGTACTGACAAAGCAATTCTGGTTATACTTTCACTTTGCTAATACTTACTATGTGTTTTACACAATATCGATTCCTAGTGTTGGATACACAACGTTTTCACCTTAAGACATCAATCTACTAGAACCGAGTTGGTACCAGTGGCTGATTGTACTTCAAGAACCACCATGTCTTGCTATTTTCCTAATGTTGCCTACGGTTACAACAACCGACATCTATTGGTGGCCGTTCTTGAAGAGGTAACAATATGGATAAATCCTATTTTTTAGACAATCTTACACTTCCATTAATGACCAAATTCTTCACTTAACTTTACTTCATGTTTACAGTCACGTAGGGACGAACAGTCTTTTGGCACCCATTACACTTTGATCAGTGTGGATTATAATAACGGTTGTAAACTGGTTATTTGAATGGAAAAAAGGTTAACCTTGTGATTTGTTTGAATGTTAATAATTTAAATCTTGTTTACAAGAATACTTGTTTACCTTATACAATATGTACGCACTTTTGACTGCACTGCTGTATCTCTGCTACAGTCGACGCTCTACATTTTGAAGTCCATTGACAATGGAACAACACATTATAAGGGATATGCAATAGATATCTTGGATACAATTGCCAACGTTCTTAACTTTAGGTGAGTAACCTTCACTTACCTTAAACTCTGTCAATAGTTTTCATGTGTAGTTCTTTCACTGTATCGAAGGGGTGATTGTATTTTGGTAGTGCTCATTTATTGTAGTACCCGAAAAAAATCGTCTCCTTCCAGTTACAGTATCACTGAACCACAGGACAAGTCGTGGGGACTTCCTGTCAACGAAACCTATGATGGAATTGTGGGGCAGCTGAACAGAACGGTAAATTTAATAAATATTTAATGTGCCTCTTTTAGGGCTTGCTATTACGTAAATCAATTAGAACCAGATTTGAATAGGCCAAGTCACCTGTTCGTTATTTGTAAGAGGCAAGAAAAAAGTATCGTGACATGGATGGTAAGACGCGTGATCACCTGCCATAGTGCTCTGATGGAGTTGGATGTATCACTAACTGGTTTACTTGGTAAAATTCAATTATTAAGAAACCGTCAAGATAAAGCTGCAATGTTGCGTTACAAAACATCCACACACTCTCTTCTATTTTGCTTAACACAATCTGTTGGCATATCTCAAAAGGGACGGTGCGTTGTAAATGCTCAGGAAGCATCATTTTTGACATGTTGATACAAATGTAATCGTGTAATTTTAATATTTGTTATGTTTGTCGTAAGAGACAACTAACGGAAATGTGTGGTAAGGCTCACTGACCTGGTTGATGCATGTCATCGTATCCCAATTGCGTTGATCGATGCTCATGATGTCAAGTACTGGATTGTCTGGTCCATACTCGATTATTGACAGACCGCCGTCATATAGCTGGAATATTGCTGAGTGCGGCGTTAAACAACAAACAAACAAAGAACAATAATACTATTTGTACCTCTGTAGGAAGTGGACCTTGCCGCCTGTGACCTGACAATAACTGAAGACCGCGCGAAATTCATAGACTACATATATCCGCCAATCAGCACGGAGTACTTTGATGCATTGTACAAGAAGCATGACAAACAGCGTAGTACCTCTCTGTATCTTCTGGCGCTCCCACTCAGACCTACCATGTTCCTCGTTCTGTTTCTGATGACTGGACTTTGCCCACTGCTTCTGGCTCTGTTCGAAAGTGTGGATATTTTCTTGCACAGAACACCAGCAGAGCCTGAAGATGAGAGTCTTTGTTATTTGATGAAAGTGAAAAAGAATCTGTTTCGTGCTTGCTGGGACGTCACTGGATCCTTGTTCAGGCAGGGTATGTACAAAATGACCTTTGGTCTTCATGATAAATATTGTTTCTTTTTGTTTAAATAAAATACAACGTGAATCTTACTTTATCTTTTAAAAGGAAAAATGCGTAATTTTATTTGCTTAAATGTATCCTTTTTAGATGCTGAATATATTTTTTTGGCTTTTGAGAGATCGAATCCCCAGTCGTGGTGATGTTATGTTTCTTTACAAAAGTAGCCAGAACGTATCTTAGATTATAGGTGTTATTTACCAGTAACAACAAAGATCAAGTAATCAAATATATATATTCATAAATAATGAGGTCAATCCCATTTTAGCCATGTAAAGTTACGCAACATAACCTTCACACTTCAACCATATTGAAAGCTGAATATTTCTCTTAGGGATAGTTGGTTGGTTGGTTTGTTGTTTAACGCCGCACTCAGCAATATTACAGCTATCTGACGGCGGTCTGTAAATAATCGTGTCTGGACCAGACACTTCGTTCAAATGAACAGTCAATGAAGACGGATCTGATTCAGTTACGTAATCGACTCAAACAGAAAGACACCGAGTTACTTGAATTCTGAGGAAATGTGAAAGGAACAATGCTATCTATTGAAAAAAATGTGCGCATTGTTGATGGCAAAATAGATTGCATGTACACGAGAAACGATTTTTTATATATTCGGAGACTGTTACGAAGGGAACCTAAATTCCATCAGACCTATCTCCCCATCCATTCATAGGGTAGATGGCACGAGTACAGATTCTCGTCTATCCCAAGCCTCCAATTTAGATTCCTGACAATGCAGAGAGTAAAGACTCAAGCTCTGACGACGCTTCCCACGAGCTCCTCCTTGTCACGCATGATGACATCAACGTTGAAAGACAAAAAAAACTGAACCTGCAAGCAATGAAAAGTCAAGGAATAATACATTTAACAATCAGTGGGAACGTCTTTTGCAGGTGTCTATAGAAATTGAAACAAAAGACTCGTCTTAATCTGTGTTAGAGCTGAAGAACCGTTTGACTTTGTTAAAAATGCGATACGTGACTCTGACTAAGAATCATGATGTAACTCTCACAAATGTTGGACTCATGACACACTGGGAGGGGCGACCCAATCCTACCTACATCATTCGAATAAATCTTCCACGGCAATGTGCGGATATCATCTTGGATGATGACTGCTTCTGGCCTGAAAATGTTATTTGGCGTGAATGGCGACCGAATAATGTGTGATACAATGACGATAAGGTTGAACATTAATAATGAAGATGAACAACTGTGGACTTGTGACATAAACACCTTGATGAAAATGCTATTTTCTGCAAGTAAGCGTAAAACTATAACCCGTATGATTTATTATGTGTTCATTAATTTCCAACATGTTAGTAACGTTGTTGGTTATACATTAGATACTGAAGTTCTAAACTCAGTATCTGACCATTGTCCAATATTCCTATGTTCTGAGTTCTGATTTCTAGCGGCATCACTATGGCGGTGAATATCTTAAAACTAATGACGTAGACTTTATGTTATACCGATATGAAACTGAAAACTATTTTAGATATGCTCAGTTTGACAAGACGATGACGATGTTTGTTGTTTAACGCCACACTCAGCAATATTCTAGCTATATGGCGGCGGTCAGTAAATAATCGAGTCTGGACCAGACAATCCAGTAATTGCCATCATGAGCATCATTCCACTCAATTGGGATACACTGACAAGCATCAACCAAGACAGCGATCCAGACCACCCGATCCCGTTAGTCGTCTCTTATGACAAGCATAGTCGCTTTTTACTGCAAGCATAAGTTGCTGAAGAAATATTCTACCCCAGATCTTCACGGGTTTGACGCATCTCCTCATGAATACATTGCAAACTTTTTCCTATAATAGTTACATGCTGCAGCTGAATTAAGCATACCGGCTTCAAAATTCCAGTGGAATTTTAAACCATATTGGAAAAAATATAATTAAATAAGTTGCATCGTACAATGCGACAACGTCGTAAGGAATCCCATGATAAATCCCATGATAAAGACGATGCAAATTACATTGAGTGTAAAAGAGCAAAACGTATCTTTAGAAAGCAACATTGTCATTTCAAAAAAAAGCTCAAGACCAACAGTTTCAGGAAATATGTAAAGCAGCTGAGGTTGATATAACAGAGTATTTTAGAGTTACCAAGAAATATAAAAGAAAGGAGGAACAAACTCAGACGCATGTGTATCATGAAGAGTCCTGTAATACACAGGCAGGAATTTGTAATCTGTCTTCAAAATATTTCAATTTTGAGCTTCATTTTTGCAAGTGTGCGTTCACTTATCAAAATCTTGTGATCATGAGCCAGAAAATATAGAATGTCTTCATTGCTCAAACCTAAGCATACGTATGTTCGAATGATGTTAACACACCTCTCCATAGTTTGAGGTTAATAGGTATTACAATATAGCTGTTGATTCTATTTAAAGCATTTAAGTGGAAATTTCCAGATAGTAAGTGGAAATTTCCAGATACTAAGTGGAAATTTCCAGTTAAAAGGGATATGAATTTTTTTTGGACATGGCCCTAAAAGGCTTCCGTAAGAAACAGATAAACAAAACCGGGAGAACAAATGGTGCCCATGCGGATGCCTACTGTATGTCGCACCACCAACTCTTAAATTTTTCTAAATAAAATTTTCCGTTTTTAACAAAATGTCATGAATCTCTAAAGATGGATATGCAATTATATCAATGGTCACCACGATTACTAACAATTGCCTTAGGGATGTCTTTGACCTGTGGAATAGTAATGTACTGAGTTGAAAAATAAAATGTTTTGACAGAAGTAAACTGTGACATACGATATCATTTCATGTTTTGGTGGGTAATACCGCCAGTCAACAAATGAGATCAAACAACCTAATTCAATATTCATTATTTCGGCAACTGTTGTATTTTGCAGGTTTTAGTAAGTATCCTGCAGCTTTACCTGGGAAAGTATTGGTGACGTCGTGGTGGATGTTGCTAATGGTAGTGACGACACTCTACTGTGCCAACCTGGTCGCCGCTCTGTCTGCACAGACTGATGATAAACCATTCGTTGACCTAGATGGGCTCGTGGATAGTGACTATTCTGTTGGCTTGAGACCGAACGGTATCACCAGGCATATTCTGAAGGTATTTTACGTGCTAAATGCCAGGCATCTGTTTTATAAATTTGTACAGTGGCGTCTTAACTGTTCTTAATTTACTAAGATGAATCGTTTGGCCCCATGTGGATTCTGGGATATAATTGGTCCCCTGCAACCCATGGTGGTCGACAATTGCGTGGATCGATGCTCATGATGGCAATCACTGGATTGTCTGGTCAAGACTCGATTATTTACAGACCGCCGTCATATAGCTGGAATATTGCTGAGTGCGGCGTTAAACAACAAACCAACCAACCAACCAACCATGTTGGTTGAACGAGGCTACTCATTGGATTAGACAGTCGCTGGACTTGTTTATTGCGTGTCATTGTATTAGCTCACAACAGTATTCACTGAATGATGAACGTCGCTTGGGTAGGACGAAACACATCAAACCAAAGTCATGATCACCAAGCCTGATCACCTGATCCATTTGGTAGCCTCTTACAACAAGCATGCGTTGCTAGGATATTGATGAATGCGGCACATAACCTAACATAAGCTATTACCCACTTGAACTAGAAATAAAGGAGACCAGTGAGACAGCATCGTTTTTATGGCTACCACATTCTTAATCGTAGTATATTTGTTTCTTTTAATTGTCGACAAAACGTGTCAACAGTAGACAGCAGCAAAATACAAGATGAAACCCATTTCTGTGTAGATTAGACAGAATCAACTACTCATCATCTCTACCTAGTACTGTTATTTTACGTTATATTTTACCTCAGACAAATGACACATCAAGTGTGTATGGAAGGCTATGGTCAAAGATAGATGTCAACGATCTGATGTTCTTCGGAAACGAGTTGGAAATACATCTGAAACGAGTGAGACGTGAGAAGTATGCCATTTTGGAGTACAGATCAATGCTTCACAAGCTCATGGCTGATGACTGCCAACTGGAGCTTTTGGGAGAGAGAGTTATGTTTACACAACTAGCATTTGGATTGCCCAAAGGGTCCCCCCTGAAAGCAGACCTAGAAAGGATGTAAGTCATAATAGAACCTTCCCGAAACCTTTTTAAAGTTAGAAAACATTATAAACAAACATACATTACTATGGTTATTGATTATTCACAAACTTCAAATCAATATAATGCTAATCTGAAGTGTCTGAAAACACATATTTGTGCAGTATCTGTATTGTATGTATTTCGGGGAAGACGATTAAAAGATATTGTGTACAAAGAAAAATAAGTCCTACATGTACATTTGAATGATATGGGAATTGCAAATCTATAATTTGGCAAAACTCTACAGATCTTTTTGTCCCCTGACAGAATGTCTCAGATCAGTGCGATTGGCCTTCTGGGACGATTGTGGGAAAAATGGAGCGTCACGAGAAACCAGACACATTGTCCACAAAACAGAATATTGAAGTCAATTACAGTGAACCAGATTGGAGGTGGCTTTATTATCGCATGTGCGGGGACAGCGCTCAGTATCATTGTGCTGTGTCTGGAAAAGCTAGCACACTTCATGAAAAGGTGATTTTTCTAACGAATAAGTATCAAGCTAAAGGCAATAAACAACCTTATTAAATAATATGTTTCATAGATTCATTGGTTTAAAACATAAAAGAGCTATGAAGTAATATTGAGTACATTTACGTTTTCCCCATGTTAACAATTCATTATTCTCTGTACATGTGGGCGTCAAAAAACACACAATACTATTCAAATGGTGTTTCGTTTTTTTTGCATTCGCAACGGTTATATTTTATGGACGTACAGCATGAGGAGTTTAGGGACTGGGTCCATAATGTTATGGGATGGTATCACAATGGCCAACCGAACTGCGCTGAATATTGTCCATGACAGAGTCACAGGTCAATACTATCAGGACAACATCATTGTACCACTCGTGGTGCCATTTGCACACCGTGTTGGGCAACGTTTAATCATTAAGGATGATGATGCACGTGCTTGTCGTGCCCGGATTGTGACCCATTCATATCAGGCAGTCAGCCCTGACCTGTCCCCCACTTAACGTCTAGGACGTGACAGGCAGATGTGTACATCAACGGCAAAATCCACCCACCACTCCAAATACACTCCACTGAAGAGTGGAACAACATGAGTCAAGATGACATTGGTCGACCAATCAGAAGCATGCCTCGAAGGATTGGTGCATGTCTGGCCGAACCGAGGTGGTTTTACCCTCTTATAGTGGCGTTGGCTGCAAAATGAAAATTTCGAATTTGACCCCCGATCTCTGGATGTTCTGAAAACAAAATGTGTTCTGAAAGGCATGTGTTTGCTAGGTTTGGTTGGTTTCGAATTTGACCCCCGATCTCTTTAGCGACCAAGCGAGCTACCATCATATCACACCAACCATTAGATTGTTTGTTTGTTGTTTAACGCCGCACTCAGCAATATTCCAACTATATGACGGCGGTAGTAAATATTCGAGTCTGGACCAGACAATCCAGTGATTGACATCATGAGCATCGATCCACACAATTGGGATCGATGACATGTATCAATCTGACCACCCGATCCCTTTAGTCGCTTTTTACAAGCATAGTCGCCTTTTACGGCAAGTATGGGTTGCTGAAGACCAATTCTAACCCGGATTCTTTACGGGTCCGTCTCGGACGTGACAGGCAGATGTTTACATCAACGACAAAATCCACCCACCACTCCATATATACTCCACTGATGAGTGGAACAACATGAGTCAAGATGACATTGGTCGACCAATCAGAAGCATGCCTCGAAGGATTGGTGCATGTCTGGCCGAACCGAGGTGGTTTTACCCTCTTATAGTGGCGTTGGCTGCAAAATGAAAATTTCGAATTTGACCCCCGATCTCTTTAGCGACCAAGCGAGCTACCATCTCATCACACCAACCATTAGACTGTTTGTTTGTTGTTTAACGCCGCACTCAGCAATGTTCCAACAATATGACGGCGGTCTGTAAATATTCGAGTCTGGACCAGACAATCCAGTGATTGACATCATGAGCATCGATCCACATAATTTGGATACGATGACATTCATCATCCAAGTCAGCGAGCCTGACCACCCGATCCCGTTAGTCTGCTCTTACGACAAGCATAGTCGCCTTTTACAGCAAGCATTGGTTGCTGAAGACCTATTCTACCCCGGATCTCCAAACTGCGACTATGTTCATACAATGTTTTGCCCTCACTCGATGAAGGTATTCTCCAATGAACTCACACAAAGTGAAAGTCAATTCTTATATTTTTTACAACACTATTTTTTACCTCGAAGAATGTAGCACTAGATCTATACACAATTTTATTTAAAATGGTACGTGTGAAGTCATGCTCACACTAACAGCCATATAACAACCATCTGTATCGTGGAATAAAGAGAGATGGCATGAGTATATGAATGTTCAACTTGCCGTTTGTCAGAAATGGTACAAGGAAACGATCACACTGCCACACTGGGTGGTTGTGGGTAAGTCCTTCACTGAATTATAACATTTAAAAAAAAATCCAAATATAAATTTCGAGCTTTTGTTAAGTACTTTCATTTCGAAGGGTTTGCATGCCACTATTGCTGAAAGCTGCGTAAAACGATACTCACTCACTCACAAGTTACACGCCGTAATATAACGTTAAATCACTCACTCACTCAGACTGACGACCAAGACGACAGCAACACTTTCCCTGGTGTAACAGATGGTTGATTGCAGATTCCTGCCAAGCAAGTAATCCACTGTGCAATAACAGTTCTGTGGCAGTCGAGGCTTTCATGTGGTGTCCGATGTATGACGATTTCCTTTTTAACTTTTTCAACATGCTTCATTCATAACAAATCATTTTATAGCTTACAACTTTCAGAACAACTGATATACGAGGACAGGTCAAACGGTGGGCCATAACAAAGAGAACTAGTCAATGTGGTACATTTTGTTTGAATTGTTCATTGCAAGTGTATTTGGTCTGTTAAGCCCGTGTGTATATTAGTAACAGCCAGTTGAACGTGGTGGGGACCCAGTTGGACAAAGAAATGGAAAAGAACGAGTACCGAGCAGTCATCAAGTTTTGTGCTTTAGCGAAGAGTACTCCCAAAGAAATTCATGACTGCAAGTCACAAGTGTATAGGGATAAATGCCAAGTGTTTAACGTTGGGCAGCTGCGATTTAAGGCTGGGAGAAGAAGCCTTGATGGCGACCCCAGGTCTGGACGTCCTTTAACTTCCATCAGCGAAGATTCTTTCAATGAGACAGGAAATTTTATACTATCAGATTATCAGACGTATTACCATTGCAGAATTTAAGGACGACACAGGTCTAAGCCATGGATCCTTTGAAACTATTATTTATGAACATGTACACATGAATAAGATATCTGCTTGTTGGGTGCAAAAGTTTCTTAATTCTGATCTAAAGGAAACGAGAGAGAAACATTGAGAGAGAATATTTACAACCAATTAAGGAGGATTTATTACTTTGTCTATAGATAGACACCCTTAAAGTGAGTGAGTTGGGTTTAATGCCGCTTTTAACAGTATTCCAATTATATCACGGCGTGTCAGCTTAATGTAGGAGGAAAGCCCGAAGTGATGCACAATTATAGATTTCTGGCGTGCCCAAGGGACGCAACTCTGCACAGGGAATCACGGCGCCTTAGAGTGAGTGAGTGAGTGAGTTTGGTTTAACGCCGCTTTTAACAGTATTCCAGTTATATTCGCGGCGTGTCAGCTTAATGTGGGAGGAAAGCCCGAAGTGATGCAGGTCCCAGACGTTTACCACTTCGGTGAAACCCAGGAGCAGGGCTATGGTGCTGACAAACCTAGAAACATAATCAAGGCGAACCGGGATTCGAACCCACAATCATAGGTTCCTGGCGTGCCAAAGGGACGCACCTCTGCACAGCGAATCGCGGCGCCTTAGACGACTGGGCCACCCGTGTCCCCGACGCCCCGAAAGATATGTATAGGGAATAAGTTATAGATTCAGGAAAAAAAATAATTTTATATCACATACCATTTCAATCACAAAACGAGTAATTGTAATATCATTCCTTAAAAACATACGCAATAAATGATACTATACAGAAATAATTATATAATGACATTGTCCTTAGCACATTTTGATTGGGGCAACCATCCAAGAACAATAAGTCCTTGATCACACAAACACAAGGCAAAAAGTTCATACTGACTTACACATTGCGATGAACGTTAAACACATTGGATACTAAAGATAGACAAACAATTTTATTCAGTATAGGAACTCCGGCCCAAAATACACCATAAAAGCATGATCATGCATACGCATCTGTGTGTTTATTTCTTAATAATTTACATGACAAAGGAATAGAATGACATTTCTGATAAAATCAATGTTCTTACTCTGCATGAGAGAAATACAATTGTTTATTGTAGGACATTTACTGAAATGTTTTCCAATAAACTTGTTTCTCAAATCAGAGTAGGAGCGATCTGACATACATTGAACATGTGTAAATCGTTTTTAACAGCAAAATAGCTGTTAAAAAGTGCAATGAAGGCTGCTTGGTTTCCTATTTCCTGAATAATCAAGGCAAAGCGGAATCCACATTTTAACAGTATTTCCGTATTTATGTTGCCCATGTATTACGGCCTACATCAGCTGAGGATGTAAACATAATATAACATTGTTTTGGTAGCCCATTGTTTACTGTTTCCTATTGTATTCTGCACCAATCCTTAATTGTCTTTGACATATATACAAACTGCAAAGGCACTCTTCCACATTCCCAAAGAACCATGTTATTACAAGTTTATTTAGCCACCCTTAAACTAGATTTACAAAATTTAATATTTAGAAATTCAATAGTATTACAATATGTAGTGCCCCATATTTCAGAACCATAACATAGAATAGTTGTTATCATACAATCAAATACCTTAAATAGATCTGGACAACTTATGTTACCAAGTTTCCTTTGCTAATTATTCCCTAGAAATATTGCCATAGTTGCTTGGGATACAAGACAGGTCTGAGCTTTGCTCCAGATCAACTTGGGGGTGAATACAAATCCCAGGTATTTATAAAAAGATACT
Organism: Haliotis cracherodii; assembly: GCF_022045235.1. NCBI lineage: Eukaryota > Metazoa > Mollusca > Gastropoda > Lepetellida > Haliotidae > Haliotis > Haliotis cracherodii. Next base: position 35,932,851 of record NW_027266267.1, read on the forward strand.
GGTTGTATTGATATAACATCACAAAACCATTTTGAAAACGATCTTAAGGGACCACCTTTCCTAAACACAAAAAAACTTTGTTTTATTCAGATTTGCTTTCATGACAGTATCTTTACAAAAACTTTCTAGTACAGTTACCTTCCTCTGCAGTTGTGAACAGGTGTCGGACATTGCTGAGATATCATCAGCAAACGTAAGGGAGCACACATCATTAATAGACGAGGTAACAGTAATACATTGACCTCCCTCTCTTTCCATAAAGGTACATACATCACTTGTTCATGAACATAATAAATATTGGTGGACTTAAAACACATCCTTGACGGAGGCCAAAGTTACGGGTAAAACACTTAGATATACCTTTAGGGGTTCTAACACAAGCAGATGAATTATTATATATTGATGTGATTATATCCAAATATTTACCCTTATTACGAACTTCAATGCAGGAGGCCATCATGTCTTTGAGTGTCAAATGCCTTGGAAAAGTCAACGAAGAGGCAGAAAAATCTGTTTCTTTCTTACCAATGTATTTTTTCACTTGTTCGTTAATTATAATATGATTTACACTCCAATTCTGTAGATGGCTTTTCAAACTAGACGTAAATACTTTACATGTTGAGTCTATGAGAGAAATGCATCTATAGTTGTTGGGGTCATTAGTACCGACAGACTTGAAGAGAGGACATATCCTTACCCAAGCAACTATAAAAAATGTGAATAAAAAGTCGAGTAAGATCAGGTTTAGTCAGATGCCTAGAAGTTTTGACAAATTCAGCAGCCACACCATCTGGTCCTGTTGATTTGTTGTTTGCAGCATTGAGTATATTAGAAAACACTTCTCGATCAGTGATTGGTTGATTAACTAAGGAAGCAAATCATCATCAATATCAGGGGAAAATACACTGACTGGTTTCACAGACAGGTGACAGGAAGTGATCAAACCACTGCTGACTAGATATTGACTGTGAAATGCCACTTTATTATTACACTGTTTAAGTATTCGCCAGAATAGTTTCGAGTCCTTATAGCTGAAACTAATTTATTTTTTCCGAGCATCGAAATATTGTTCCTTTATAATTTTAAAGGTATTCTTAAACCAATTCCATCATTGTCTAAAATGACTTGGATCCTGGATAACATGCACTCTAAGAGTGGTCCCACAATGGGGGATGTTGGTACTGTTCAATAACGTGTTCATGTCTTGTAGAATAATTACTGCATCATGATAAAGAGTTATAAACATATGCACAGCTTCATCGATATTAGTGTGCAAAATATCATATAAATCGCGCAATGACTCGCGTAATAGGCACTCAAACTGAGTGACGAAGTTATTTTCATAATGTTTAGACCACAAATACTTTGTCCACTGTTCATAAGTCTCTTCAGCCTCCTCAGTCTTTTCCTCATAGGCACCCGTCTGGGAAGCATCACACGAAGAAGTGTTACCGTGGTTACTGGAGGTACATGTACGGGGGATAGCCAGTGAACAGCATAAAGGGAAATGCCATGACAAATCAAAAGTACTAATACCAAACTTGGAAATATGAGGGAATAATGATGAGGCTGCCATCATGTAATCCACGACACCTTCGCCATTATGTGTAACACGTGTAAACTTAGTGGCCTGGTCATCATGCAACCTACCAAACTTAATGCCGTAGTTTCACAATGCCGTGTCTGTCAAATTATCCCTGGACATTCTGGGCATATCAAACACATCGCTGGGATAGTCATCAGTACTATATATGTATTCAACCGTATCTTCAGGAATAGAGTCAAAAACTATTTCATCCGTGAGTTCAAATCACCCCCTAAGAAAACATGTTCATGATTCTAATTTGACTTCTTTGTATGAAAGTAATCTTCAAGTTGAGATATACCGTCCACATCAGTATAAATAAGCGAGTTATCGGGCGAGATATATGTAAATAGAAGGATGATATCACGGTCCATATTCTATCGTTTGACACCATATAATCATGTTCTATTAGATTTTGTCTGACAAATACAGTTACACAATCGCGAAATATCGCCAAAGTCGTTTCACTTTATGAGGTACACAACTGATATCCTGACAGCAAGGAAGAAAGTCACTGAACGCGGTTACGGTGCGAACAAACCTCTCACAGAATCCGAATACATCATATCTGAGACAATGTTTCTTTAGAATTAAGAAGTCATCATCGTGTTCCAATGTTCCTCAATGTTCCAAGTAAGTATGCGTACATCGGTGTCACATTCGGTCTGTTCCTTAGAGCCTTGGCCGTACTCCTAGCTGTCATTTAGAATAGCCTCCCTTGCGCTATCACCACTTCCGCTGGTACCTGATATGAACAAGCAACCACGTGGGTTTGTTGTCAGTGCATCTCTGTTACCGGTGGGAGATCTTGTTTGTTATTCAACTTATATCGCGGCCTGTCATCTTAATGTAGGAGGAAAGCCCACACATCCACTCATACACCGCACCGCACCGCACCGCACCGCACCGCACCGCACCGCACCGCACCGCCACGCCACGCCATGCCACGCCACATCCAGAGGTCAGTTCCCAATGTAAGTGTGACATGTGAATAATCTTGTCTCATGGATGTGTTGTAGTGGTACGTGTTTCACTTGCATGAACGAAAATATAATCTATAATAAAACAAACGTCAGTATCAGTGCGTTATCTATGTAACAACATATTTTATATGTACTTGGGCGTATACTCACGTTGCAGTAGGCTCATGCCCGCACACATATTGTACGTCTTGTAATTGACTTTTTGAGGCAGCATAACATTGCTGTACGTCAGTCGGCAACGCTAGCTCGGTTGGACCAATCGTTTGTTGACATTTTGAACAACATCTCCTTGGCATTCAAGTCAGCTGGTGTCTTCAATGCTTTGCCTTTGTCTCGCCTGTATTATAAGTGAATAAAGCAATCAGAGCCCACTCACCCAAGACGTGTTACCACTTATATCACAATAGTTTGTTTTATACATATTTCTTTCGAAAAAAAATCTGAAAATTGGCAATAAAGCCGCAGTAGTACACAAATATGGTCGCTTATCAATATTTAAGCATTTCATTGAAATGAACATAATATATATCAGAAGTCTAATCAATGTCACCTTTCATTGACAGTCAAATATTTAAGCATTTAAACTAATTTTAACTAAAGTTATGGTACAGTTTGTTTCGCATCAAAACAAAGTTATGCACCAGTGATTGGAGGGGTAATATGCTGACACCTTCAGAAACATGGTTGACTTGCCCCTGTAAAATAAGATACAGAAGAATAAAAGAGAATTGAATATATTTATCATATGCAATGACCAAACATAACATATCATAGTATAGTCAATAAGCAATATGCCTTAGTTCTGTACCAGAGCTGCGGATGAACAAGCAGTATGTTATTTAAATTTATTTCAGAAAAAGAACACCATTGATAAGAGTAAAAAGTGACGTTCATCTTCCAGAAGACCGCAATCACAATATTTACATAACCTCTCCGATAGTGGTATAGAAGGTTATAAATATCTATCTGTCTCAACAAACAAAGGTAAACAGGGATACAGTGTGGCGATGTTCTCTATACATAACATTGTTTGACATAGAAATCTGCAGCGATGAACAGTTTTTTTTTTCTGTAAGTACGTAACTTATTTTCATGTACATTACCCTTATCATTTCAAAGCAGAGTGTGCCAATTAACTGCGTCATCCTGAAGTAAACATTTTAAATATACACAACATATCGTTTAACATCCCTATCTAATTTCCAGTGAGCACAATTGTACTGGCTCAAAAGGTTCACTATCTTACTATCCCAAGAGGTAGTAAGGTTCAACTTTTTTGTAAATTGCGATATTAAAAAACAATAACGATGTCTCGTATTATTGTACGTAGTATTCATTTGGGTAAGACCTCCGCCCGATCCCCTACACGCTATATGTAAAGATACATAACTTTTGAAGGGGGGGATACGGGCGGAAGTCTTTCCTTCATTTAGAGAACTCCTCTGTGGTCTAGTGGTAGAGCGTCCACACGGAGAGCGGAAGGTTCGGGGTTCGATGCCCGGCCGTGTCATACCAAAAGACGTTGAAAAATGGTACGTGTTGTTTACCTGTCTGGCGCTCGGCATTAAGGGGCTAAAATACGGACTAGTCGGCTCGGAGTCAGTATGCTGTGTCTGAGTGGGGTATTCGTGTTAAACTGCGGTATGGTATCTCACTATAAATCGGCATCATTCCAGACTAGTATAAGCACACACACACACACACACACACACACACATACACGCACACACACACACACACACACACACACACACACACACACACACACACACACACACACACACACACAGGCATTGAGTGGTGTTTCCTCTAACTGACGTCTCCCAAATAGCCTATGAGTACGTACAGGAGATTCACTGACATATATAAGAAAGATCCAAATAAACATTATAATTGAGCTCTATATGTACAGTATATAACAGAGTATTTAATGTGTACTTGGCAACCTGTTAAATAATCTTACAATTACAAGCAAAAACACTGCTCACCAATACACAATGACAGCAGTCGTGGTGAATAGGTAACGCTGCTCAGAAACATTCGTTAACACTCGCCCCTTTCCGTAACCTGCAAGAAGACTCATCCCCCTATCGATGAATGTTATGTGCGAAAATACGACAAACCAATCAGAATGCGCGTATGATTTCAAGTTCTTCGTCAAAGAATCCCTCAGAAATAATTTTTGATTTTACATATGTCTTGCATCTAAAAATACACCAAAGACACAAGTAAATGTGTTCAATCATACTGTATAATTTCGCACGTCCGATGTGCTTTAAATTGCATATGAAATATATATAATATATGGGGTTTTAGGTATGCCCGTTTGCGCTAAGACGGAACCCGGTCGCAAAAATGGCCACGAGAGGGGCACGAGTCGCTATTCGGCTTGTCCCGGAATAACACGAGTTGGTCACGAATGTGCTCAGAAACTGACATGCATGGTTTGCTCCCTGTTGCGTGGGTATGACGCTGACAGGGTTCCTTTTATATGTTTTGTAGTGTGCCCCGCATCTTTGCAACAGAGCTGAGTAAGCTCGAGGGTTATCGGCTTCTGTTTACAAACAAGGCTTCAGAACGACGTCCTGTCTCTTCCACAACTTCAGTAAAATATTATCTGCAAAATAACAGTTCATTGTGAAGTATGAACATATCACTTCAAATACTTAAAATACCACAAGTGTGCCAATTGATATCGTCATTATGTTGCAAACGGCCTCATTGTTAACAACTACCAGTTTAGACGTATTATATGATTACTTTGCATAACTTCGGTTCAGCTTATATTGTTTGATTGAATACTGTTCACTTGGATTGGTACTGGGTTCTCCTTAGCCCAATAACTAGAGCATCTCACCACAGTGGTCGGGAATTTGTTTTACACTTCAAGCAAGTTTTGTGCCTTCTGAACTAGTTTCGTGTGTTGGTAAGGAAATAAAAAAAACATTTTGCATTAACATAAGTCAGAAATATCGATAAAAACTTAATATGTCAATGAGTCAATTTCTTGTTCTAAAAAGTGCCTAATAGATTTAAAAGTACAAGTATTTATATTCCCCTTGTTAATAATTTGTATTTTAACATTTTATATATTTTATTGGTGTCTGTTGTAGAATAGATTTACAGACGTAGCTTGTTGTCTATGTGAACAGTATTAAGCTTATCCCCACTTGAATTCAATATAATAATAATAAGCGAAACTCCTCGGCGATTAAATCAGAACATGACTTTGCACATATACCGTTCATGGGGCGGTCGGGTAGCCTAGTGGTTAAAGCGTTGGCTCGTCACGCCGAAAACCTGGGGTCGATTCCCGACATGGGTACAATGTGTGATGCCTATTTCTGGTGTCCCCCGCCATGACATTGCTGGAATATTGCTAACAGCGGCGTAAAATCAAACTCACTCACTCACTGTACCGTACAAACCGACATCTCATCACAAACCAAATTCAACACTTTCAAGTGATTATAATACAGCTTTCACCGTCGGTGCAATCCACTCCGTTGGCTAATATGCTATGTGCATTAGATCATACGGTACAAACTCATTTCAAGTTTTTCAAGTGATTATGATAATTTATAAATGTCACCGCCAGTGAAATCACCTCCGACTGCTAATCCGCTATGTGCAGTAGACCATAATGTCTACCAATATACCAGGAAAAGTACCAGACGCCTCAATATCAGTGCAGGGAGAGTACGTTATCCCGCTAACACAGTGGAGTACTAATTAAAACTCAATGGCAAATTCTAGTAATTTTACACTCCACTCTATAAGTTTTATTTGAAACTTGCTAATAATATTGGTCGACGAAAAAAACACTGCATTTTACACATACAGAACAATTATGTCAATACACAACAGTTATCACCTTTTACCAATACATACAAAGAAAAACATTGGTCGACTTCAAAACACTGCATTTTGCACATACAGAACAAATATATAAAAATACATAGCAATTATCTCCCTTTACCAATATATACAAAGAAAAACAATTTTGTAAACATCATCTTTACAAACTTGTTTTTGCTTTTTATATCGCATATTTACAAAATGTTTAGGCTATTCAAACATATTTATTTCCAAATAAGTGGAGGGATTGGCAAACAAGCAAATTTTGCTTATCTGAAACATCCCAAACATGACACATTTACAAATTGCAGTGTATTGAAAATACAAAATATAATGACAAACGTCCAACGCCGTCAGTGTACCCTCAATCAACAAATTCATCGAACCCGATTGTCAAATCCATTTTCTCGACTCTTACGACAAGTATAGGTGAGAAAGGATTCATTCTAACGCGAATACCGCCATGGTTCCTTCATTTGACGGTCATAAAGAGTACTGCGGGTACTTGAGTGTACCAAGGTGTTATTGTATCTACAGAAAGCTCATTCCACACTTAACCAGGTTTGGTGACATTGCATTTTGTGAAGCGTTTTTAACATAATGTAGTGCTCTATTCATTTTCGAATCATGTAAAGCTCGCAGGTTGTTGTGATAGAGAGCAGAGTCCAAGGACGTCCAAGGACGTAGCCTCTTTGTCCGTTTTGTAAAACTTCGTATTTTAGCTTCACGTCATTTGCAGTGCATGGCCTGTGCCGCGGGGTCTCTTTCAGGGGACAGACATTGAAAACAGGCTGTTACCCTCAACGCATGAGCTGTTTTTGGCAATTTCGAAATGCCTTTTATTACGTGTCGACTTCCAAATGGAATCAATATGTTAAGCCAAGAAATCTCTTCGCAACAGAATTTAGTGAGAAATAAACAACATATATCAGAATACATTCTTGACAACTAATTATTGTTAAAACATAATGTTACGAAGCCCTACTGAATCTAACAGAAACAATGTCATGCAATTACAATATTGTTAAATACATTAAATTACTTCTAAAATATTAAGTAATGTTCCGAATACCAATTTGATATGGTGGTCACATTGATTCGATGGACGGAGTGGGTGACTTTTGTTCAGCGTATCTTTTAAAAGTGAGTCAGAAGCACCATCACCTCTGAGATTCGAACCCACGATCATAGGTTTCCAGAACGCCACCACGACGCAACCCTGTGCAACGAATTGCGGCGCCGCAGACAAGCCGTTTCTCCGAGTTATTACGACGAATGTATCTTAGCTACAATCATGGATGTGTTCCATGGGTTACTATGAGTGAGTGAGTGAGTTTGGTTTTACACCGCTTTCAGCAACATTCCAGCAATATCACGGCGGGGGACACCAGATATGGGCTTCACACATTGTACCCATGTCGGGAATCGAAGGATTACTATGAAGGACGTGGTCCATTCACCACCTGGGTTAATATGAGGCATACGTTTAATATGTATCTGGATAAAGTAGTTTTGAGAAATTGGGCATTAAACGACAAGCAAACAACTATCCGACAGTCTAAAAACCTTAATGACCTTGAGATTGTGCAGAGAAGTGCGCTGTCGACCGGGCTAAGGTAATACTAGTGCGTGTATTATGTGTCTATTGCTTTCTAGATAGAAGGCATTCACATGGCTGCCGAATGTAAGATTAATTAAGTGTGTCACCGGTCATGCACTATTTCCTTGCACTATTCAAGGGTGTAGACATTATGCCTATCTATTAATAATATTCACAAAGTTGTTAGACCAGCTAACGCTCCAAAATCTAGGTCGTTTAAATATAGGGAATTAGTGGTTTATTATATCTGTGCGTTACTAGAACATGTGGTTGATATGACAATGGTAACAATTTGAGAAAAGAATATTTGGGTTTGTGGTGCTTCACGCCCCGTTTAGCAATATTCCAATTAATAAACTGAACCGCAAAAGAAACGTCACCCCAAGTAACATTGCATGAAAAGTTGTCATTTAAATATCTTGGTACTTTTTGTCAAAGTTTCTAAAATTTAACATTACCTTGTCCGGATAAAATTAAATTTGATGATACCAAAACAAAGGGGATTACAATAAAAGCGATCGCCCAAACGCATCACGGCAATGGCCATGGTAACCCGATGCACGTGAGTTCCGTGCAAATTTAAATGTACATGCGTTCCCCTATTTCTTGACCTACAAAAATCCACCTGATCGGATAACATTCATTCGTTATTGAATTGCTACCACATGCCAAGATTGACAAGAAATCAGTGACACCAAGCCCTTGGGCGATTGCAAGCTGGACAAACCGCCCAGCAAGTAGCCAATGTATTTCAAGTCCACGTAAGGACCATATACAAGCTCCAGCAACGGTACCAGACCACCAACACTACAGATGAACGACCACGTAGTGAAAGACCAAGGGGTCACCACCCGACGTCAGGATCTTCAAGATCGCTTTGCTACTGCTGCGGAAACTGCTCGACATACCATGAGGACACACCAGCGACACATTAGTGCGGATACCGTGCGTCGACGATTGACGAGCATACATACACCTCCACCACACAGGCCACACCGAGGACCCATTCTAACACCACGTCATCGCCGGGACCGTCTTCAGTGGGCAACACAGCACCAGCATTGGCGCCACCAGCAGTGGAGAAGAGTCCTCTTCTCAGACGAGAGCCGTAACTGTATCTCAACAGCAGATGGCAGAGAGAGAGAGTCTGACGACGCCGTGGGAAACGTTATTCGGATACTTGTGTTGGTGAGAGAGATACGTGGGGTGGTCCGAGCATCATGGTGTTGGGTAGAATTGGTCTTGCACAGAGGGTCGGCCCTGTGGTCGTCCAGAACATCGGTCCAGGGAGAGGCAATGGTGTCACAGCAGCTCGTTACATTGATCAAGTCTTATTTGGCACGTCGCCGCAACCACGAGTTTCAGCATGATAACGCCCGTGCCCACACTGCGAGAGCAAAAGGAGTCTTCTGCCAGGAGAATGGCATCAGAACCATACAGTGGCATTCCCTCAGTCCCGATTTAAATCCAATTGAGCACCTGGGGACGAGATTCAAAGACGGCTGAATTACGTCCGACCAAGGCCGACAACTGCAGCTGAACTGTAGAGTGTGGGCTCAAGTGCCTATGGCCTTCATCAACCGCTTCTCCATTCCATGTATCGACGTTGCACGGCAGTCATCAATGCACATGACGGACACACGAGATACTGACTTGTGATGTCAGTTTTGATGAGACTAGCGTCGTTTTTCTCTTTAAGAACATTTGACACTTTAATTTCAACCTTGATGATCAGTTTTGCCAAGTTTCATCTTTTTAATATGTCTCAAAGTATGTTTACAGTGTCTGGACAAATAAGGTTTCTCATATATCTATCCATGGTGACGTTTCTTTTGCAGTTCAGTATATGAAACCTGACCTTAGGCAAGACAAGCTCGGCAGGTGCGTGAATCATACCTGAGCATTCTGCGGGAACAAAACAGTCTTTGTCGCCTATGTGTGCTGAATGATAATGCAGTTTTTTAAAACGGTTTCATCTTGCTACAATTTTATACAAGTAAGTCGGCTACCTGTGTAGTGAATGACGGCACGCCTAACTGTCACAGCTGTATTGGGTTGAGGGAGATCGGGATATAAGGTAAGCCATCATTTAAAGGAGTTTGAGTTAGAGTATGAGCTGGTTGAACGCCGATGTTAACATTATTTCTAGTTATATCACAGTATTTTAGTTTGATGAAGACATAACGACTGAAATGATGAATGACGTGTAAGACGTATGTACGCAATTTATCTGTATATCGGCCCGTAGCTCTCATTCGAATAAATATAGAATCTCACTCTCGTGTCTTTTTATATCAAATATATCAACACGTGTTGATAAAATTGAAAAACTCTGAGGCTTGCCGAGGAGTTTTTCAAATTTTATCAACGAGTGTTGGTATATTTGATATCAAAAGACACGAGGGTGAGATTTCATTTATCATCCAACATCATTCATCCAACCTTTTCAGTTTGTGGACAGATATAGTCAGTATCTTCAGTGTAAAAGGTACGGCAAATAGCTTCAGTAGCAGAGCCATTTGTGATGTCATTTGATGTCATTGGACCAGTCGTCTAAGGCGCTGCGATTCGCTGTGCACAGCTGCGTCCCTTGGACACGCCAGAAACCTATAATTGTGGGTTCGAATCCCAGTTCGCCCCAATTATGTTTCTAGGTTTGTCAGCACCATACCCGTGTTCGTGGGTTTCACCAAATTGGTAAACGTCTGTGACCTGCATCACTTCGGGCTTTCCTCCCACATTAAGCTGACACGCCGCGTTATGACTGGAATACTGTTAAAAGCGGCGTTAAACCCAACTCACTCATTTATTCTTTCTGTTATTTCTGTTATTTAGACGGTTTATAAGTTAGTTAAAACACTCCTCCTCAAGTTTGGTTGAAAATGTAAAAGCTCGAGTTGCATTTTCAGCCACAACCGAGGAGCGTTTTAACCAAACACAGGTTTCTGGGATGCCTGACGTAGCCAACCATAAACCCCCTCCTTCAAGGAGTACTAAATGTTGAAAGGTCTAAATATAGAAGGTATATAAGGCAACTCGTTGTGCATGACTGATGTCCTTGCATTACATAGAGTTTAGCAGTGTGGTGTTACACTACCGATATACCGTTCACGTTTGGTCGTTATATCCTAACTTTGAGGAATCACCCGATACAAGCTTGCTCATTTTATATATATTTAAGACTGTTCTCGTGTTCTGTAAGACATGGTTTGCATGAATGGAATTTTAGCCCATTTAGATCACTTAGTAATGCACAATATTGGCTGTGACAATGGCAATTATGGATTGATATAATTAGTATGTTTGTGTCAGTCATAGCTATAGTACGACACATACATGCATATTAGTTATGCGGTAAAACGTCTGGACTTCTGAATAAGGTTAGTTTCCAACAAAAACATAATAAACTAGCCGTCACATATATACTCTGCAAAAACAACAACGCAAAAGTGATTTATATATGTATATCATATATATCATATAAATAATTACCATTATGGTAATTGTTTGTTCAGAATTGGCACACATCATTGTCCTTGACCCAGGTTGCAATGCCACACATGGACCAGTAGATTTTTCAAGGTGAAGGTCATCTGTGCTTAATTTAATATCTTGTATGACCACCATCAGATTCCAAAACTGACTGGCTTCGTCGGCCCATGGAAGCAGCCTGGGAAATGTTAACTCACTCATCCTGCACAGCTTGTGCCAAGTGTTGTAGGTTATTTGGTTGTTGCTGACGTTCTCGCAGTCGTTGATCCTGTGCGTCCCATAAATGTTCGATCGGGTTTAAATCTGGAGACCTAGCGGGCCATGGCAGGACCTGCATGTTGTTATTCCTGAAAAAGGCTTGCCGTGTGAGGTCGGGCATTGTTTTCTTTGAAAATGTTGCCTAGTTGAATAATGGGAAGGACGAGTGACCGAAGAATCTGATCTATGTAATTATAATATATAACTTGCACCAAGTCTATTCTACCAGGAGATGGCTGCTCACATCAGCACACTACCACCGCCAAATCTGTCAACATCCTTTATGCAATTTCGCGCAAAATGTTCCCCATGACGTCTGTAAACACGACGTCTACCATCCGCACGGCGAGACATAAAAAGTGATGTTGCACGTGCATGTCATGTTGGTGTGTTTCGGCGCCAGGTGCTCACGTGGTTATGTTTTTGAGATTGGTCCATTTGTTCACAAAATTTCTGCAGTACCTTATTCTTTCCACACAAATTAATCCCAATCCATGCAGAAAAGGCGAACTCACTTTTGGTATTAATTTTGTATGGGTATCGACAACATCTCTCAGATATTTCTGCAGAGTATAATTCACATCATTAACAAACAACTCTATATTTACAGAAGCTAACGCTGCTGCATACCTTTAGCCTTTTTTTTTTGTTTTATTTCCAGAAATCCAGTATGGCCTCCAATGGTACTTACAGTCTTGAAACAGGTGATCCTACTGGTATCCATGCACCACACGGTGACCGACGCTCGGCAGGGTCAGTATCAACATTCAAGAGCACTCTGTGCCACCAGATATCAGGTGTCATTATTTTCGCCATTGGTTTGGTAACTGGAATTATTATTGGAATCTATGCTGTGAAGCCCATGGGTGATTCCCAATGCAATGTTATGACCACTCCTGCTCCAGTTCAAGTAATGGCAACAGATCCTGTTCAACCTTCATCGAACAGAACATCCATTCCAACCTGCCCTGCAGACAACGCACCGACCAGATCGAGTAGATCCGAAGACAAGGGGCCATTTGAACTGCTGTCTCAAGAAGAAATGAACATTATCAAAAATTTCATGAAAACTCAGGGTCTTATTTCCGTGTCAGATGGAAAACCTACTCTGAAGGATAGCTACATCTATGGCATATCTCTCTACGCTCCATATAAATCAGAGGCCCTCAACCACCTCGATAAAGGGGGTCCCAATCCAGGCAGGTACGCAGATGTCCACGTTCACAGAGGCAACAGAGTTGTTCCAGATTTGATGGAATACAGGGTCGGACCTCTTGGTGGTGCGATGACAGCTCAGGCTATGTACAGAGATGGAGAACTCCCTTACAATAGTCGACCCAGAGATGGCATTGAATTTGAAGGAATCGCTGAACAAGTCTTTCTCGCAATGACCACACTACGCCCCTTACTTCAGGAGAGTTTTGACGGGGGATATACCCCTGACGGAGGAATTGACTTCCATGCACAAGCTCCGCCAGGTCTTGAGCCAAATGAAAGGGAAACACGGTTTGTGTTGGGTTTGACGGCAGACGGCTTGGGTCGCGGGCGAGATTTAAACTTTTTACCGCTCACGGGAACTGTTCACAATCCAGGAGTGAATACTAACACCTGGTACACACACAGCTTTTACTATTTAGACCAAGGACCTTTCCCCACAGCCCAAGCTCTACTGTCTGCCTACAACAACGGAACACTCAGAAAATTTGCCCTGCCAAGAGGTTTCCGCCAATCACTGTTTTCAACCTCTTATCCAAAACAAAACAATGATAAACCGAGGGACTACTCTGACATACCTCCACCAAGGTCATATCCTCCATCTGGTCCACGATTTACAATCCATGACCACACGGTGAAATGGATGGACTGGGAATTTGTTGTTGGCAATAGCCAGTTCCGTGGCCCAAGTATCTATAATGTTAAATTTAAGGGAGAAAGGATTGTTTATGAGAATTCCCTCAACGAAGCAACATTAACCTACGCATCAGACGTGACTTCGGGAGCAAATACAATCTATCTGGATGGTACTTTCGGCCTGGGAGAGGTCCAGGATGTCATTCTCGGAGTTGATTGCCCTTTCCATTCCACCCTCGTCGATGCATCATGGTTTTCCGGTTATAGTCAGACTCCCATAACAGCTAAAGCCATATGTGTATTTGAAACAGTCGGCGAAGATTCTCTGTGGAGACGAAAGGGCATGTTCGCTGCTGGTTTGGCTAACAATTATCTTGTTGTTAGGTTTGCATATCCTATTGGTAACTATGATTATTCTTTTGATTTTCGATTTTTCTTAGATGGGTCCCTTAAAACAGAAGCAGCTGCGTCTGGGTATATTCATTCGAGCTTTTGGGATGAGGATGATGTACGTGCTGGACAATCGAAATCCACTGATGCATTTGGGTATAAAATCGGAACATATACACACGGTGCACTCCACGATCATACGTTTGGTTTCAAGGTCGATATGGACATTCTTGGCACCAACAACAACTTTGACATTATTAAGTGGAAAGCTGGGGATGTACTGGGGGCCTTGAAGACACAAGCCAATGTCAACGAGAAACCTCCTTATTTCCTGTATAATGAAACAAGGTATGTGGAATGGGAAACCCTAGCAACAGAATCTGGTCTGAAAATCGACATGATCAATCCGGAATTTTGGACGGTCACGAGTGAGAACAAAAACAGGTGGGGTGTGAAAAGAGGGTACAGAATTGTTCCTGAAACCATGGCAGTACAGGTCCTACCTGATACACATCCAGTTATGAAGGCTTCATCTTACACAAAGTACCACTGCATTGTCACCAAACACAATGATACAGAGCGATTCATCTCTGGAACATATGACCTTAACCGATTGGCTGACCCGATGGGCTCCATTGAGAACTTCATAAACAACGATCCAATCAACAATTCGGATTTGGTCACGTGGCTGGTAGTTGGCTTTCTGCACATACCGACAGCTGAAGATTTCCCGATAACTATTGGGGCGAAGTCAAGCTTTACCTTAAAACCCTGGAACTATTTTGACAGAACGTCAACTTTTGACATGCCCCAGTTCTTGGATACGAGAGATCACTCATTCACTGAGAGGCCTCCTTCTCCGAAATCCTGTGTTGAGAAGAAGACAAGAGACTGCTACTTTTGTAACTAACAAATCTATAGTTGCTTCCGTTATTATACTCAAGGCAGTTAGATTATCGAAAGTCATATCCCCATTAATCCATCATTTGCTCGCCTGTAAAGAAAATGAGCGCGACAAAGTACTAGTGACGCGTGGTCTGTCGTTTAACCTTCATAAGACCCATCTTACCATTAGTCTGCCGTCACGTATCATTGTCAAAATCTCTTCTTAAATCATATGGTTTATAAAGCTGAAATTGTGTATGAATGATCCCAGAACCGCTATTTTCTTCGAAAACCTCTGACACAACTTTTAACATGACTGCCATGCAACAATGCTAGAAATGTAACTTTGCTCTGTACTCGGCTTTTGTGCTTTCATCTTCATGAAATATAGCGTAGTATGATGTATGCAGAATAACATATACCTTTTCACTGAATATTTCGTGTGTATTTTTATCTAATACAGTGTACTACGGTTATAGAAAACTCAAAGGGACCACTAATTTTATTTCTTTATAACCGTAATTTGTTATAAGCATATATTCAGCATACATACAACAAATGACCGGAACTAAAAATAAGTTCATTAAAGAGTTCAGTTCGTTATAAGCGTGTTCGTTATAAACGTAGTTTACTGTGTGTGTCGTCTGATTTCCGTTTATCTGTGTAGCTATCTTTATTGTATTTGCAACCCTGTATTGAGAAGTATTCACGATAAAATGTTTCCCATACTTAAACATATGAATGAAAATATCGAAGCATGTGTTAGAGTGGAAAATATGAATAAAAGCGACAAAACCCTTCCCATAGCAAATATCGTTTGTACGATTCCGACTGTATCATGAGCATGTGTTCATTATCAAATAGTGATGATACCAGGTGTTTGTGAAAAGGTGAGCGTATCCTGCCCAACGGTGGCTACTGTCACAAACACATGCAAAGGCAAGTCAAGTATTGACCATAAAAACACGTGAACATAAGGTACATGTCAAAATAGTATCGGACATAATTTGTGTCACTTGTCAAATTTGGAAATGGCTGCCATAGCACTTTTCGAAAGTTGTAACCCTGTTGTCTTTGAAATCGTCTTAGACACAGCCTGCCCGATTTTACCTTAAATGTTGTGAAATGTAGACACCAAAGGATAGAGCTGCAGGACTATGGATCGACATCAAGGTATGGTGTAGATGTATCGTATCTATATTACACCCAAAACACGGACTGTGCTGGCATTTTACTCAAAAATTCTGCATGGTTTAATTTTGTAAAATATAATTTCACAACAAAAAAACGTTAAAAATGTATTTGCATTATACACAACTGATTTGGGGTATCTTAGAAATCTCATCTTTCAATACCAATAAATGTACTTTCTAACGGCATACGTTTACACGGTAGGGGTCACTTGGTTTCAAATAATTTATTATCTCACTCTTCATTGAACAAATTTCATTTTACCCAAATTACCTTGCCACAGATTGCTTTCTACAATCTGTTACAGAAGTGATTAATGTGAAACAGACATAATCAAATTTAACAAGGGTTATTTCAAATTTCAATTACATAAAATACAAACTCTGTATGTTTTCTTTTGCCCCTCAGCTTAAGTCCAGTTCTTTTCATTATCTTTATCGATGAACTTATACATGAGTGAGTGAGTTGGGTTTAACACCGCTTTTAACAGTATTCCATTTTTATCATGGCCTGTCAGATTAATGGGGGAGGAAAGCCCGAAGTGATGTCTCAGACATTTACCACTTCGGTGAAACCCACGAGAACGGGTATGGTGCTGACAAGCCTTGAAACATTATCGGGGCGAACCGGATTCGAACCCACAACCATAGGTTTCTGGTGTGTCCAAGCGTCGCAACTCTGCACAGCGAATCGCGGCGCCTTAGACGACTGGGCCACCCGTGTCCCCAATGCATACATGAACAAAGTACGTGAGGTAACAGTAAACGTTGCATCGGCAATATTTCAGGCCTGAAACGGAGAGCGTTCACTTAAGAGGTATATGTGTAAAGGAAAGTTTTGATGTAATCTTGTTACCGTATTACTGTTCGCAGGTGATGTCCGACAGACAGAAAGGCAGGGAGTTTATGTATAGAGAGGCCTTGAAGCCATTGGTGGAAGTTTATAACACAATCACTACGTATTACACTGGGATAATGTAACATTTTGGGATGAAAAATTCTATCAGATATTTGTTAATTTCATGTGGTTATTCCTTTGTAAGAACTTCCCAATATGTAGGGGATACAACACTTTCTTCTTATACTCTTTTAAACAAAGGTTACATGACACGTATAGTAAATCTTCTTCACGTATTCTCAGTCATTACAATGATATAAAGTCTACAATAAAACCAGAGAAGTATATGAGTATATTAGATGATAAATCGCTAGTAAGGGCATCATGTAAATTCAGAGTATGATTACACAATTTCAATGTAAATATAAACGTAAATGTGAAAATAGGGAAGAGGCTGGGGATGACATGAATGTTTGTTAGTACGTGATAAGTATGAACATCTTAGAGAATAATAAATTCCGATGTTTAACTATAGGCATAAAAACAAGATGTTAATGATCAGTCTTATAAAATCCTACAACTCTGCTTTTGTACGTTCATTAGCAATATTGTTTAAACATTTATTCTCTGTCAGATAGTTTTTTATACATTATGCATATCACGTGACTAAACAAATCAAACTGAATATGTCAACTGTACAATGGGCAATGTGTCCTTAAATACCGAATAAAATATCTATCCATTTATTGATGTTGATAATTTTAATAATGTTGACATAGGCAAAGTACATGATGATGGTGGCTGTGTAATTGAACTCCAAAGAAATGTAGATGCTTTGGAAATCATACTGTAACAAATGGGGGTTTGAAATAAGTTGAGATAAGACAAGAGTAATACTATTTAGAAATGGTGGTAACTTGGTTCATTATTTACTTTGGGCTTGCTTGTTTGTTTGTTTGTTGTTTAACGCCGCTCTCGGCAATATTCCAGCTATATGACGGCGTTCTGTAAATAATTCCGAAAAGTGGTCACAGGTAGTTAAAAATGGAACACATAATAAGTTCAAGATTAAAACACTAGTCTTGACTAGTCCAAAATAAGGTTTCAAAACACACAGTGTTTCAAAAGGAAGTTGACAAATAACCCTCCAAACTGAGTCCAATGATATATATTTTAATTTCATCGCAGTCGGTGACATATTTGCACTTTGGAATAAACAATCGCACCTCGCATTGTAGGGATGACAGGTTGTAGAAATAGTGGAAAAAACTCATTTATTTCTTCAACAAACGTTATTAACTTACATTCTGTTATTTATTTCAAATGTGTAAAATGTATTAATTAGTTAGCAATTGCCCCCCCCCCCCCCCCCCCAAAAAAAAAAATAAAAATATATATATATAAAAAAAAAAAAAAATAATAAAATGAATAAATTGGAATGAGACTGAATTGACCTACATCTCTGTGCCTCTGACAAATTCACACGAAGCAAGATGACAACCGTATTTCCTATATTAGGTGCAAAGATGTCTATCAATTTCGAGAGAGCCGTTTACTCGGCACGTTTTAGAAGAAATACGGTATACAGTTCTGAGTTCTGATGGGTTAACGGCCGCATTTGTTTATGGATCGATAATGTATGCTATCGATATATTCATACGCAACGTTATTGTGTAAAAAGTTGGTTGGTTGGTTGGTGTGTTGTTTAACGCCGCAAACAGCAATATTCCAGCTATGTGTTGGTATTGTGTTAAAAGGTTGAATTTAAAAGAAGTTTCAGTTTATGAAAGGATACCCCCTTTTAACCAATCAAAATGAAGCATTCTTCAATGTCATAGCAGAATGTAACGTAAGGTATTCTTCTTTCTTGCAACTATATTCTTCTTTAAAAAATCGCACCTTATACCAGAGAAGTATCTGACAATTTATTGTTTTTATTACACATCGTCAACTTTTTAAATAAGAAGAAAAAAAGACAAAAAAAAACAGTGTTGTCTTATAATAGAGATGAAGTCACATTTCATAATATTCATTCGCGTTCGAAACGGCATCGAATACATAGAATTTTACCTGATCAAACATGGCCTACACGCAAAATTTCGATTCCTCGGATGCGAAATAGTTCGATTAAGCGGTATTAATTCTTCGACAATATGAGCAATTTTGGCGACAAAGATTTTTTTATTATGTTTAATAATACAAGAAAGAATTAAAAAACGATTTTGCATTATTGTTAATACAAAACTCAATCGCGTGTAGTTCACTGTTCGCCAGTTTCTCTTGGCCTCAAAATCACTAGCTCTCATTACTGCGGAAAAAAACAACTTTTGTCGGTCTGCACATTTTTAAAAACAAACTGTGTAAACTGATTCTCCAACAAGTAATGTTTATTTGACAAACAACAGTCAGTATTTCCAACTCGAGCATTGGAATGTGGCGTGGCCAAGACTCTAAACTAATAGATCTAAGTTAAACGTTATTGTGCATTAACCAAGAACACTGGAGCAGGAGTTCATTCTGAGTCCGAAGAAATGTCGACAAAGCCTCGACGTTTTGGTGGCAGTAGAGCCAACGTCCAACTCAATGGGCAAATATTTACGTTGAATACGCCGCCCTAGATTGGGCCAGAAAACAGGGAGTGGATAATATGAGTAGTTGCATGCTGCGAGTGTGAAGAAATCACATCGTTTGTTTGAACCGAGGCAGATACAGAAACAACACGCGAATTGGAAGATATGTCAACGAGTTGGATCCCATTGATTGACATACACCTAGAGGCATCCGAAAGTGGTTTGACGGGGTCACTGCGTGCACTGGTATTGGGCAAAATGTTGGAAATACCATGGTGTTGTTCTTCAGTGATTCGTGAATACTGTAATCTACGGTTATAACGAACTCAAATGGACTACTAATTGTAGTTCGTTATAACCGTTATAACAGCATATATACAGCATAACTTCAGCATATAGTCGGGACTAAAAAGTCAGTTCGTTAAATCCGTTAGTTCGTTATAAGCGTGTTCGTTATAACCGTAGTTTACTGTATGTGTTTAAATTGTTATTTTTGTGCCCAGACACTTGCATAATTTAGTGGGCTAGAACGCTCTTGCAGGAAACTGATTTTATCCTAGCGCTGTGATAACTGATGCGTTTGTCGGATGAAACGTTGGCTTTGGAAGACATGTTTTGCCTTATTGCACCAAGTTTGTTTTTGCCTTTTAACAAGGATTCACTAGATTATGTACATACTCTAGTGTTTGTTGCGAGGTAGAATGGATCAAAAGAATAATCCAAAGAATGTCATTTCACTGACGAATATAAAAAGACAAATTTGCCGAAAGGCTGACCATCTTACCAAAACCACCCAGAAGGCTGAAATTCGTGTAAAGACTAATGGCTTGTTTACGTTAGAGTTACAGGATATGCGGTGGGTGAGAGCGTATGTCATGCAAAAAAACTATTACTTTTTCCTAGAAACAGTTGTTTGCACTTTTTTCTACTTAATGTATGAGTTATGTTTGCTAAAGAAACACTCAGCTCATTTATAAAATATTCGGAAGCTTTCACCATTCAAACATCACCCATTATAATTGGCGTTTTGAAATATCGATCAATGGTATGATATATCATGATGCAAACAACTGTATGATGAGGGACCTTATGGCTGAAACATTATAGGATATTTTTATAGTCTGCAAACTTTTTTTACGTAAGTAAGTTGACGTTAAAATAGTGTGTCACATATATCATTTTCAAATTTACGAGATGATATTATCTTGCAGTATATGTTAATGTACATAAATGTCACGATTTTTATAAATCTATTGATTTTCTTAGCAGCTAGGGTTATATGTCTCTCTCTCTCGCTCCTTACAACACACACGTAAATCGTCACATATATTCAGGATGTGCTCGCTAATGCTTCCTGTTCTCCTTGTCTCCTGTGCGATCTTTTCACTGACTGTATCGGAGGTTACGAACCTGCGTGATATAATTTTTAGTACTTGGAGAAAAGCATCAAATGAACGTGTTACTCTATTAAACAGGGTGCTAGATGTTTCTCTTCTGAAGTGTTGTGTGGAGTGTAGTCAGGTACCAGGGTGCCTCGCACTTGAGTACATACATGCCAGGAAGCTGTGCAACATGTACCGTCAATTCAGAACAAGGGACGGCAGACAAGCAAGAGTGAACCACGCATCCGGTGCTTCCTACTTTATTCGGAATGGTAAGTAGAACTTTGGTTGTACTTCGGGGAATAATGAAAGGATTATAATAGTTTTTCCCCACGGCTATTCAGGGTTAAAATTGGTCCCAAGGTAACCAGGCTGGTCGTCGTTAGAGGCGACCAAATTGATCGGGTGGTCAGGCACGGTTACGCGTTTGATGGCCCGCTACCGTCCCATTGCTCGGACCATTGCTCACAATATCAATCATTGGTTTTGGGTTGTTGTTTTTTGGTCCAGACTCTAGACTCTATTTTACCCGAACTATTGCTGGGTACGGCGTTAAAAGCAAACAATTTTACACAATTTTAATACTGTAAGCAGTGAACAGCAATCTTTTGTACATATAGGAAATCAGAGGCATCGGACTTCCTGTTTTGAGGTCCAAATTCATATGATATCTAGTTTCCTTAACCGGAAGGTATTAAACCAAAACGCTCGTAGTTTTCATATTAATGTAGCTCCATGCGTGAGACTATGTTTTAGGTACCGCGTGACTGTTTTGGAAGTGATGTCATAAAACTGTATTTAATATTGCAACTAGTTTTAAGGTAGCTGGAGGCATATGATAAGCTTGTATGGCCTAACAATTATGATGAAAACAAAAATATATAAGTAAGGTCAGCTGTCACTTTATTGTTAAAGCGGGTCAAATTGCATGCGACCACCGTTGTAGTTCTGTATGAATACTCTCCACGGGTTATCGTCAAGTATACATACATAGTCCAAGTGAAGTGTATCCAGATCCTTGTTTGACAGACGCATAGACAAAACAAGCAATTAGTGACCTTTCAAAATATACTTCCGGGCAAAAGCAAACATACACAGAAAATATACTCTTCAAAAAAAGAAACCCAACGCCAGATTTGTGTGAGGTAGGAAAATATATGTATTGGAAGAGACGGGTACGCGAATCACATCCTGGGGATTGGTAGCCCACTCGGCCAGCAACGCAAAAACCAACTGCTGCAACGTCTGGGGTTGTAACCATCTATCTAATTCATCCCACAGGTGCTCTATCGGGTTCAAATCCGGGGGTCTTGAGGGCCAGGGGAGAACATCAACGTTGTTGTTGTGTAGACAGGCTCTTGTGATCCGTACTGTATGCGGTCGAGTGTTGTCCTGCTGGGAGGACATGTGGTTGAAAAATTTCGTTGATGTATCGTTGAGCCGTAAGATTGCCCTTGATATGGACGAAACCTGTCCTGTCATGATGAGAGATAGCCGCCCACATCATAACGCTACCCCCACCAAACCTGTCTACATCCTGTGCGCAGTTTCCGGCGTAACGTTCTCCCCGACGTCTGTAGACCCGTGCTCTTCAATCCCCTCGACGGAGGAAAAATCTTGATTCGTCGCTGAATCAGACATCTCTCCATCACAGTTGCGGCCATGCCCTGTGTTGACGACACCAATGGAGTCGTTGTTGTCGACACTATATGACGCGTCGAACCGGACGTCTTGCTCGTAGACCTGCTGCTCTTTAACGGTTTCGTAGGGTCTGGTCGGAGATTCTGCGCAGTCCGAGTATTTGGGATGTGGTTGAGGTGGCTATGGAGAGTCTTTTCACGTAGGTGGCGCAGTCGGATGTAACCTGTAGTTATACACCTGCAGTGGGCACGGATGGCCCCTTTCGCTGCGCAGAGTTGAGCCCATGGGGCACGCCTCAAACCTATGCTTGTGGGTTCAAATCCCGGGTCGCCCAGATTATGTTTCTAGGTACCCGTCATACCCGTGTTCTAGGATTTCACCAAAGTAGAAAACGTCTGAAAACTGCATCACTTTGTCGTGATATAACTGGAATACTGTTAAAGCGGCGTAAAACACAACTCACTCACTGAAAAGGAGATAAGATGCAGTTTATTCTACTGTTCCACCATGTTAAGTGGAATCCAAACGAATCACTTTATATGTGCCTGTCTTCCATGAGCTTGGTTGGTTGGTTGGTTTGTTGTTTTACGCCGCACTCAGCAATATTCCAGCTATGTGACGGCGGTCTATAAATAATCGAGACTTGACCAGACAATACATTGATCGACATCATGAACATTGATCCACGAAATTGGGATCGATGACATTCTTTAACCAAGTCAGCGAGCCTGACCACCCGATCCAGTTAATCGCCTCTTTCGACAAGCATAGTCGCCTTTTACGGCAAGCATGGGTTGCTGAAGACCTATTCTACCCGGGTCCTTCCATAAGCACATAAGACATATTAAGACATATCGTCTCTCGACGATTCTGGTTGACTACTTTAACATGAAATATGAATATCCTCAGCAAAATAAGATCTGCCAGAGTTGTCATATTGAAGGTAAGCAAGGACAATATGTTCATCTAATGCAAGTGATGTCAGATGCGTTTGATTTATACAGGCCATATGCACATTACTGAGGCAATATTTCAACCTCCTAAGTGAATATTGGATGTTTGGGAGATAGTATTACTTTCGCAAAGGTTAGTGAAAGCATATCTATTATTTGTATGTGTCCCGGCGAGTTGCTATTTTCCTTTCTTTGAAAAAAATTAGATCACTTTATATTTGTCCGCTATTTGTCTGTATTTCGATCTCATCTAATTAATGAGGATAGGACCGCCTCCGTGGTCTAGAGGTAGAGCGTCCGCCCGGAGAGCGGAAGGTCCGGAGTTCGATCCCCGGCCGCGTCATACCAAAAGACGTTAAAAGATGGTACTTGTTGTTACCCTGTCTGGCGCTCGGCATTAAGGCTAAACAAGGACTGGTCGGCTCGGAGTCAGTATAATGTGTCTGAGTGGGGTATTCATGTTAAACTGCGGCAGGGTTTCTCAGTGAGCTAGCACTATACTTCGGCATCAGTCTGGTCTAGTACAAGCAGCCAAACACACACACACACACACGTGCATGCACGTCGCTATATAAGTGCAATAATCTTGGACGCGACGTTAAACCCCATTTCACCTCACCTCACCACCTTAATGAGGATAAGTCTTTGCAGATCATTTAGAAGTGAAACACATACGGAAGAGAATTTGTGGATGTTAACTTGGGATAGTACCGACGTGTATGTTCAGAGCGGAAGGTCCGGAGTTCGATCCCCGGCCGCGTCAAACCAAAAGACGTTAAAAGATGGTACTTGTTGTTACCCTGTCTGGCGCTCGGCATTAAGGCTAAACAAGGACTGGTCGGCTCGGAGTCAGTATACTGTGTCTGAGTGGGGTATTCATGTTAAACTGCGGCAGGGTTTAATAAATAATCCAACGCTGACGGTTGGAACAATAGAGTGACGTTAGAACAATTGTGTCAGTGTTGTGGTGAAGCATATCTATTGAAATATATATAAGTCTTGAATATTAAATAAATCGACTAATATTAATCTGTTACCAAGTTAACCGTGTTTTCAAAAATAACATCGATTATAGTGAGTGAGTGTGTGAGTGAGTTGGGTTTAACGCCGCTTATAACAGTATTCCAGTTATATCAGCTTAATGTAGGAGGAAAGCCCGAAGTGATGCAGGTCTCAGACGTTTACCACTTCGGTGAAACCCACGAGCACGGGTATTGTGCTGACAAACCTGGAAACATAATTGGGGCGAACCGGGATTCGAACCCACAATCATAGGTTTCTGGCGTGCCCATGGGACGCAACTCTGCACAGCAAATTGCGGCGCCTTAGACGACTGGGCCACCTGTGCCCCCCAATTATACAAAAGACACCGTATGTTGTGCATTCAATTGCAAGTGTCCTATGCTACTATCGTTTGATTGAGTGAGTGAGTTTGGCTTTACGCCGCTTTTAGCAATATTCCAGCATTATCACAGCGGGGGACACCAGAAATGGGCTTCTATCGTTTGAATGTATCTACATGCTACCGCGCAAAAAGCTGTTGACATATGTTACTTAGTCAAACGTATTCACATTTATCTTAACACGCAGGAATTTTTGTATTAATATTCATATATTTTAATGTTGAAATGCTATATAGAGTTTTAATAATTATATAAGAAATACATTCCCCGGAAGAAATAATTTAGCATTTAGAAATCTGACACATCTGTTATAATGTTCAATCCGTAATCTCTAGACATGTTGACTTAACATCCACGGGTATTGCCAAATATGTAATTAGGATCCCTGAACAAAAGAAGCCTCGTTTTTGTTTTGTTTTGAGTACATGAAGACGTGTTTGCTTTGTCAGGCTATGCACATTAACATTAACTTTGAACCTTGTAGTTTTGCTTTGCAACAGAACCTTACACGGAGCCCCTACTGAGGATATCATTGTTACGGCCTGGTAGGTGTTTTGTTTTTGTTTGGTTTGTTGTTTAACGCCGCACTCAGCAATATTTCAGTCATGTTCGTGCACAGCTCTGTCAAACACGAAGACAGAATACATAACATGCAACATATATCTGTATATTATAATGTTTTCCAATGTGATCTGTTTCAGCAGTTAATAGAGATTGAGTATTCTCTGGCGTTGATGCTTTATATATTATTCAAGCCACGGAATACTGAGTTACCTTTATCACTCTATCCTCCAGAAAAACAATCTAGTTCATGGGTATTTTTTTAGCATAGAACGGGATGCATGATGAAACAAACTAAAGAAACTTTACCAACTGAAAATATAAATTTCAGACAACTTATAATTTTTTTTCGATGAAGTCTATCTAAAACACATAACCTAAATACAACAATAGTGTATGCAGAAAATGTTAATCGTCTGTTACATGTTTGCGAGATAACACGCGAAAAAGTGAAAAACGTGCACCACGGACAACTGCAAATGCACGGGCGGGTATAAAACGATTGCAACGGCAAGTCAGACATCCACAGTGATAAAAAAACACAACAGAAATGCCACGATTCACAGTCGAAAAACGTTAACGAGCCTTGGGTATGGTACAGATGGGAGCCACCCACGACCATATTGCACGAAGCTTCGGTTGCTCCCGTGTTGCCGTTACCAACTTGATGCAACGTTACAGGGTGGACCGCTGACAGGTCAAGAACAGGCAGACCCAGGGTGACCACGCCCCATGATGACCGGTACTTGCGTACCTTGCACCTCCGAAATCGCTTCCTGACAGTGACGTCATCGGCGACAAATGCCTTAGGTCACAGGGTTAGTCGACAGACAGTGGCCAGGAGACTAAGGGCTCATGGAATCAGGGCTTTTAGACCATACAGAGGACAGGTTTTGACAGCGCAACATCGTCGTCTGCGATTGAGATGGGCCCGGACTGTACGACGTTGGCAACGACGTGACTGGCAGAGGGTTGTCTTCACTGATGTTTAGGGCTGATGGAAAACAACGTGTTTACCGCCGAAGGGGTGAACGGACGGCGGCGTGTTGCGTGCAGGAGGTCGTAACATATGGTGGAGGGAGTGTCATGGTGTAGCCTACATCTGTGGGCAGGAGAGGACACCGCTGGTCATCGTTGACGGAAACTTGACAGCTCAGCGTTACATGGATAACATTCTTCGTCCATTTCTCCAAAAGCAGCCACGTGGTGTCATTTATCACTTTTACAACGCTAGAGCCGATACCGCCAGAATTGTCACTAACTTCCTCGCAGCACACAACGTCAACGGCCTGCCGTGGCCTGCAAGCTCACCCGACCTATCCCCAATAGAACACCGCTTTGTGACTTAGTGGATCGTCGTGTTCGACAACGACCACACTCTCCAGCCAACCGGCAAGTACTGATCTTGGCCCTCCAAGAAGAATGGCGTGAAATCCCACGTGACCTCATCAGACGACTGACTTTTTCTGTGCGTCGAAGAGTTTTTGCGTGTATTGAGGCATTTGGTGGTCACACACGCTACTAATGACTTGTTATTGAACGTGAGCGATTGTTTATGTACTTTGCCTATTGTCCATGATTTTGAAAGCTCTAGTTTTGTACCACACCCAACTTTGGGGGGCTCTGGCGTCATTCTCGGTCGCGGTATGATTGTCATTTTCAGTGTTGATTATGTTGATATATTGATCCTCTCAATACACTTTACTTCATGCATGTATGTATGTTTTGTTGTTTTTGAGCAAGAGTGATTTCAAACAATGGTAAAGTTTCTTTTGGACGTCAGCAACCCATGATTGCTGTAAAAGGTGACTATGCTTGTCGTAAAAGGCGACTAACGGGATCGGGTGGTCAGGCTCGCTGACTTGGTTGATGCATCTCATCGATCTCCAATTGCGTGGATCGATGCGCATGATGTCATTTACTGGAACTTCTGTCCGCCGTCATATAGCTGGAAAACTGCTGAGTGTTTCGTTAAACAATAAATAAAAAACAACAACAAACAAATAGACATTATAATTAAAGATGGAGAGAAAGCTAGAAGCTCCATGCGTAGTTACATCGGTTTAGTTACATAGTTACATAATTCTATAATCCCTCACGGAATACCGTTCATTATTTTGAAGAGCTGGTTGATTTCTGTTGAGACTTACGAAAAGAGGAAATAAATGTGTTACTTATGTCCATGCTAGACGGTAATAAAGGACCGTCGAGGGATATGGGAAAGCCTGAAAACACTCACGCACTCACATTATAACAGACAGACACGAATCAAACGGCATTAGCTATATTGATGCTGTGGATATATTGAAATGTTATTGTGATTGCAAATCTCTCTGCATATGTTCAAATAGCTGTCACCCAATGGGGACTCTAGGCAAGAATAGGTCCTCAGCATCCTGTGTTGGTCGAAAGAGGCAACCAAATTGATCGGGTGGTCTGGTTCACTGACTTGGGTGATAGCGTGCGTCCCCCGAGGGCGTGAAACGTTGTTAATGGTGACATGGTGAATTGATGTTTTTGGTTCTTTTGTCAGGAGCTGGCGCCGGGCAGATCCCAACACCTTCTTCAGCTGCAATGAACTCAAGAGGACGTCCATGTGGAGCTCGTCCTTCAGTTTGGGCTCGTGGCGGTATTTGCAGCATGCTAGTTTGCTTTCATAGTCATGTTTCGTGAATTTTAATTCCATATATAGTTAATCTGAACTGTGTGTCGTGGAGGGCCTCAATGTTTCAAGTTTGAACTTTAAGTATTTTTTATTCAAATATACAGTCAGAAAGTTGTTTTTCACGTTGTTTAAGGCTGCACTCTGCAATATTCCAGCTATATAGCGACAGCCTCTAAATAATCGGGTATGGATCAGATCATTCAGTTATTGACACCAGCAAAGTCTCGATGTCAAATAACGACAGATTCTCGAAGGAACAAACGATGGCTAGAAAGCGTCGAAAAAACGTCGTTTTTCCGTCCAATGCCAACATATGGAAAAACGACGTTTTCATGTTTGCAGTGTCACGCCATCGATCAAGAAAGCCTGATAATTTCAACAATGAGTCACCGGTTACAGATAACCCCTCCACGAAGTGGGGCGGGGAATATAGGAACGTCCGTCGGTCCGTCCGCTTCTCAATGTAGACAATTTTTCTCAAAAACTATTAAAGTCGGAGAAATGAAATGTTTCACATTCATGTAACTGGTCACTATCTCAAATGATTTCGAACATTGGTCCTGTGAATTATTATTTACAGAGTTATGGCCCTTGCTCTGTGCCTTTCACCATAGTCCATATTGTGTGCAATGGGGACAGGTTTTCTCAGAAACTACTTCTGTTGAATGAATGACAATGTGCATGCTTATCTAAGAGATACTTGTAAAGACTGAGTTCGAAAATTGGTACCGTAAGTATTTTTTCACAGAGTTACGGCCCTTGATCCATGTTTTTTTACTTACCATGCATAGTGTGTGCAACGGGGACAAGTTGTTTAAGAAACTACTGAAGTTCCATGCACGACAGCTGGCATGCTTATCTGAGAGATACTTGTCAAGACTGGGTTCGAAAATTGGTCCTGTCAATTATTTGTTTACAGAGTTACGACCCTTGGTCCATGTTATTTTACTTGATGCATAGCTAGTGTCTGCATTGGGGACAGGTTTCCTCAGAAACTGCTGAAGTTAGATTATCTAAAAGAAACTTATCAAGACTGAGTTTATCTTTTTCAGGGAAGGGTCTTTTTGTGTGTATTAATTTCACTCTTATTCATTTTTCTCATGACATACCGCGGCCCAAGTGCCTATCTCTTCTTCAGACTTAATATAACTCTTTTTAGAGTTTTTATTCACTACTATGTGAACAAATAAAATTCTAATGTACCTAATGGCAGGGGATAGTGATAAAGCTGTTTACTTGTTACTTTTATATTCATGTGCTTTATATTACCCCGTGATAATTCAAGGGAATAATGAGTCCCCGAAATCCTGGTTAGACATGTTCAATTCCGTCTTAATATCCAAGTTGTTGGACGACGGCCTGTAAATTCTGGGCAGTCGGGGCAATACAAACCGAAAGAAATTACCCAATCAACCAAGTCACCAAGTCTGCTCATTTCGTCGACACTTACCAGATGTATTTAATTGTAGTTGGTTGGGTACGTATTCTGGAGCTCCCATAGTGGTACTGAATGCAAAATACATGGTATCAGACAAGAATTCATACATGAATCTCCATCTCAGTTGATGCAATGAGGAAATTCGTCAGGTTACGACGGCACCAACTAACCAGGCTTGTCCGCCCAATCATAAAAAAAACAAGCGGGGGACACGGGTGGCCAAGTCGCCTAAGGCGATGCGATTCGCTGTGCAGAGTTGCGTCCCTTGAGCGCGCCAGAAACCTATGATTGTGGGTTCGAGTCCCGGTTCGCCCAAATATGTTTCAAGGCTTGTCAGCACCATACCCGTGCTCGAGGGTTTCAGCAAAGTGGTAAACGTCTAAGACCTGCACTTCGGGCTTTCTTCCCACATTAAGCTTACACGCCGTGATATAACTGTAATACTGTTAAAAACGGCGTTAAACCCAACTCACTCACTCACAGGTTGCTGTGGAAATACTCAAGCCTGGAATAATAATTACCATGTAATGTAAATGGTATCACACAGGGACTAAAGTCATTAACCCTCTTCATGTGATATTGTATTTTTCTTGCAGTGAGTGGCACATTCATTGGCTGTTATAATGATTCAACCTTTGACAGAGTTCTTCCAAACATTTACAAAAGTCCACGAATGACAAATGTGAAGTGCATGCTTGGCTGCCATAGACTTGCGCGTTTGTATTTTGGGACAGAGGTAATGAATCACGTTGTTTGTTGGTTTGTTGTTTAACGCAGCACCCAGCCATATTCCAGCTATATGACGGCGGTCTGTAAATAATCGAGTCCGGAACAGACAATCCAGTTATTGATATCATGAGAATCGATCCACGCAATTGAGATCGATGACATGCATCAACCAAGTCAGCGAGCCTGACCACACGACCCCATGAGTCGCCTCTTACGACAAGCATAGTCGCCTTGTACAGCAAGTATGGGTTGTTGAAGACCTATTCTATCCCGGACCTTCACGGGTCTAATCACATTGTACACATTAGTAATGAGTCGCCTCTTACGACAAGCATAGTCGCCTTGTACAGCAAGTATGGGTTGCTGAAGACCTATTCTACCCCGGACCTTCACGGGTCTAATCACATTGTACACATTAGTAATGCACTGGTACTAGTTTGATCAGTGCAAACCATTTCAAGGATGTTACATGTCCACTTGTCCAAGCATAATTGTTTTCACATTCATCTTAAAGATGAGTACTAGGTATAAGATGCAGTCTGACAGAATGCATATGATATATTGTACAGCACAATAGTCATGTTTCTTGACACATGGACAAGGTATTGTATAAATCAGAGCATTAATTAACTGGCAGCTATTTCTCATTGAAGTATTTCAGTATTTGCATAATTTTAAAAGAGTATGATTTTGATTGTCTTCACATAAACGATTGTTCAGTGTCACAAAACGATATTTAGGATTTAGATTCAGAGTACTGTGTATCAAATGTTGCCATAGGAGACAATATCTATTTAAAAAGTCTTCTTTAATTTGCAGTCTGGAAGTTACTGCTTCTGTGGAGATGGAATCAACAATTGGCACAAGAAACAAGTGTCGCACTGTCGTTGTAATATGCGCTGTGGTGGTGACCATGACACCCTGTGTGGTGGGGACTGGGAGGTCTCCGTCTATAAAATCAGCACTTGAGGTCTTATAGCACGTTTTGTATACTGTTTAACGCCGCTGCCAGCAATATTGCAACTGTATTCAAGCGGCCTCTAAGTAATCAAGTTGGGACCAGGTTTCCCTTTTCGCGAACACCTGGTGTCATCACTTATTTCGGTGGGGACTGGGAGATTTCCGTCTATAAAATCAGCACTTGAGGTCTTATAGCACGTTTTGTATACTGTTTAACGCCGCTGCCAGCAATATTGCAACTGTATTCAAGCGGCCTCTAAGTAATCAAGTTGGGACCAGGTTTCCCTTTTCGCGAACACCTGGTGTCATCACTTATTTCGGTGGGGACTGGGAGATTTCCGTCTATAAAATCAGCACTTGAGGTCTTATAGTACGTTTTGTATACTGTTTAACGCCGCTGCGGGGAATATTGCAACTGTATTCAAGCGGCCTCTAAGTAATCAAGTTGGGACCAGGTTTCCCTTTTCGCGAACACCTGGTGTCATCACTTATTTCGGTGGGGACTGGGAGATCTCCGTCTATAAAATCAGCACTTGAGGTCTTATAGCACGTTTTGTATACTGTTTAACGCCGCTGCGGGGAATATTGCAACTGTATTCAAGCGGCCTCTAAGTAATCAAGTTGGGACCAGGTTTCCCTTTTCGCGAACACCTGGTGTCATCACTTATTTCGGTGGGGACTGGGAGATCTCCGTCTATAAAATCAGCACTTGAGGTCTTATAGCACGTTTTGTATACTGTTTAACGCCGCTGCCAGCAATATTGCAACTGTATTCAAGCGGCCTCTAAGTAATAAAGTTGGGATCAGGTTTCCCTTTTCGCGAACACCTGGTGTCATCACTTATTTCGGTGGGGACTGGGAGATCTCCGTCTATAAAATCAGCACTTGAGGTCTTATAGCACGTTTTGTATACTGTTTAACGCCGCTGCCAGCAATATTGCAACTGTATTCAAGCGGCCTCTAAGTAATAAAGTTGGGATCAGGTTTCCCTTTTCGCGAACACCTGGGCCTACTTGCACAAAGCGATCTTAGCACTACAAGCCTATGTTAAAGTATGGGAGTTACGATCATCTTAGTACTAAAATCGCTTTGTGCAAGTAGGCACTGGTGTCATCACTTATTTTTAGTGATCCATTCATATATATTTCACTGTTTTTGCCTTTTACGCCAAATAGAATCTGTCTCGTCGGACAGTCGAGACTGGTTTGTTTAAATAATTCTGTTATCTCGAGATTGACAGGTCCGGCTGTAATATAATAATATCTAATATGCACCCTGTTGTTTTTCACGTGTCGCATGTCCACGCCTCATTGCTAGGTATAGATATTTTGTTCTGTAATGCAGACCAAGTAGTAAATCAATGAACATAAACTTCTCTGTACCTCTTGGCTCATCCTTGTCAGACAGGAAGCCAATATTATGAGATTTGTAAGGAACAATTGTGAGCTGTGCAAAACAGATGAACAACAGACGTCGCAATATAATTGGTAAAGTTAAGTTAGGAATATAGGCATGCATATATTTAACGCTATACATGTATATACTACCCACAAGAAGTTAGGGAACTGATGAAATGATCGTGAAGGTGTAATGACGGTTAATGACGTTTGCGGGTGCTGAGTCTGTAGGGTTGGTCCTCAGCATAAGAACACACCCTCCACAGGACGCCTTGGTAATTCAATTCGCAACGGAAGATGGTGACATTCGCCTTCCTGTCATTGTATGGATTTTCTATTGATAGCAGCTGCAGAAGTGTATATATTGCGTACGTAATGAATGTAATGAGATGGTCTTGTGTTGGTGTCAAACAATCGGGCAACTTAGGATATTGACGCCCCATCCTTATCGTACCCATTTGTGACCAACTCGTGTTATTCCGGGACAAGCCGAATAGCGACTCGTGCCCCTCTTATGGCCATTTTTGCGACCGAGTTCCGTCTTAGCGCAAACGGGCACACCTAAAACAATTGTCAACTCGTTGCGTAATGGTTCACATATATTTCCCCATATATTATATATACTATTCAATAACAGTAGGGGATATTTCATTTTGCGATCATACTTGTAACAAATGCAAATGAATATGAGACAAAGTAATATAGATCCTTACAGAGGAATCATTTCCAGTGAAATCCGGCGCCCAAACACAACAATGGCAACCATGTGATGCTAGTGATGATCATGGGGGTTGAACACCAGATTTGCACGACTTTGAATTTGAAGGTTATACCTACTGTGGAAGGAAATTTGAAGGTGGAAACATCAGTTTAATTGTTTTGGAACTCAGTTACTAAACAGGGTGACATGCGCCGACTTACACAAAATGAAAGGTAACGTGCCCTTGGCATGCTACAGGTTGGCACAACACAGACCGTTGTGGCACGGACAATGAACGTTTCATAGTCTGTCATAAGCAGATTATGTTAACGATAGAGGACGCTCGGGTCGACCAAGGGCGACAACTCATGCACAGGATCGTTTTATCCGTACTTCAGCCTTGAGAAATCGTGTCATAACGGCTAATCAGATTAGAGCTAGACTTCAAGCAGACACTGGGGTGTGAGAGTGAGTGCCCAGACGATCAGAAATCGACTGCACAGAGGTCATTTACACGCCCGACGTCCTTGCGCCTTCCATGTTTGAGAGATCATCACACTAGGGCAAGACGCCGTTGGTGTCGGGATCGTCAACACTGGGATAATCGACGTTGGAACAATGTTATGTTTTCAGATGAAAGGTTCACTGTGGACTTCCTGGACAGGCGTAGAAGGGTGTGGCGTCGATGGTGTTAACGTCATTAGACATGATCAATTTGGGGTGAATCTGTAATGGTGTGGAGAGGCATCACTGCTTCTGGAAGAACGGACTTACATTTTGCTGCCGGACGTGTCACAGGCCAGTACTACCGGGACAACATCTTGGCAGCCCATGTTGTGCCGTTTGCACGTCGTAATGGCCGCCGTTTCATCTTCCAGGATGACAATGCAAGATGTCACAGGGCCAGGATTGTTACAGATTACCTCCAACAGCAGCATATCACCACAGTACCATGGCCAGCGCTGAGTCCGTACCTGTCCCCCATCGAGCATGTCTGGGACATGCTTGGACAGCAGTTACGTCAACGTCAACAACGTCCTACCACTGTCCAAGAACTTGGTGCTGCGTTGCAACAGGAGTGGAATAACCTTGACCAAAATGACTTGGGACGCCTCGTAAGGAGTATTCCACGTCGTATCCGTGCCTGTCTACCCAACTAAGGGGGGTTTACCCGTTATTGACTTTGCTTTCATTTCATGGCAACTTTGCTGTTTGACCCTGGGTTTGGTTTTGCCTTTAGTATGGAAAATCTGTGCTTCACCGGCAGTACCAAAGGTGTTTGTTTCCTCTTTGGGTTCACAATTTCCGTGTCATAAATCTTGTTAATCCCATATCCCCTACTTTGTTTTAATAGTATATACTTCAGATGCAATTTAAAGCACATCATGACGTGCGGAATTATACAGTATGACTGAATACATTTAACTGTGTCTTGGGTATATTTTTAGATGCTAGACATATGTCAAATCAAAAATTATTTCAGAGGGATTCTTGGTGACGAATGTATCGTACCCACAATTCGCCATTTTGTCTTTTCGTTGAGATACTGTCTCGGAGGCATTTAAAAGGATGTGCGCTTTGCTTCAGTGCATTAATGATTGCGAGTTCTTCTTTTGGTGCACATACGTTGTCTCCTGTGTGCACGAGCATCATCAAGTGCTGTTCATGCATTATGAACAATTTCATAGTGATAAGATGTTACGTTCAGATGCAACGCCACGTTATTGCAAATATACACCTAAACGATAACTTCAGTCATTAGTTCGCATATTTTGTGTCGATAATATATACATTCGATACGATCAATAGCTTGCAAAAATAAAAAAAATCGATTTTACTCTATGACGTCAAAAGACGACAGTGAACACGCACGCATATTGAAAAAAAAGCTTAACTCGGTCCTGCTTCGAATTACTCCATTTGCACTCTGCTCACATGGTAGGAATTGGCTGTATATACCGACGAGACATTTTCGTATTGTTTTTTGACGAGGAACCAAACTGTTCCAACACTAATAGGGCGGTGGGGTAGCCTGGTGGTTAAAGGGTTCGCTCGTCACGCCGAAGACCCGGGTTCGATTCCCCACATGGGTATCATATGTGACGCCCATTTCTGTGTCTCCCGCCGCGATATTCCCGGAATATAGCTGAGAGTGGCGTAAAACCAAACTCACTCACTCACTCACTCACTCCAACACTTAAATCTATATTGAAACGTATACGATTTTGGTATTATCACAAACCCTGATAATAATGAATCAGATCACACGTGAGCTGCAAATAGCAACACGTTACGGCCATCAATAGTTGTTTTGAGTATTGCTGTTTCTGCCATATTGGACCGTATTGAAAGGTATACGATTTTGGTATTATCACAAACCATGATAATAATGAATCAGATCACACGTGGGTTGGAAATAGCAACACGTTACGGCCATCAATTATAGTTGTTTTGAGTATTGCTGTTTCGGCCATATTGGACCTCATGAACACATATAAGTCCCATCTTGTGGGACACAGTCATGCGAAGTTTCGACTTCATTGGTCCCATGATGTCCGGTGCGAGGATGTATGTTGTGATCCTAGAACACGTCATGAGAGAATTTACCAGCACCTTCGGAGTTCAAAGGTAAAAATTAAGGACAAAATATCCCAGACGGAATATGCATGCTGTGCCCTAAAACGAAATATATATAGTTGCATTACATTAAATTAAAACAATGCCAACATGAGTTTTCAATAGGGCTGACGTGGCGCCAATTTTGAAAGTCGTATCACTGTCATCACTGATTGAAACATGCATGCCAGGTCCCATCGTGCATCATTCAGCTTTCAGTCAGGTGAGTTAACAATGAAAAAGAAGTGTCCAGTCCAGTGCTTTCCAGAGCAAGGAAATACATTATCAGGGAA
The DNA here is from genome assembly GCF_022045235.1 of Haliotis cracherodii. Taxonomy (NCBI): domain Eukaryota; kingdom Metazoa; phylum Mollusca; class Gastropoda; order Lepetellida; family Haliotidae; genus Haliotis; species Haliotis cracherodii. The sequence goes on from NW_027266267.1 coordinate 35,969,089, forward strand.
CTGAGGATCCTGGTTCAAGTATAATGGTCAAATCTATATCAAAATATAAGATATCGTGAAATTTATCTGTGGAGATGTTTACGACGGACGACGGACAGCCTGGGCACGACCTAACCTCAGGCAACATGTTTCAACCAATCACAGGATTTTCCCCCCGGCAACAGGAAACAACAAATCACGTGACCCGCCCCTGGCAACATGATTTAACCAATTACGGGATCTTTCCCGTACAATATTCCTTTTTTCGGAACTAAAGATCAAGACCGGTACACTAGTAGAATCGAGAGTCGCTTTGCCGCTTTTCATAATACCTGCTGTTCAAAAGACTAATTTCCTCAAGAGACTTCCTGTATGGAAATGTTGAATGGAACTCACTGTTGCTGTCTTAAATATATTTTATTCCATATGCAACACACCGCTGATAGTCGTAGGGGATGACCAAATGGATCTGGAGGTCAGACTCGGTGACCTGTTTGATAACGTGTCCGCATATCTCGACGTGGATCGAAGTTCACAATAAATTGATCACAGGATTGACTGGTCCAGATTCAATTATTTAAAGGCTGGAATGCCTCTGAGTACTGCATAAAACAAGCAAGCCTATGTTCCTATGCTTCAGGCAATGGCTTCCAAAACGGGGATTTTATTTTTGATTGATGAATATATTCAACGTAACGTCTTTTATTACATACGTTTTGTCCACTGTTTAATTAACGAGCGACTGCCAAGTTAATACCTGGAGGGGGCACGGGTGGCCCAGTCATCTAAGGCGCCGCAATTCGCTGTGCAGAAATGCGTCCCATGGGCATGCCAGAAACCTATGATTGTGGGTTCGAATCTCGGTTCGCCCCGATTATGTTTCTAGGTTTGTCAGCACCATACCCGTGCTCGTGGGGCTGCATCACTTGGGGCTTTCCTCCCGCATTAAGCTGACACGTCGTGATATGACTGGAATACTGTTAAAATCGGCGTTAAACCCAACTCACTCACTCACAAATATCTGGACACATTCAAGATGTTTCTCAGTTTTATACAACCCCACATGGGTACAATGTGTGAAGCCCATTTGTGGTGTCCCCCCGCCGTGATATTGCTGGAATATTGCTAAAAGCGGCATAAAACCATACTCACTGACTCAGTGTTATACAATGATTCAGGCTTTGAACTGATAGAGGTTTTCTCTTTCGTGAAATTAGCTTTTACGATCGCTTCTTTCTCATCTATATCAAGACCACAGCTGGCCCTGCAGTCCATCTCCGAATATCTGTCCCTTGATCAACGTATATTGGATAAGCCAGAGTTTATTTGGTCAGGGTAATCTGTTTATTTACCAGACATAATCGTGGAATCCGTGTGTATTCATATTACCCGAGTTGTTTGGCTGATCATTAACGCCGCGCTCCGCAATATTCCAGCTACATATCACGGCGGTCTGTAGGTAATCGGATCGGACGATACAGTGAGTGATATTTGGTGCATCAACCAACACCGTCCTGGTACGAAATCGATGACACGCAATTAATTGATTCACCAAGCGTGACGACCCGATCCATTAAGTTGGATACGATCCTCTTATGACCAGCGTGATAATGTGTTTAAAACAACCGGTTGTGCGCTGTGAAATGGTTTGTTCTGCATAGTTTATAAAGCATGGAATGAGCTTGAAACCGATGAGAGGGATAACAAATAACGTTTCTTCAAATCTTCTTTAAGTGCGCGGGGGACAATATGAAAAAGGGAATACAAAGCAGTTCACAATAGATGAGCATGTACATACAGAACGTGAATGTACATAGAGAACGTGAATGTACACAGAGAACGTGAATGTACATAGAGAACGTGAATGTACACAGAGAACGTGAATGTACATAGAGAACGTGAATGTACATAGAGAACGTGAATGTACATAGAGAACGTGAATGTACAAGGAGAACGTGAATGTACATAGAGAACGTGAATGTACATAGAGAACGTGATTGTCCATAGAGAACATGAATGTACATAGAGAACGTGAATGTACATAGAGAACGTGAATGTACACAGAGAACGTGAATGTACATTGAGAACGTGCATATACATAGAGAACCTGAATGTACATAGAGAACGTGAATGTACATAGAGAACGTGACTGTACACAGAGAACGTTAATGTACATAGAGAACGTGCATGTACATAGAGAACGTGAATGTACATAGAGAACGTGAATGTACATAGAGAACGTGCATATACATAGAGAACGTGCATGTACATAGAGAACGTGAATGTACATAGAGAACGTGAATGTACATAGAGAACGTGAATGTACATAGAGAACGTGAATGTACATAGAGAACGTGAATGTACATAGAGAACGTGAATGTACATAGTGAACGTGAATGTACATACAGAACGTGATTGTCCATAGAGAACGGGACTGTACATAGAGAACACGCATGTACATATAGAACGTGATTGTACATAGAGAACGTGCATGTACATAGAGAACGTGCATGTACATAGAGAACGTGACTGTACATAGAGAACGTGCATGTACACAAAGAACGTGAATGTACACAGAGAACGTGCATGTACATAGAGAACGTGACTGTACATAGAGAACGTGAATGTACACAGAGAACGTGCATGTACATAGAGAACGTGACTGTACATAGAGAACGTAAATGTACACAGAGAACGTGCATGTACATAGAGAACGTGCATGTACATAGAGAACGTGAATGTACACCGTGAACCTGAATGTACATAGAGAACGTGATTGTACATAGAGAACGTGACTGTACGTAGAGAACTTGCATGTACATAGATAATGTGAATGTACATAGAGAACGTGTATGTAGATACAGAACGTGAATGTACATAGAAAACGTGAATGTACACAGAAAACGTGCATGTATATAGAGAAAGTGACTGTACACAGAGAACGTGACTGTACACAGAGAACGTGACTGTACACAGAGAACGTGACTGTACATAGAGAACGTGACTGTACACAGAGAACGTGACTGTACACAGAGAACGTGACTGTACATGGAAAACGTAAATGTACAATGATATTATTTACAGTTATCATCTGGTAATTTGTATCCATACACGTTAATGGATTATTAATCTATACACATTTATTTGTAATTGGGAACGAGACCATGAGATCGGTACAAAATATTGGTAAAAATTGCTACGCGTAAGTTACGGGATCACGAAAGTCACTTGTGTGATGTTGGTGTCACAATCGAAGTTGTGGAACTTGTATCCGAAGGTTGAGTGTTATAAAGGGCGTGCTCATGGTAGACGTCATAAGCAACAAGGCGTCAAGGCTGCCGATGTCGCCTTCATCACCAATCATTATTCTGCATCTACACTGACTTGAGTGCTTTGAGCTGTATTCTATTGAGTTAGCACACGTCACCATAATGCACTACTATTGATGTCAATATGTCATGTCAGTGGGACCTCGCCATATATCGCGACGATTCACATGTCATTCTGATGTACTCTGTTACTCTCATTAACAAGAGGTCCTGTGGTTAGAGGTTAAAACCTTTGTGTGTTATGCTCGGGTTTTATTCTTCAAATATGTACAATGCATGATCGTGGCCGAATTCTGGTGTCCCCCGCCGTGATATTGTTATACAAAGAGAAAATAAGTCCAAAATGCACGTAGTTTTTTTATATATGTATCATATATCACATACACTCTAAAGCACTTGTTTCAGAGAATGACATATGTATATAATCCAACTTGGCTTTGAAAATTACACCAAATGCTTGTATTTATAAACAACGTACGTAAATGGGTTATATACGTATCATATATCACATACACTCCAACGCACTTGTTGTACATATGTATAAAATCCAACGTACTTGGCTTTTGAGTCAATAAGAGTGAGTAATAGTGAGCTTTTCTTGGTACTCTCTGGGATTAGCCTCAGGTAATTGGGACCAGTTAGAACCTACATGCCTTTAAGAGTCAATCTCAAGCCTGGCAAAGATGAAGCTGCAATGAATGGTAAACAGATTGATCAAAGATACGTTGTTGCCCTATGCGTGCCCCATGCATATGCTATCTTTATATTATACTATTGACATGTAGGACAAACACTTTTCTTATTTGTTTCAGAGAGGCTGTTCACTACCCACTCATATCCAGTCATTGACCAAGAGTCTCCAATTTCTTGTGTTTGACCTCAGCATCATGGATGCAAATAATACCTTACAGGAAATCCACGATGCTCTCTTCCTAGAAATTCACATGGTTGTTTCGATGAGTCAAAGCCATATGACCGAGTTAATGAAGACGCTTTGTTGTATAATAAGTCGCATTATTTAGCGTTCTTAAATTAGAGGCATTATTATGTTAAGTAGTATGAATGCATATGATCCTGTAAGCTGTGCAACGATACAATGTTAGTTGATGAAAAGCTGTATCTCTTGGCCTGACAGCACAGTTTCCGTAAAATACTAAACTTGCCCATCCTCAACTATCACAGGTGTCCTCCCTGTATTATGGTGTGGTACATACCCGGACCCGTTCGTCACTACAGCTTCCTTTCTGAAGTGAAGTTACCATACCCAGTACTCTTATCACCTACGTCACACAGAACTCATGACTTTATTATTAACAACAAATCAAAATGCCTCGTCTGAATGCAAGTTTGGCATATATATCTCGTACATTCGGAGTGGGCCCCATATATACAAGTACAAGTTACAAGAACTGCTCAATAAACAGTGATGTGGAATACATAGTTGTTTGTTTTCAGCGTATGTCTGAGTTGGTATTTCTGCTATCCAAAATATCTTATTGTTGATATTAATGCGTTGTTTCATAATGCAAGCAAAGACCATTTTTCGCATTGAATTCACGCTGGTGTTAATTTCAAGATTTACAGTATTACATGGCGTCATAAAGATTGGTTTCCGGCTTACTGAAAAATGGGAGGGAAGTCATTTGCTACAAGAAATCCCTGTTCTATTTGAGTCGGGACAGAAAAGTCGTGTCGCTTGCTGGTGATATTGTCACTTGTGATGCCTATGTTCAGTATTGTATTTTTTAAACTGGACTGCAGATGCTGGTGAATGGTCAGTGGTATATATTATAACGTCATGGAGATACAGAGGATAATTGAGGATGAGACATGCACCACTTTGGTCGTTTCTCCGGCAACAGACCGCAATGTTGGTATCTCAGTGGGTTAGCACTATCAAATCGGAATTTGTTCGAACAAATACATGCAGTACACGTCACAAGTGAAATACATCTTGAACGCGATGTTAAACCCCACTTCACCTCACCACTTCTGCAATATTCTGACACCTCACGATTCACTGAAATAATGTCCAAAGCGACCATGAAGCACACCAAGATGCGATTGGAATGTAAACTGTTAGCATTTATACGTTATATTGTCGTATAGTGTACATCGTAATAATTATTGCCATTCAGGTCGACTCTTTCGATACTAAGAGAAGGCGAATGCCTGATTTCATAATTGTTATTCAAACAATTATCTAGTTGCAAAGGGACTCAACTCTAGTTTTTTCTAAAAATCTGGACAAAATGGCAAATGAATACACAATGCTATTTAGAAAGTGGTCAAATGTAACAAATGTTATTATTTGGGATAATACTTTCTGAGTAAAGTACATAGTCTCGTAATTGTTTGGGTTGAGTCCCGTCCGGGATTCAAATCCACACTACCAGAGTAAGGCACCTAATCGCCAGCACACAAAGTCAGCGATCCAGCCAACTCAGCCATCGAGGCTTCCACAAACACGGAAGTCCAACAACTGGTAGTCTACATGTAGGTCACGTACTTTGTATTCACCTCTGACAAGTGTAAATTGGCACGGCTCCCATGGCCTTAAGCTACGAACGCACAATGCCATTTAGAAAGTGGTCAATTGTAACAAATGGTATATATGGGATAACACTCTCTGAGTCAAGTTCAGATTCTCGTAAATGGCAAATGTCAGAAAAGGTAGGACATGCCAACAAAATAAAAAGTGTGTTTCACTGCATCTTCATATATTCATGCCACGTAATGGGTATGATGATATCTGTGATCATATGTTGGAGCAACTTCAGAATGAAACGCTTCAATTTCTAAGATTTCTGCACCCTGCTAAAAATATGTCTAGGGGAAACACGACTGACTGGTTACACTCATCATCAGCCCATACCAACCCACTCGCCAAGACAGCGAATGGGAGTTCTCCTAGGAAGCGCTGCCTTGTCGAATCCACCAAGAACAATTCCCCAACACTGCATTACCCAGAGTGTCAGTAGGCTGCGTTCCTGGCAGCAAACCTGGGTACCCACCCAGTGTCTGTCAGAAGATTTGGAGGTACCAATGGGGGAGTCGGACAACTTGCGATGCAAGCGTAACATTTCGTAAGTGAGGTCCACCCATTTGCAGTGTATTTCCAATACTATCTGTAGTTTGGAATGTAGTGATAAGGATTCACAGGTCGAGGTCATTAAAATGGTAATTTGTAATGTCTGCCTTTTTGTATACGGAACAAACCCCGGTGTTAGAACAACACCCTTGTTTTCAACAAGAAATATTTAAGTATTTATTGGGAATTTAAGGTCATTGTCCCAGAACTGCATTCATCTTCCTTCATGTCCCAAGTGACATGGGACGGTCTATTGTTTCGCATTTCATATCATGCGGATAATTTCTATCAAGGGAGTATTCAAATTTAATTATGATTTAAAACACATTGTTAAAATATATATTAGTCATTTATTACTGAAACTAATTTCATTAACGGGAATAAATAGTGACGCGAATAAAGACTGTTCGTCTTTTGTCAAAGTCTTTATTGAAATGGCATACAAGTAACTCATTTCTTTGTCTTCTCTTCTTCGTTATGTTCATGCTTTAGGAACATCACTTTTGTCTAAAGTTTGCTCGTTTTGCAATGACACTTTTCTCTTCTGAAGTATGATTACACTGAAATATAATCACTTTTGCATTAAGTGTATACGGTTCTCCAGAATCAACACAATGATACTGAGCGCAGTCCCCGCACATACAATGATGAAGCCACCTCCGATCTGGGTCACTCCGATTGACTTCAACACTCTTTCTCTTGGACAATGTGTCAGGTTTCTGTTGACAGACCATTTTCTCCAAAGTACGTTTAGTATGCCACTCGCACTTAACTGCGACATTCTGCCATGAAGACAAGACCAGAAAAATTATATTTCTGCTTCTTGCACATAGATTTGCAATCACTACCAAATTCACATATTCCGCTCACTGTATGTTGTGTACAGAGCTATCCTTAAAATTTACGCAATAATATGATTCAATGAGTTCTGTGTATTTATGTCATTTATATTATGTCATGCTGTCAAGAGGTGAGGTGAAATGGGGTTTAACGTCGCGTCCAAGATTATTGCACTTATATAGCGACGTGCATGTACGTGTGTGTGTTTGCGTGGCTGCTTGTACTAGTCCGGACTGATGCCGATTTATAGTGCCAGCTCAATGAGATACCATGCTGCAGTTTAACATGAATACCCCACTCAGTATACTGACTCCGAGCCGACCAGTCCTTGTTTTAGCCCCTAATGCCGAGAGCCAGACAGGGTAACAACAAGTGCCACCTTTTAACGTATTTTGGTATGACGCGGCTGGAGATCGAACCCCGAACCTTCCGCTCGGAGGCGGTCATGATGACAAGAAAAAGAAATTGGGATATTCATTACTCTTTTAATTAATATTGGCGATATTTCCTTTAAAAGTTTTTCGTTAAAGTTTGCATTATTGAATCTCGATAAAAAATAGTGTGTCTGATTCTACAACAACTTACACTTTCTCGAAGTCGGCTTTCAGGGGGGACCTTTGAGGCAATCCAAATGCCAGTTGAAACCACAGTACATGTTCTCCGAGAACCTCCAATTGGAAGTCTTCGAATTCAGTCATTAGGTGATTTATGGTTGACCTATACTCCAGAAAGGCATACTTCTCACTTCTCACTCTTTTGAAATGAACCTCCGCGTTGGATTCAAGAAAAACAGGGTCGTTTGTGGATATCTTGGCCCAAATCCTTCCGTTGACACTTGATGGAAGACTTGACTGACATTGTGAAACTTCATTAGACATGAAAGGCTTCACACATTGTCCACAATGACTAAACAACCATCACAATTAACAATTTATGCCTTAAACTTGTATCGTCTCAAATGCAATCGTGTGTCTCGTAAGCTGTACTACGTAATAAGGGGCGGTCGGGTAGCCTAGTGGTTAAAGCGTTCGCTCGTCACGCCGAAGACCCGGGTTCGATTCCCGACATGGATAAAATGTGTGAAGCCCATTTCTGGTGTCCCCCGCCGTGATATTGCTGGAATATTGCTAAAAGCAGTGTAAAACCATACTCACTCACTCACTACTACGTAATAAGTCCAATTGAGTTGGACCATGCAGTTAATTGATCGTACCTCTAGTATTTGAGCAGCGATTCCACGACGTTCAATACCAACAGAGTAGTCACTGTCTAGTAGCCCCTCTAGGTCAGAGAAAGTTTTAACATCAGTTTCTGCAGACAAAGCGGCCACCAGGTTGGCACAGTAGACTGTCGTCATCACCATCAGCAACATCCACCAGGACATCACAAAAACCTTTCCGGACAGAGTTCTAGGATATTTGCTAAAACCTGCAAGCACAAGGGTGTGCAGGTATGTTAGGGAAGTAGTCTTACTGTAATGCTTTCGGTAGACCCAAGGTATTCAAAATATACATATTTCGTCCTTTTGACTACTGAAATGTTGGCACAACAAATTGTGTCATTACTAGTCATAATCCTACCGTGATTAAACCATCACCTTTCTACCTTTCTATCCTTTGTAAAATCGAGATGTACATTTACAAGTTTAGCATGAAATAAATACATCTTATGATGATTTATCGTACTGATGATTTAATAGCCAAGGATAGTAATATGTTTTGATGTACAATTTGATTGGCTACATATTCTTCAAATATAAAAAAACGTAAACACTTTTGGTCTGCACAACTCCTTTGAGATACATGTCAATCATTAATTCTATATGTGACAAATATACGACGATTTTAGATTGAACTGTATACAAATACAGAGAGAACCCTACATGCCTTGTTTAAACAGAGATCCAGTGACCTCCCAGCAAGCACTAAACAGATTCTGTTTCACTTTTTTCACAGAAGTAAAGCCCACATCTCCAGAGTCTGAAGCTGTTTCGTTCCCGCCGAAATCCACACTTTCGAGCACAGCCAACAACAGTGCACATAACCCCGCCATCAGGAGCAGAATGAGGTACACCAAAGGCCTGAATGGTAGCGCCAGAAGGAACAGGGAAGTAGTACGTTGTTTATCATGCCTCTTGTACACCACGTCAATGTACTCTGTCCGGATCGGCGGGTAAATGTATTCCATGAATTGAGATCGGCCGTCATGTATTGTTAGGTCAGAAGCGGCAAGGTCAACTTCCTGCAATATATATCATTATTCTGGGTCACAGCGAATTTGTAATCCATGTGACATCAAGACACTATAACAACCATAATGTACTTGCATGTGTTGGTGACGCGTGCCACCGGTGGGGCAGTATTGTTCTCCTTTTCGTGATATGGTCAGAAACGTACAGTCGACTCGGCTTTTAGATACGGCTTTTTGCTTTTTCTATTATGGAAAGGGTTTTGTCGCTTTAGTTTATACCCATATAAATATAGCAACTAATCGATGGTGCGATACCGACATATCATACGCATGTGTTTATGGATCACTATGAAATTGTGATGATACCAGGTGTTCGCGAAAGGATGTGCATATCCTACACCACAGGCAGCCGTCAAAAACACATGCAAGGGCAGGTCAATTGTTCACCTGAAAGAAATACGTAAATGGTACAAGTCAAAATAGGGATTTGCATCTGACATCATTCTTGTCACTGATGTGTCAAGTTTGAAATCTCCTCCACATGTCTACCATAAAACGTTTTGAAAGCTTTACTGAGGGCTTGAATTTTGTAAACTTGATCAATCAACTTCTGAGCAAAAGTCGTATGACGCTCTTTGGAATCTTGGTAGAAAGAGCATTGTATCTCAAAAGCTGTACAAAATGGCCACCCCAAAGGATGGAGCTGTGGAATATTCTTCTACATGAAGGGAAAGTTGACTATTGTTGAAGTTAAAATCATCCCTGTTTTCATACAGTCTTGTGGAGACTTTCACTCTTAATCTTTATGCATAGATCTAAATATGAAACAGATGAGTCAGTCTCTCTGGTCGCCTTTATTTCTAATTCAGAAGGGTAAATCAGTGGAAGGGAATGGGCGATTTGATTGTTTTTGAACGATATCAGATCATCGATAAACCTGAAGCTTAAGTTAAACTTCTTGGCCAAATTACCTTGTTTTAACTTTGCCAATCCGAGCCGATTCATGTGCATAAAAATAATAGTTCTAAAGGAAGGGGAGCACGATGTGTGCCCGTTAAACAACAAACCAACCAACCAACCATGTTGCGTTGATGTTATCGATGAGGAAGTCGAGCATTTCTCAGTGAACTTCAGATTCCACTTGCTTTCATCTTTCATTAATTGTCTTGAGCCTCTGAATATAGATACGTAACTGTGTCTGTGGTCAACAAAAACCCGGCCCATTGGATCAAGGAATGAAGTTGCAAATATATTTTGACAGAATGAAACTTGGTTCTTATATAAGTAGAGGTTATCACGCGAGTGTGTTTGGGGATGGTAAATATCCTGCATTAGAAATAAACATTGTATTTAGCGAGCCTTGGCGAGGGGAAGCTACTCTAACCCTAGTCTATGAGACTTCACGTAACGGTCAGACGTTGTTGACAGTCGTCTGTCCTTTCATAACGTTAAGAAGTGTAGCCAGATGTACACACAGCGACAAAACGAAACAAGGTAACAGTTCAAACATATTTCGGCCGAATCCAACCATTTTGATTTGTGGAGAAGGTTTCAAGCCAAAAAGGTCTACAAGCACAGATATAGCTACTGATCCCGCTTGGCTAGGCCTCGTGCCCTCCCAAAATTTCTCGAAATTTATATCTCCAAAGTTGCCAAAACTTATAAAATACCTTAGCTACGTCACAGTTAGACACTGATTTTCAGTATATTAGACTGTTCGTTTGATAATGATAGCAATCATCCCTGTAGTTTATCCAGATTCACGATGGTTAATTCTGACTCGATCGCCGAATGACGAGGGCGACGCCATGTTTCTTTATAAACAGTGAAAGTAGTCCTACTTGACCTTTGATATTTGCATCTCTATCCTACCCATTATATGATAAAGAATTATATGCGTAGCATATGCACACGCGATACATGCAGTTTACATGACGCCCTTGATTGATTGCATTAAGGATTATAGTAATATCTTTGAGACACCGATTTGGTGGAACATTTGCTTGACCCTGCAACGTATATATCTTTGTAAGGATACTTATGCAGCTTTGCAATCCAGCACGAAGAGGTTTGGACGTATACGTATCTTCAGATTTTAGGGGTTTTGCAGATTTCCTCTCCAGTTAACATACTGCCTTCATATGTGTATATGTCCATTATGTGATTTAAACCCATTTTCTTACAGTTAATGTAATGATGCCTTCAAATATAGTTATATTATGCAATACCTTGTCAGTGAGAAGAACAACAAACATGTGTGTGTCGTATGTAGGAGAGCTGGATGGGACGTAATTGGTTCCTTAGAATTACCACCACATAAGCTGGCAACAAGAAGTGTTATGACGTGTGATTGGATGATGTTTAAAGGTCAAGATCACTCGTGAAGAAGTTGGCGTCCCAAAGGGCTTGTGCACAACAATAACTTCAGCATTTATAATTCAGATTTGATCTTTAGACTGGCCATGGGTGAGAAAGAAAGTTAATGCAATTGTACTTTAAGTTTTGTTTATTCCAGCTATATGACGGCGGTCTGTAAATAATCGAGTCTGGATTGTACCTTAAGTGCTTCTAAATGTCTTATTATAAAATCTAGAAGCAGTGGACCTTTTCTTTCAAAGGTGTACTGTACTGGAAATTTGTTTACCAAAACCGGAAGTGATGTTTTTTCATACTGGGTTCTGGGTATATTCATACTTTTCTTTTTTATAATTTGCTTATTTTTCTAGAGCTTTTACACAGTTTTGCATGACAATTTACAGAAATAAAGCATGACAGCTCTACCCATGCTTATTAAAGTAATCTCTATTACATTTAATGACGGAAGTATACTTTGTTAACTTAGTGGAATGTTGGTGGATATTTATTATTTCTCAAGTTGAATATGACTCCTTTAGACAGAATAATGGCAGATTTAAAGGATAAATAACCAAAAAGAACATATTCTTTGGATATTGTTACCGGGTTTTTGGTTTTGTGTGATATCAGATATAAGTTTCCATGTCTCGCTAGATGGAGCTCACTTTGTTACATTCCCAAAATATATCTTTAAGATCATCTGCTTAATTAGAACAGTAGCTACAACTTGTACTGTCTTTGTAACACATTTTATTGAGAAGTTTTTCGGCAATATATGATTTAAAATTTGAATCTTGAACCACTGTAGTTTAGTCATGTTCGTGCACCTAAACGGGGTAGAATTGATCCCCTTCCTGTCTCGTTCTTCAATATCGTGTCAAAGTTCGCACTCCCATTTAGCAAAATGATTATTTCTCTCACATATATATTTTTAATAAGAATGTTTATACATACTCTTCTGTCAGCATATGAGGTAAGGTTAAAATGGTTCTTGATGCACAGGTTTCGGGAAACGATGATGATGGGGCAGCTTCAGACTTAGCATGTAATGCAAACATCTTTATCCAATTTACCGTTCTATTCAGCTGCCCCACAATTCCATCATAGGTTTCGTTGACAGGAAGTCCCCACGACTTGTCCTGTGGCTCAGTGATGCTGTAACTGAAAGGAGGAAAAATCTGGTTACTACCAAACTACATTTTTCAATATGGAGACAAAACGTATATACAAACTATTAATGGTGTTCAGTTGAGGCAAAAAAATCTCAAACTATGTACCTAAAATTAAGGGCAGCAGCGAGAGTATCCAAGACATCTATTGCATAGCCTTTGTACTGCGTTGTTCCATTATTGGTGGACTTCACAATGAACACAGATGACTGAAACATGGGGAAAAAACATCTTCCGTCCATATGAGAACAGTGTTGTATCATGTTGACTAAGGTACAGTGTTTTGCAATAACGCGGTCAGAATTCTTTTTTATCACAAAAGTAGCCCTGAAGTATTATAATTTTATGAAAACATGACTATTTTCAGTTATTCTACAGTTCCTGTACACAACAATGTCCCTTGATACAACATTGCGTGTACATTGAATGATAGACAGTGATTGGGTTTTGTACTGAGAGGCTGTGCAAAATAATCTCGTTCCAACAATTAGGCATATATGTCAACTTTTAGTGACCATCACCTCTCAGTAGCAAGTACATCTGACATATATAAACGTCATGAGTAAGCGTGAATCACAACACTGACCTTCTACTGTTTTCAGTGTTAACGGCACGAGTAATAAACCTACGCTTAAGCCACGTTAAAAAAGCAAACAGGATAATTCATTGCATGGCGCGTTTGTGTGAAGGAACGTTTCATTGGGCAGTAAACATGTATTGGCTAATTGTATGTAATCTGAGTCAACATAAGCAAGTATTTGACATCCCGTCAGGATCGATAGAAAATAAAGTGATGCAAATAGCAGCATGTCTTTGATAATGCACCATATGATTCATCCATTCGGTGGCGGCACGACAGGAGCAGCATGTAATATGTACCACAAATAGGCGGATTGATGGAAGCCATGGATTCGAAATATCAGATCGATCACAAAAGGACAAAATTATCCATTAGCCCCCCTTGTTTGCTTTCAAGTTTATATTTCTGAGAAAACATTCATCCTAGCTAGCTAGACTCATCAATTCACAAAGTTCCGTGGATGCATAACTGCAAGTTAATCAATAGAGAAAGAGTTGGGTTTAACGCTGCTTTTAACAGTATTCCAGTTATATCGCGGCGTGTCAGCTTAATGTGGGAGGAAAGCCCGAAGTGATACAGGCCTCGGATGTTTACCACTTCGGTGTAACCCAAGGGTAGGGTGCTGACAAACCTAGACACATGATCGGGGCGAACCGGGATTCGAACCCACAATCATAGGTTTCTGGCGTGTCCAAGGGACGCAACTCTGCACAGCGAATCGCGGCGCGTTAGACGACTGGGCTACCTTTGCCCCCAGATACAAACAGAGACACAAAAGCTCATAAGATCTTTTCACAAGAACTACATCTGGAAGGGTTAAGAAGGATAAAGTAAATAACCGATTCTTTTTTAAGCCGACATCCTCAGCATGTTCATTAAATTGCACAATCATACATTATTACCTTGTTGGGCAGAGGCCACATCAGACTTAGATGACACTATTTGCAGCTAGATTGGTACATATAGGTCAAAGGTTAAAGTAAATGTGTTGCTGTTAGTCATACATGGCTCTTATATGTCAGAGGTGACACAACGGATGAAGTCAAAATTCCTGATTACAAGGTTATCCAAGACGAGTCAACGTGAGTCATTTACTACGAATACTTTCAATGTTACCTCGAGAGTAGTCACCACCAAACGTCTGTTGTTGTAGCCATAGGCAGTATTAGGAAAATAGCACAGGTTGATGTTTCTTTGGTTACAAGCGGCTACTGGTACCCACTCATTTCGGGTAAGGTGGCGTTTTAAGGTAAAAACGCTCTGCAGCCAACACTTAAAAAGAAAAGTTGAAGAAACAGGGGTTGCATTCTCCATGCAAATCAATTGTGATGTGAAAACGCTTTGCAGTCACGATGGCATCGAATAACATATAAATAACACTCTGGCTTGACATAACAGTAAAATGTACACTCCAGAAACATAACTTTTAGGAACCAAACCAAGAGGACTGCAGGTAAAGAAGAAGTTAAATGTTGTGAAAGAAGAAACATTCCCATGTGACATATCATCAAAAACACAAGGAGGAACGCTTATGAAACCGTTGAGTGTTTGATCAAGGCGTACAACACAGGTTCGTCACCTGTATGTCTTCCGCAGTCAAATAAATACTTTGATCAATAACTAGAATTATGAATGATAACATTCTTCACAATAATGTTCCACCATCCAACGCAAATGTTTCAACAGTAAGTACATACATACCTTATAATGATGAGGCACTACGATTACATTTTCCAAGTAACGGAACACCTGCAGATCAACGGTGTTCTCTTCTTGACGAAGAAGTAGCCACTTTGAATGATGTCGAAAATCAGTCATTCCCCTTGTCTTAATATCGAAAGAGTCAACCTAAATGACAATGATTTCTTTCATTAAGAAATACACGACGAGTGGGGGTTGTATATCGTACCATACACTGCAGTGAGAACAAACCTTGTAGTGTTTTATTGGACTATAAACGACCACCACAAGTCGTTTATTTCTTATATGAGATATCAATATTATGTGAGGCATCTTTAATGGTGTGAATAAAATGTACAAGCTTTAAAAATATTTTCCAAAATTGTAATAATGATGACTCCCTGAATAGAATCCGACCTCGGAGATGTCGGATAATTCCAGTTCTCGAGCCTCTGGATTAAGTTTGTTATTTCCATCATATTCTCACAATCCTCACGTCGATTATCAATACCTTTTCTACTAATACCGGCCCGTGAAGATTCGGATAGAATAGGTCTTCAGCAACCCGTGCTTGCCGTAAAAGGCGACTATGCTTGTCGTAAAAGACGAGTAACGGGATCAGGTGGTCAGGCTCGCTGACTTGATTGATGCATGTCATTGATCCCATTTGCGTGGACCCGTGAAGATCCGGGGTAGAAAAGGTCTTCAGCAACCCATGATTGCCGTAAAAGGCGAATATGCTTGTCGTAAAAGGCGACTAACGGGATCGGGTGGTCAGGCTCGCGGACTTGATTGATGCATGACGATTGTCATTGGCCCAATTGCGTGGATCGATGTGCATGATGTCAACCACTGGATTGTGTGGTCCAGACTTGATTTTTTACAGACCGCCGTCATATAGCTGGAATATTGCTGAGTGCGGCGTTAAACAACAAACCAACCAACCAACAAACAAACAATTGCGTGGATCAATGCTCATGTTATCAATCACTGGATTGTCTGGTCCAGACTCGATTATTTACAGACCGTTGTCATATAGCTGGAATATTGCTGAGTACGGCGTTAAACAACAAACTAACTAATACCGATTGTCATATCTCTCCCACTTTTGGATGCGATAATTAGGTCACTTCGTTTATCTGTGTAACCCAGCTACATCTATGAGGAACAACTAACGGTACACTTCCCTCTCAAAATAACGTCGTCCAATATATGACTGCACCAAGTTGCGAGCGCATATTAGAATCTCCAGAAATGACGTCATGATAGAACAATGTTTTATCTTGAAATAAACCACGCTTAGTTCTTCATTGTTCTTTGCGATTTATCGCGTAGCTACCTTATTCTGTGCATGATCGCTTCATGGTCGCTTTGGACATTATTTCAGTAAATCGTCAGGCGTCAGCTTTATGTGGATGAATTTTTTTGTATCATATCTCCATTCCATTATGATACATACCCTGGATCAATCACCACTATCTTCCGTCCAGTTCAATTGAGACACAATACTAAAAATAGACACCCAATGTATGTATGGTGGCGAATTGGTCCTGGTACTTAACATAATTGAAATATGATACATTGGATATATGAGAACAATTTTGTTGGCAGGGTTAGAGACTCAACGCTGGAGATTTTCTCCAAATCTCATGGTATCATGCCACAGCTATGGAGCAACATTACAGAATCATCTACATTCCTCCTTTATAACAACGAGGTGATGCTGGCGAGGATAAAACACATTAAGAAAGATGTTGAAACAAACCATCTTCATTAACTCCGTCATATGCCTATGATTCATAGAAGCAACCACGTGTATTTCTGGGAAGAGAGCTTCGTGGATTTCCTGTAAGGTATCATTTGCATCCATGATGCTGAGGTCATACACAAGAAACTGGATACTGTTGGTCAGTGACTGGACATGGTCAGGTACTAAAAAGTCATTCTCTGAAACAAATAATCCTACATGTCAATAGATTAACCTAAATATTACATATGTAAATGAATGAAAACATCAACACGCATAAGACACCAACGTTGCTGTTGTCAAAGTCAGTGCATTCGTGTGGTTTTACGCCATTAATAGCAATATTCCAGCTCGGTGGTTGTAATTGTGTAATTATCTAGAATAGAAACACGACAGCCCTGCAGCCCTGTAGAATCTCTGATTAATGTAAATGTTTTACCATTCATGAGAGGATCATCTTTCCCAGGATTAAGATTTACTCTCGAAGATTTTCAGACTCTAACTAGAGGCCGCTTTCAAAGAGTCTCTGAGGTTCCGTTACCAAATTCAACTCACTATTACTGGCTCAAAAGCTCGGTGCTTCGAGCTGCTTAACACATTGCATAATACGAAAGTTTAATAAAATTGATATTACACGGGAGGGAGTTTAGTATTAAATACTTACTGTTGCCTCCTGGGCACTACATATACCTGTAATGGTAATGTTTCGAAGGTGTCACGGGGCGGTCGGGTAGAATAGTGGTTAAAGCGTTCGCTCGTCACGCCGAAGACCCGGGTTCGATTCCCGACATGGGTACAATGTGTGAAGGCCATTTCTTGCATGGGTACAATGTGTGAAGGCCATTTCTGGTTTTCCCCGCCGTGATATTGCTGGAATATTGCTAAAAACGGCGTAAAATCATACTCACTCACTCACTCACTCACTCACTCGAAGGTGTCACACAATACACATACATTATTATGGATGCAAATAACGCGATGATAGCTAAATAGAATTGTCCTGTTTGGCACATATCAATACAGAGGATTTCAGCTGTTGCAGGTGTTTTTTCACTAAATGTCATGATGATATGAATGTTATATTACCCATTGTTATATTATCAATTAGCTGGAATATTGCTGCATGCGGCATTACACAAACAAAACATCGTTCCCTTCCGCAGCTCCCCTAAATCCAGAGCGCGAGGGGTAGAAGTCTTCTAGTCGTAAAATACTATTATGGTTTCTGACATATTTTACCTGTTAATACGTGTTTTGCAAATTACGGTTGTGTTACATAAACATGCAATTACCATTGCATGTATAATTCATAGCAACACCCTCATCACTGCAAACTAAAAGCACGAAAAACGTCAAACACTAGCACTTTCAATATTTCGTAGTGAAACTATTCCGGAAAAAGTATGTGTTATTTCAATTCCAATGAGTTTCAACACAAGATGTATAAATATCGTTAATGCAAATAAATGTTACATTGTAAACTTTTAACAGAAACCTTTCAGGCTGGATAACATGAATATGCCGGAAAAACAGAACTGAAAAGATTATAGTAGCAAGACACCATTACCATTGCTCCCATGTAGTAAAATAGCAACTCTTCTCCACTGAAGTCTTTGCAATAAATGATGAATGGGTTCATCGTTCTCTGAAGCGATGACTGTGGTTAAACCTGAGAAAACGAGAGAATTCAGCAGTTAATGAATGTATGTTAATATTCGCAAAATGACGTTATTACCATGGCTGTTGTGAAACCTAAATGTTAACAAGAGAATTCAGCAGTTAACATCCAGAATACATGAATATGTCAGTGAGGATTCCGGGGTAGAAGCTAATACATTCATTAGGTGGTCAGAGTGGTTGGTTTGGTTTGTTGTTTAAAAAAATCAACCACCGATCTGGATAGTCGCCTCTTACGACAAGCATAGTCACCTCTTACGACAAGCATAGTTGCCTCTTACGACAAGCATAGACCCCTTTTATGGCAAGCATGGGTTGCTGAAGACCTATTCTACTCGGATCTTCACGGGTCGCCTCTTATGGCAAGCATGGGTTAGTGAGAACCTATTCTACCCCGGATCTTCACGGGTCGCCTTTTATGGCAAGCATGGGTTGCTGAAGACCTATTCTACCCCGGATCTTCACGGGTCTAGGTGGTCAGGTTTGGTGACTGCTTGGTTTCTTATCATCGTACCCGACGGTTTGTTCCGTTCCCCATTAAAACAATCATTCTGGTCCACACTAATATTTATGAAATATTGATGAGTCTGACGTTCAACAACAAACAAAGTATATTTTATACTTCAGGTACATTCTTCTGGAACCAGAAGATCAGATCCCTGCAGTACATTCAAGTCCATGCCGAAGAATCACCTCATCAGCAAAGTGTATGGAGACTACATTTTCCCCAACAGAAGCTCATGTTGTTTGTGCTTTGGGGCAGTTTCTAACACATGTATATTTGATTGATACATTGAACGCAAAACATTAATCTTGGGGTTAATTAAGAACTGACCTTCACTTTGTGTGAGTTCATTGGGGTATGGACCTTCATAGAGTGAGGGCCAAACTGTATGAATGTCGGAGCTTTTTTATAACAATTTCTTACCTCAAAGGATGTAGGCCAAGATCTAAACACAATTTTATTTAGTACGTGTGACTTCATGTTTACACTGACAGCCATACAACAATGGTTCCTCAAAAAGAGAGATGACATGGGTGTATGGATGCACAACTTGCTCTTCAGAAACATCTTACGCAGCACATGTGTTCAAATCATATCCTCATTAGATGAGAAAGGTCTGTAAAAAGCTACATCAGTAAGTCGGTCACAATGACAGCGAGTCATAATACATTTACATCAAGTACAAGACGTCAAAATAGCCTAAGCACGAATCGAGTCGATACTACGATAGTTTAGATGTGCATTTCTTCGTTTGTTCATTAGGATAGGCCGCAGCGAGGATATTCGTGAACAGTCATGCAGTCACCCTCTCTGATATATCTCAATGTATACTGAAACGCTGAGACCAAGAATAAAGGTTCTAAATGATCATAAAGAACGCTTATGCATGTTTTCGTGCTAGGGAATTCCCAGGGGTTTCCCCAGGAATGTGGAAGTAGTCCGTCAGTGTTTACGTCATTTCAAGAACATGGTCTCGTGAAAAACGTATGAACGTCAAATTGTGTCGTTCATACACTTATGAACGTCAATTTCGCGGTCATGTGACCGACCTCTCGTCCAATGGTAAAGCCGTATATCGTGTAAACTTGAAAATATTGTATTATAAGAGGTTAAATAAAAGCAGAAAACCCCGTCACATCTAAGGAAACTTTGCTTAGAGCAGATCTAGAGTCGATTGTACAATTCCCATCCCATCAAGACCATACGTCCATGATTACTAGCAAATAGTGATGACACCAGGTGTTCGCAAAAAGGTGAACGTATCCTGCCCTACTGATGACACACGTCACAATCACATGCAAAAGAAACGAGCAAAAGAAATGAGACCCCTGAGGCAACCACCCTGTTTCACAAAACAAATCGTTGATGATTATTTCAGCATTCAAACTCTACACTCCAATATTTTCCCACAATAATGTGATGTGTTCATTCTTTCTCCCTGGGTTTTTCTAGGATGGCTATACATCCCATAAAATCTGACTTCAGTGATAAGCAATTGATATGATGTAAGACATGCATGAGCTTGTCATCACCGTGGGGGGCACGGGTGGCCCAGTCGTCCAAGGCGCCGCGATTCGCTGTGCAGAGTTGCGTCCCTTGGGCACACCAGGAACCTATGATTGTGGGTTTCGAATCCCGGTTCGCCCCGATTATGTTTCTAGGTTTGTCAGCACCATAACCGTTCTCGTGGGTTTCACCGAAGTGGTAAACGTCTGAGACCTGCATCACTTCGGGCTTTCCTCCCACTTTAATCTGACACGCCGCGATATAACTAGAATACTGTTAAAAGCTGGGTTCAACCCAACTCACTCACTCATCACCGTGGATTTCCCACAGGCATCTTATGTTAACAACCTGAATTACGGGATTTGTAAAATGCTACAGTAGGGTTACTTTGACGCAAAACATCATAATCCCTCTCGCTGGAATACCTTTCTCAGTGGCCAAATCAGGTAGCGTTTTCTGGGCACTAGCGCATCACTTGCACGTCCCAAATTTCCCTAATCATATCAGGAGCCTCTGTTAAGCTAGACAACTGATGATGTGTCATTGTTCAGTGTTGGTGTGCATGCATGGTGGATGGGAGTTAGTGAGTAATTTTTGCTTAACGCCGCATCAGCAATCTTGCAGTTATTTGCGGCGCATGGTAGAGTTTTAGATGTGCGTGATCAATGGATAAATCATATTGCTCGGCTTAAACAAACCGTGTAACCATATCCCAATGTCAGTATTCCAGGTGAGAATAAATCACCAACTAACTAAGTTTATCGTATAAGACAACGAAATGGCTAACGTCGTCAAGCTCGGTGAACTAGTAGTTGATCGTACCTGACGTCGCGCTCGTAATTTCAATCGTAATCATCAATCATATTAAATATTGATAATGCAGAAAGGAAAAAAATAATCGATTCAATGGAGAACAAAATGGACACTTACCACCGCCGATTCCACTTCCAAAAGACACCAAAAAAATAAATGTCCAAAGAAACTGGCTTGGTCTCATAGTGAACAACACCTTGTCAGCTTCCAACCCTCATGATCAGCAGAATGAACGTTTCAGTGGGCAATTAACATGTATTGGCTAATTGTATGTAATCTGAGTCAACATAGGCAAGTATTTGACATCCGATCAGGATAGAGAGAAAATAAAGTGATGCAAATAGCAGCATGTCGTTGATAATGCACCATATGGTTCATCCATTCGGTGGCGGCACGAGAGGAGCAGCATGTAATATGTACCACAAATAGGCGGATTGATGGAAGCCATGGATTCGAAATATCAGATCGATCACAAAAGGACAAAGTTATCCATTAGCCTCCCTTGTTTGCTTTCAAATTATATTTCTGAGAAAACATTCTTCCTAGCTAGCTAGACTCATCAATTCACAAAGTTCCGTGGATGCATAAGTGCAGGTTAATCAATAGAGAGTGAGTTGGGTTTAACGCTTTTAACAGTATTCCAGTTATATCGCGGCGTGTCAGCTCAATGTGGGAGGAAAGCCCAAAGTGATGCAGGTCTCAGACGTTTACCACTTCGTTGAAACCTACGAGCACGGGTATGGTGCTGACAAACCTAGAAACATAATTGGGGCGAACCGGGATTCGAACCCACAATCATAGGTTTCTGGCGTGCCCAAGGGACGCAACTCTACACAGCGAATCGCGGCGGCTAAGACGACTGGGCCACCCGTGCCCCCAGTTAATCAATTACATACATCCATAAATAAAAGTGACAAAAACATTTCCTCTCTCCGACTACGTAGCAAGCATTGGTTTATGAATTAATATCAAACAGTGAGGATTCCAGGAGTTCCTGAAGTGCTCAGCATAACCTGCCCTACAACACATCCAAAGGGGAGTCAAAACGTTCCCATAATCATAACACAAATAGTGATGTTTGCGAAAAGGTACGTGCATCCCGACCCACCGGTGGCACCTGTCACAAACACATGCAAAGGCGAGTAATGTATAATTCAAAATTGGGAGCTGCTTCAGACTTGCTTTTTGATACATGTGCGTCAAATTTGGAAATATCCTCAACATGTCTACCATAAAAGGTTTTCAAATCTTTACTGGGGCCTTGAACCGACGCTCTTTGATATTGATATAGTCATATGGAAACATCCTACCAAACTTTGAAACCAAGTACAACTTTATGACTGTGGAAACGCACACAAAACATCTAACATTTCAGAAAGTATTTGAATATCAATATTGTCGGAAAAGTTGAATGGTTGTGTTTGTTCACGACTCAAACGGGTAACCAGAACCAAGGTCATTTACACGTATTATTGTGAGTGAGTGTGATCTATATCACAAGAGACCGCCTACGTGGTCTAGTGGTAGAGCGTCCGCCCGCAGAGCGGAAGGTCCGGGGTTCGATCCCCGACCGCGCCATACCAAAAGACGTTAAAAGATGGCACTTTTATAGCAACGTGCATGTACGTGTGTGTGTTTGTGTGGCTGCTTGTACTAGTCCGGACTGATGCCGATTTATAGTGCTAGCTCACTGAGATACCATGCTGCAGTTTAACATGAATACCCCACGCAGACACAGTATACTGACTCCGAGCCGACCAGTCCTTGTTTTAGCACCTTAATGCCGAGCGCCAGACAGGGAACAACAAGTACCATATTTTAATGTCTTTGGGTATGACGCGGTCGGGGATCGAACCCTGGACCTTCCGCTCTCCACTAGACCACGGAGGCGGTCTGGACAGGTCTAATGGTCGTACAAGGGTCGGGAGAACGTTTTAGCGACGGTTTACTCAACGTCATTACTTTGGGGGGTTGAAGAGTAATGGTATGGCGTGGCGTCACAATTCATTGGAGAACACAACTCATCGTTGTTAGTGGTATATTGAATGGCGTACGCTACCGAGACCACATCGTTCGACACCGGAACCAGCCGGTAACACCAGCTTAGTTGGTGCAATATTTGGTTGACATTTAGAACAACACCCCCAGGCTGTTTTCAGTCATCTGGTGTCTTCAATGCACCACCACTGCCTCCCCTTAATCAACGCAATTGTGGCCACACCCGATATGGGGTGGTCGGGTAGCCTAGTTGTTAAAGCGTTCGCGCGTCACGCCGAAGACCCGGGTTCGATTCCCGACATGGGTACAATGTGTGAAGCCCATTTCTGGTGTCCCCCTGCGTGATATTGCTGGAATATTGCTAAAAGGGGCGTAAAACCATACTCACTCACTCACTCACACCCGATATTGACATCTTAATTGAATTGTTACATCACCACTTTTTAGGATGTGTCGTTCTATCTATTGTTATTAGGTATAGGTATTGTGAATGAATTTGTAATGACAAAACATTGATCAGACGAATGACCGAATATTATGGTTATTTTTCAATAAATGGAGTCAGCATTTACACCACTTGCTATAAAGCACAGTTACTTTTCGCCGCTAGTATATATAAGGAAATGTCATTAGTACACAAGGAAACATCAATGTTAAATCAATTCCATCAATGGACACCGCGTGTGGTTTATATGTTTGGATAGCTCATGTAAATGTACTTGATATTCTAAAACTGATATTCATAAACCAAGAAATGATAATATAATTTTCACCAGTATGTTGCCTTTTACAAGGAATGGAATCTGTTTCGGCAGATAGTTAAAACTGATAAGCTCTAGCGTTGACGTTTTATATTTACTATAGTCGGACAAACAATTTTATATATCATGCTTAGTGTGGTTAGTAGAGTTAAGGATTTTAGGGACATTCATAGAATGTCAAAATCAGCGAAATAAAGACTTCATTCTCCATCAAAGTGTTTATTAAAATGTAATATGTTTCGTTTTTTTTGGTGGTGTTCTCTTCATTGATATTTTGAAGCATCGGGAACATCACTTTTATCGAACGTGTGCCAGTTTCTCCAAACACAGCGCAGTGGTACTGTCATCCTTTGCGGTATGATGATACTGATTCATAAGTAATTCAGTTTTGCCTTAAATGTATCAGTTTCTCCAGACACAACACAATGATACTGAGTCCAGTCCCCGCACACACGACGATGAAACCACCTCATATCTGGTTTACTGTTATTGACTTAAGGATTCGTTTTTGTAGACAATGTGTCCGGTTTCTCTTGACAGTCCATTTCGCCCAAATTACGTCTAGTATGCCACTCGCGGTGAGCTGCGACATTCTGCCAATCAGACAAGAGAAAGCTTGATATCTGATGTTTGCACACAGACGTGCACTCACGACTCCATTTACATATACCGCTCACTTAATGATGTATGCAAAGCTTAAAATTTACACAAGCTATCCTTAATATTTACACACTGAAATACACGAGTTCTTTGTTTTGGAGTCCTATATGTTTATACTGTCAAGCAGAAAATTAGGAGAATATCAGTTAATCTTCAATGAGTATTAGCACTATTATGTTCGGTGGTTTTCATTCAGGTGTCAGATATTGAAACTTGATTAATAGACTGACGATTTTAACACAACTCACACCTTCTCGAAATCGGCTTTCAGGGGGGACCTTTGAGGCAATCCAAAGGCCAGCTGTAACCATAATACACTTTCTCCTAGAACTACCAGTTGGCTGTCTTCAGCCATGATACGGTTTATATTTGATCTCAACTCCACAAAGGCATACTTCTCACTTCTCACTCTCTCGAAATGACTCTCAACATTGGAGTCAAGACACAAAGGGTCGTTGGCAGATATCTTGGCCCAAATCCTACCATGCGCACTTGATGGAAGACTTACCTGACAGTGAGAAACGTCATGAACGGTGTCATACATTGTACACGTGGGAAGTGAAACGTCTGTATTAACAACTAAAACCAACTCTTAATAACTTCACCCAAACAAGCAGCTACGTAACAGAGTAATTCTTCTAGGCAAGATACGTAGATTATTCACACTATTAATGTCTTCAGAACGTGCTGGTACAGCCGTCTCTGATTTGGAAATAAATGACGATGATGTAGGAGTTAATGCTGTAATATTTTACTACGAAACGTTGCATATGTATCAAAGACATGCTGAACTGGTGCCTTTTGATGTTTTGGTATTTCTCAAACATTGTTTTGTGCGTTTTCTTGGCAACAAACTAGATTTGCACTCAAATACGTGAATCATTTATTTCCAGAGCATAACTTGAAAACCGTTTAATATTATAAAATGAAACGTTGCATATGTATCAAACACATGCTCATATGGTTCCTTTTGATTTTTTGGTACTTCTAAACAAAATATTTGTGTGTGTTCCATTTTGTTGCTTAGTGCATTGTCTGCACAGGTTACATGAATGAAACTTATCTCAGGGATACTCGTTATACGAAAATTGGTGACATAAAATGTATTTTCCAGAGCTATGCCCCTTGCTATATGTATTGTTACAGAACTAAAGCTCTTACTCTAGGCTTTTTAACATTTACTTCATATTATTCATTTTTTAATAACTCTATATGAACATTCACATGCTAATGAACCCTATTACGGGGGTAGTGATAAAGCTGTTTTCTTCTTTTATTTGTTATCAGGTCATCATTGCGGTGTGCATTGTGTGAGTCTCATCATAAAACACACAATAAGACATAATCTAGGCTCAATTTGATGGTACAACTTATTTGGACCATGAAATTAGCTGACCCGTACAGTTAGTGACCAGATATTCCACCAGGTCTCTTCCCTGTAGAATAGTCACTGTCCAGAAGCCCCTCTAGGTCAGAGAATGGTTTAACATCAGTCGGTGCAGACAGGGCGGCTACAAGGTTCGCAGTGTAGACGTCATCACCATCAGCAACATCCAACATGACGTCACCAACACCTTCCCGGGTAGAGTTCTATGGTATTCACTAAAACCTGCAAGTATCAAACTTGTTGTAGTTGGTTATTGGGTAAATATTCTTACCACAGCGCTTTCGAAAGACCCAAGCTATTCAAATCTCTATGTTTTAAAGTCTGTTTAGTCCTACTTATTACTGAAATGTTAAGACAACAGATTGTAATCATTACTAGCAAATATATCTGTCGTGATGAAACCAACACCTTCCTTCTAAGGATTTGAGGTAATAATTAAAGATTGCAAAAGTAGAATGTACACGAAGACGTTTTACCTTGAAACACACATATTATCATAGCGTATTGAGGACTTATCATGAAAAGTCTAGGATAAACATTGTTGATGAACATATTTCAAATTTGTTTTATTTTAATGAGAGCGAGCGAGCGAGCGAGTATGGTTTTACGCCGCTTTTAGCAATATTCCAGCAATATCACGGCGGGGGACACCACAAATGGGCTTCACACATTGTACCCATGTCGGGAATCGAACACGGGTCTTCGGCGTGACGAGCGAACGCTTTAACCACTAGGCTACCCGACCGCCCCTATTTTAATGAGATATCTTACGTTGAATTGTATAGACATATGAAGAGAACCCTATATTTTTATGATTACTAGTACATTATGTACATGCCCTGTTTAAACAGGGATCCAGTGACCTCCCAGTAGGCTCTAAGCAGATTCTGCTTTACTGTCTTAAAAAAAGTCACGCCCACATCTTCAGAGCCCTCAGCTGTTTTGTGCCAAATGACATAAACACTTTGGAACACAGCGAACAACAGTGGACATAATCCCGCAATCAGGAGCAGAATGATGTACACCATGACCCTGAGTGGTAGCGCCAGATGGAACAGAGAAGTAGTACGTTGCTTGTCATGCCTCTTATACACTGCGTCAATGTACTCTATTCTGATCAGCGGATAGATGTATTCCATGAAATGAGACCGGCCTTCATTTATTCCCATGCTACAAGCAGCAAGGTCCACCTCCTACAATATATATATAATACTTCTTGGTTGCAAAGTAATATCATGGCACTGTAAATATACAATTCTAACAGGACCCGTGAAGATCCGGGGTAGAATAGGTCCTCAGCAACCCCCTAAAAGGCAACTATGCTTGTCGTAAGAGGCGACTAACGGGATCGAGTGGTCAGGCTCGCTGACTTGGTTGATGTATGTCATCGATCCCAACTGCGTGGATCGATGCTCATGTTCTCAATCACTGGATTGTCTTGTCCAGACTCGATTATTTACAGACCGCCGCCATATAGCTGGAATATTGCTGATTGCGGCGTTAAACAACCAACCAACCAACCAACCACTATAAATCTTGCATGTCATTCGTTTTAATTGCTAATAAAATAAAATATTTCTCAAATGACCAGCATGACATCAAGCAGACACTGCTATAGAGGCACGGCAACTGACATTCGAGTTCAGGGTGTGCTTAAGGCATGTTCGTATGTTTGATGCGTGGAAAAATCAAAGAACTTTGCTTTCATGAAAAAATAAAAGAAATCCTGCCTCCTCCTCATTTTTAGATAAGATTGCTTATTTTATTTATCCCGCCTTATCATACCATTGAAATAGCACTCTAACAGTAAGCGATGACAAATTAACATACAGCTATAAATGTGCTTGATTAATGCCTGAATCATACTGTCAAACATACGCATAGATTATAAGGCGACAAAAAGGCGACAAAATGTCCCTTCCCGTCATATTAGTTTAGGATTCTGTGAAATCTACAATCCCAGCTCGCTGGATTCATCCATATTTGTGGATACACAATGACAGGTTAACCAGATGGATAAATCGATAAATAAATGCGACAAAACTGTTTCATTATCAAGGACTCCATTGTACGGTGCCGACTCTACGACTATATAATAAGCATGTGTTTTATGAATGCATATCAAATAGTGATGATGCCATGTGTTCGCGAAATGGTGAGGCTCAGGGATATTACGTTATAACGCACCCTCACTCAAAACCTTATAATAATTATTATTATTATTCCGCCATATTTTGTACTGGAGCTTCCTCAACAACTAGTGACCAGAATCGATCTAACTCAACAGCAACATCTGCAGCAATGTGAAGTTGATACAACAAAAATCCTAAGGGCATAGGTTCAATGGCTTAGGGCAAATAACTTTAAACAAATTCAAGAATTTCATTTCAGCAGCATTTGTCTCCGAAACTAAAGTTCCAATGACTTCCAAAATTTGCATGCGGCAGCATAATCTGTTGCCCATCAATTGTACTTTGCCTTGACGTCCAATGTCCCTAAACCGCACCGCTTGGCAGCCATAATGTATTAAGGTTTTCGATATGCATTTTGGCACTTTTCTCACTACTTGGATGCCAAAATGTACTCCTCTGAAACAAGCACAACAATGGTTTTCATGGCAGCAAACTCGGGTACTCTCCAAAAGTCAGTTAATTATAACAGATTGGGAGAAACTAAACACGGCACCGAGATCAATGGGAGTCAGACAACTTCGTACTTGCAAGCCTGACATTCAGAAAGCGAGGTTTGTATATTTGCCATTGTTGTTCCTGAATCTTGTCAATCCTGATCACATTAGTGTTAAATGGGACAGAAAATTCAATGATATAAATGTTTTTTATTTGAATCAACAAATAGACATGGTCAGGTGCGTTGGCCTGGACATGCCTAGGGTGTATACGGACCTATTACAAACAACTGGATAAGTATCATTTGCCATGACGCCCTCTACATATCCTGGGTCGTACCATGGATGGACCTCTGAATCAAATCCACAAACATTGCGAAGACGGAAAAAAGGATCGAGCCACTACTGACTCGTGAAGATCTGGGTTAGAATAGGTCTTGTCGAAGAG
Organism: Haliotis cracherodii; assembly: GCF_022045235.1. NCBI lineage: Eukaryota > Metazoa > Mollusca > Gastropoda > Lepetellida > Haliotidae > Haliotis > Haliotis cracherodii. The sequence goes on from NW_027266267.1 coordinate 35,998,430, forward strand.
GCGACTAAAGGGATCGGGTGGTCAGGCTCGATGGCTTGGTTGATGGATGTCATCGTATCTCAATTGCGTGGATCGATGCTCATGATGTCAATCACTGGATCGATTTTTTTACAGACCGCCGTCACATAGCTGGACTATTGCTGAGTGCAGCGTTAAACAACAAACAAACAAACTACAACTACTACTACTACTGGTCTTCAGCAATCCATGATCCATGATGAGGCGAACAGTGGTGAGTGCAGCGTTAAACAGCAAAACGCACACAAACAAACTACTGCTACTACTAATACTACTACTAAGAATAATAATAATCTTATTAATAATTTTGTTCGCTCGCAGGTAATGGTAATGGTTGGACATTTATAAAGGTCATTTGTAGATAAAGGTCATTTATAAAGGTCATTTGTAGATATGACCAGGCCTTTTCCAGACAAGGACAGGCAATTGATAAAGAAACAAGTAATTAGTGGAGTTGATGCGGCCATTGGTCGGCAAGGTCAAGTCACTGGTAAACTCACACTGGTCATTACCTGAAAATAAGTGTGTTTACCGCTTCAAGAAGGATTTACTGTTGGTCAGTGGTTCTTGCCCTGATCATGGCGGGGCCACGATAGGTAAAAATCGTTAGTGACCTACATGCATGTAAAAGCTGTGGTGAAGTGAGGATTAACGTCGCGTTCAAGATTATTGCACTTATATACACGTGTGTGTGTGTGTGTGTGTTTTGTTATGACGCGGCCGTGGGTCAAACCCCGGACCTTCCGCTATCCGGGCTGACGCTCTACCACTAGGCCAGGGAGGCGGTCACATACAGGTAAAAGGCAACGTCAAAATGAAGGTCATACTTTATGAAAGCCAAAATAAAATGGCTTTTTTCTGAAGAAATGTTGTAAGTCTTTTGCATAAAGTGCTGTGACAACGTGGGGACAAATGATGAATCTTATAATCTCAGAAGTAGGTCATAGGTATCTATTTTCTATGAGTAGTGTATGCTTTTTTTTCCTTCTTACATTCAATTCCAACAAAGGACATATTTGCGGGGGTTTTTTATACTGGATAGACCTTGAAAATGATCTCGAAATTCTTGAAACTCAAATTAATAACGCAATAAATGTTTACTGTAGTGGGATAAAATACGGTACATATCATCTTTAGTGTGGTGATGATTGGTTAGGATTCAGATGACTGAAATTGTCTTTTTTGGTCTGCTTTTTTGTGTGCTAAACAATTCCCCTTGTTCGATCATGTGATTGGTTAAGATTGAAGATTGAAGGTCAGTAAACCGGAAGTGCATACAAATTCCTTATTTGTTTAGATTTTTGCTTCAGAGTGACAAAAACATCTCAACAAGTCTGAATTATAGGTGGCACGACTTCAACTTTTCTATAGTCAAGTTGCCCCAAATGTTGAGCAGTATACCAGCAACTACAGCCTTTGGTGTCTTAATTTCACAACTTTAAATGAGGTACACTCGAGCTTCCTCTTTCCACGAAGACTTCAAAGAGCGACAGACCATTCTTGTTCCAAAGCTTTTCGATCAAGGTTACAGCATTCAATCCTCGGTGAATCTCTGAAAAAGTTTTATTGTAGACACGGGGAGGACATTTCCAAATGAGGTGCATATGATCCCTTGTTTGTTTTTTTCAGGTAAAACATGGCACTTTGTGTTGTTTTGCATTTCTGTATGCATATGAAGAATAATTTCGCATAAATTTCATTCAGAATATAATCGAATATGTCTATCGTCGAAAACACATTGATAATACATATCCGTAAAATACTAATATTATTCACATTAATTTCATTTTGCACTGGTATAAACAATAAAGAGAATAAAAATTATTCATCCTTTGGCAAAGTCCTTATTAAAATGATAATTCTTCTGCTTGTCTAGTTCTAATCTGTTATTTTAATGCATCAGGAACATCACTTTTTTCAAGTTTGCTAATTTCAAAATGATACTATTCTCTTCTGTGGTACAGTATGATGATACTGATTCATAAATAAATCAGTTTTGCCTTAAATGTATCAGTTTCTCCAGACACAACACAATGATACTGAGTCCAGTCCCCGCACACACGACGATGAAACCACCTCCCATCTGGGTCACAGTGATTGACTTAAGGATTCGTTTTTGTAGACAATGTGTCCTGTTTCTTTTGACAGTCCATTTCGCCCAAATTACGTCTAGTATACCACTCGCGGCGAGCTGCGACATTCTGACAAGGAGACAAGAAAAAGCTTGAGTTCTGCTGTTTGCACACAGACTTGCAATCACTACTCCATTCACATATACCGCTCATTTTATGGCCTGCACAAAGTTGTCTTTAACATTAACACACCAAAATACCAAATAATGCGATTCTACCACTTCTGCTGTCAAGGAAATAATTTGGGAAACTTTAATTACAAGTAAAGTAATATTTGCAATATTTTCGTTTGATGTATTTCATTGCAGTTTTAATTAATTTCTTGATTTATAGTGGTTGACTGATGATTTTACCACAACTTACACCTTCTCGAAGTCGGCTTTCAGGGGCGACCTCTGAGGCAATCCAAATGCCAGTTGTAGCCATAGTACACTTTCTCCTAGAAGCTCCAATTGGCAGTCTTCAGCCATTAGGCGGTTTATGATTGAACTATGCCCCAGAAAGGCATACTTCTCACTTCTCACTCTTTTGAAATGAACCCCAACGTTGGATTCAAGAAAAACAGGGACGTTAGCAGATATCTTGGACCAAATCCTTCCATTGACACTTGATGGAACACTTGACTGATAGTGAGAAACTTCATTAGAAATTAATACCTTTATACATTGTACATAATGCTTTTAACAAAACTCAACTACATAACAGTGTCTCTCATCACAACCAGTGTCTCAGTTACTATTCAAACCAGTCATGTCATAGAAATAAAGAATCACAACACGCTGATACCGCCCTCAACTGAATTTTGGAATCGAATAACTTATTTCAATAGTGATCAGGGCACAGTCATTGTGTGTATTATTAGTGTCTTATTTTTTAATATATCCAGTTATATGTACAACAATGCTAACTTCTCACAAACTGTACCAACTGATTTGGACCATGTAGCTCACCCATACCTTTAGAGTATGACTGTTAATACCAATTCTTATACCAACAGAATAGTCACTGTCCAGAAGCCCCTCTACGTCGGAGAAAGGTTTAACATCAGTCTGTACAGACATAGCGGCCACCAGGTTGGCACAGTAGACCGTTGTCATCACCATCAGCAGCATCCACCACGACGTCACCAACACCTTCCCGGGCAGAGTTCTAGGATATTTACTAAAACCTGCAAGTACAAAAGTGAGTGGGTATCTCCGGGAAATATTCTAATGGTAACACTTCTGATAGACCCTATATATTCAAAATGTTTCCATCTACATGTCTTGACGTCTGTTTAGTCCTTATTATTTTGCTGAAATGTAGTCATGACCAGTAAATATATCCACCATGATTAAACCAACACCGTTCCATCTAAAGATTGTGAAAGTAAAAGGTACAGGTACACGTTGTACCTTGAAACATAAATCTCATCATAATGTATCGAGGATTTAATAGCCTAGGGCACATATATGTTTTCATGTACAATTTATTTAACTGCATAGTCATCAAATTTAGAAAAAGACAAAAAACCTTTGATCTGCTTTGGGCTATATGACAACCATTCATTTCCTGTATAGGATCATTGTACATGAAGAATGATTTAAGGGTGAATTGTTTAAAAAATATAGAGAGAGAACTCAATATCATGATGCAGTTCTTTTGGTACATGCCCTGTCGAAACAGAGATCCAGTGACCTCCCAGCAAGCCCCCAACAAATTCTGTTTCACTTTCTTCACAGAAGTAAAGCCCTCATCTTCAGACTCTGCTGCCGTTTCGTTCCAGCCGAAATCCTCATTTTCGAACACAGCCAACAACAGTGTACATAACCCCGCCATCAGGAGCAGAATGAGGACCGCCATGGGCCTGAGTGGTAGCGCCAGAAGGAACAGGGAAGTAGAACGTTGTTTATCATGCCTCTTGTACACCACGTCAATGTACTCTGTCCGGATCGGCGGGTAAATGTATTCCATGAAAGCAGATCGGCCTTCATTTATTATTAGGTTACAAGCGGCAAGGTCTACCTCCTACAAAATATATAATTATCATAGGGTTAGAATAGACTTGTCTTATTTTGGCATAAAAGTATATTTTTATCTTTTTTATTAAAGTATCAGTATAAGTCATCAAATAGATACAGTCCACTGACTGTTCGACGTCAACTGGTAATCAGACAAGTCACCGAGTCCACTTTAGTCGCAACTTACGATAAACACCTGGGCAAATTAGACCTATTCTTTATGGGCTCCAACGAACTAGCATAAAGGTATCTCCGTGCTTAAATTCGTTTTTATGATGGAAATGTTTGAGGCATTCAGTTTTGATTGTTTGTTGTTAAATGCCGCTCTAAGCAATATTCCAGCTGTATGGCGGCGGCCAGTAAATAATCGAGTCTGGACCAGACAATCCAGTATCTAACATCATGATAATTGATCCACGCAATTGGGATACGATGACATGGATCAACCAAGTCAGCGAGCCAGACCACCCGATCCCGGCCCGTTAGTCGCCTCTTTCGACAAGCATAGTCGCCTTTTATGGCAAGCATGTGTTGATGAAGACCTATTCTACCCCGGGTCTTCGCAGGTCGATTGACATCGTGAGCATCGATCCAAGCTATTGGGATACGATCACATTCATGAACCAAGCCAGCGAGTCTGACCACCCGATCCTGTTAGTCGCCTCTTACGACAATATACGATGGGGATGGGGCTACTTCTGATATTGCATGTAATGTGAACACATTTCGGGTTAATCTTAACTACCGTCCTGTTTAGCTGCCTCACAATTCCATCATATGTGTCGTTGATAGGGACTCCCCACGACTGATCCTGTGGTTCAGTGATAAAATAACTGGAATGGGAAGAAAAATTCATACTGTAAATTGTTACCTCCAAACTATCATTAAAGGGACAGAATTTTGATACATTTGATAGTGTTAAGGTGGAGCCAGAATAAACTAAAAGTGTCTTACCTAAAGTTGAGGCTAGCCGCGATTGTATCCAAGACATCTATTGCATATCCTTTATACTGCGTTGTTCCATTGTTAATGGACTTCACAGTGTAGAAAGTTGACAAAAACATAGGGAGAAGCATCTACCGTCTATATGAGATCATGGATGAGGGTTATATCATAAAGACTAAGTTCAAGTGTTTTACAGTAATACGATCCAAGACAGCAATCCTAATATATTCGTCAGAACGATTTTGTCAAAAGAGTAGTCGTGAAGTATTATAATTTAATGAAAACAAGATTCTGTTATTCTATTCTTCCTGCACACACACACACAACTCCTGTGTTAAATTATTGTGTGTACAACGACTGAAACACAATGACTGGATGTTGTTCTAAGAAGCTGTGCAAAATAATTTCGTTTATACAATTCCACTTATTGGTCACATGTTAAAACTTGTAGTAACCATCACCTCTCAACAGTCAGTGTAGCAAACAGATTTGGCATCTTAGAAACGTCACGAGTAAGGATGGAGTCACAACACTGACCCACGAATCATTCATGGCACTTGGAAGGAACCTATGCATATGCCAAGTTAAAATTGAAAACATGATAATGACCAATTTAAAAGTAAATAGGCATGTGTGATGTTCCATTTGCGTGTCTAACTTCTCAGTAAAACTTTTGGGTCGGAAAAGGTACAAGTATGGACCCAAGAGCTCATAAAATGTCTTTTACATAAAATCAGTCAAATTGTTCATACAAGAGTGAAGAAACATAAGGAAAAACATACTTTGTACTAAGCTGATGTCCCCACAGCGTAATCATAAAATTACAGGGCGGATGGGTAGCCTAGTGGTTAAAGCGTTCTCTCGTCACGCCGAAGAACCGGGTTCGATTCCCCACATTGGTACAATGTGTGAAGCCCATTTCTGTTGTCCGCCGCCATGATATCGCTGGAATATTGCTAAAAGCGGCGTAAAACCATATTTCATCACTCATTTATTAACTTACACAATAAAATATGATTATCTGGTTAGGCAGACGCTTTGATCAAGACTCAAACGGCGTTGTTTAAAATCATACCAGAATTATTCGAGTAGTTTTGGAGAAACAGCATTTGTGATCATTAATGCAAAGATTTACTTTCATAGGAAAGATCGTTTCTGACGAGATATCAAAAAGCCAACTATGTATGACCAGACGACGAGAAAAGCACCATTACAGGTAAGCTCAACATTTCTGGTTTCAAGCGTATCTATGATAACGTCATTTACCTCGAGAGTAGTCACCAACAAACGTCTGTTGTTGTAACCATAGGCAGCATTAGGAAAATAGCACAGGTTGATGTTTCTTTGGCTACAAGCGGCTACTGGTACCCACTCATTTCGGGCAAGGTGATGTTTTAAGGTAAGAACGCTTTTCATCCAACACTGAAAGACATATTCAGCACAAGTTCGAAGAAAGATTTCAAACATTTTTATGTCAAGATGACATGTAATAGCATTAAAATGCCCCCTCACCAAATCCAAAAGATCTATGCACTGCCCAGCCATCGATAAAAGTGCTGGTATTATAAGTTTCCTACTTTTCGAAATTAATCGTAATATGGACGCACCCAAATATGGCAAGCAAAATCAAATAAGCGCCCTTGTTTGAAATCTAAATGACCAATAATTCATATCATTGGCACATTCTAGACACTTTACAATCCAAACCCAGAGAACTGCAGGATAAGAAGATGTTGTGAAACAAGAGATATTCTCAAGTACGCCATCATCAGTTGCAGGAACCCTTATGAGAATGTTAAGAGTCGTGCTCAGTTTGCCAAAGATCTTGTTCATCAGGTGTATGTCTATCGTAGCCAAATAATTACCTAGATCGAGATGTAGAATTATGAATGATAACATACTGTGCAGTTATGCAACACCATCAAACGCAAATGTTTCAATTAATTGAGCATACATACCTTATAATGATGAAGCACTGCTACAACATTTTCCAAGTAAATGAACTCCGGTAGATCAACGGTGTTCTCTTCTTCATAAAGAAGTAGCCACTTTGAATGATGTCGAAAATCAGTCATTCCCCTTGTCTTTATATCGAAAGAGTCGACCTAAATCACAATGATTTCTATGATGTCCAATAAGCAATAATAACACAGATAAATGCCCAAATGTTACATTCCATGAGCATCTTCAAAATCGGGAATGATATATTTAGTTTGTCTCATGGTCGGTTTGAACATTATTTCAGCGAGGCGTGAGGTGTCACCTTACTGTAGAAGAAAGGGCGAAAGTAGCGCAAGTCACATCCTCACTTATATTGTGTATCGTGTGTCCATTCCATTATGATATATACCCTATTTCCAGTTCATTTCAAATGACACAATACCAAAATTAGACATCCAATGAAATTAGTGAGTGAGTTAATATTTAAAGTCAGATCGGCAATACTTCAGCCATATCCTGACTTGAACAAGTTATGCATTTATATTACATATTAAAAAAATGCTGTCAAAGGGCAGTACAGCACGAGTGATATATTACAGATTATACCTTTAAATCTAGTTTAATTACAGTAAAATGATCATATTATGAGAGATGACACATTATAAACACAGACTACAGATCACAAACAACTAAAGTTAGGCCACCATACCAGGGACCATGGGGACTTTGCTTCCTGCATGGTTCCCCAGCATGATTTACACCATCCCAAGATTCTGCAGTTTTGGTGTATTGTTCCAGGTATATATTACACCAGAACAGAGCTATGATACATTGGATGTATGATGATGTACAAGTGTTAGCATTTTGCGGAAAATGTGTTGGCAGGCCAAGAGACACAATGTGACAATTGTATCCTTCCACAGCAACTTTTCAGCAATATTACAGGATCATATAACTTAATTCTACACATGACATTCTGGTGAGGATACCATATAAAGCTAAAAATATTGAAACAAACCATTTTCATTAGCTCGATCATATGGCTATGACTCATAGAAGCAACTACGTGTATTTCTGGGAAGAGAGCTTCGTGGATTTCCTGTAAGGTATTATTCGCATCCATGACGCTGAGGTCATACACAAGAAACTGGATACTGTTGGTCAAAGACGTGATACGAGCAGGTACTAAACAGTCATTCTCTGAAACAAATAATCAAAGCATTTACCCGTCATGTCAAAAGTGAAATGCGTTTATAGAGATTGCATATACTAGTGAATGAAAACAAAGGCAGGCATAAGACACCAACGATTCGTTCATCAAACTGAGTCAGTGAGTACAGTTTGATGCCCTTACAGCAATATTCCAGCAATTTGGTTATACTTGTGTAATTGTCTGAAACAGAAACACAAAAGCAGTATCTCTGATCAATGTAAAATGTTAACGTTTTACCATTCATTGAAGCTACATCTTACTCAGGATTAAGACTGAAAGGTATGTAGATGTACCCCATGAGAGTTTCTTAGGCTCTGCTACCAATAACTTTTATTCACTCCTTCTGGCTTAAACACTGAGATCAAGTATATCTAACCAATTTACGTAAACTGTTCATGCATTACGTGCATTTTGAACTTTTTTCTTCATTCTACAACAATATCAGAAAACCAGAATTGTACAATGCTGGTGAATCGAGTCTAACCAGTGAAAGTCTTAAACTCTAGGCTTCCACAACGCCTCTTGTTTAAAAAAATGACAGAGTAAATGTTGTTTATCAGAACGACGTGACACGTAGCTACATATGGTGTGTGTTCAGTTATATGACATATTGATAGCAATAATTATGACGTTTCAAAAAGAAAAATAGGCACTTTACATATCTACAAAACATTTAGCTTTCTAAAATGAAGAGGTTACGAAAAGTCATTGTTTCAGGATGATGAGCTTCGAAGCTGTTTTCGAAGTTCTATCAATCAAGCAAACAGTTCTGAAAAGAGAAGCACGAGGAAACTTACCTAACAGGGCCAAGAGTCTATCTAATAATGAAATCAACATTATGTGTGATGCCGTCACTTGACGAGGTGGGGAGATGTTCTAAAAGTCTGCTCTGATTCTGACTCTGGTAAAGTGTTCATCAAGTACAATGAACGACATAAAAAGACACGCACTGGCAATGACACGGGTAATGTCCGTGACGTGGCTCCCCGTTGGACCCGTTGAAAAAAATTAACTAGGCTCAATTATGAAAAGATTATCCCATTCAATGTGAAGCAATGGAAAACGTGTCACAAATCACCTGGCCAGGAAAACCATGATTCAATCACTCCAGGAGTGAAATCATGCAAATTCCAGGTCACAATAACATCAAAAAGTGTAAAAAAAACTACAGCAGTACTAGCGTACAACATTGTGAGCTCTTTTCCAACACTCGCGGCGACTTTGCCCTTCCCGAAAGCACCTCTCGTTCTGTCAATGTACTGACAAAGGCACACAAGGTCCAGGCTTCTGAAAACGAATTGACCCTTGGACACGTGTCAGGTAATTCTTGTTGTCATTTAATTATTTCCCCACAAAACAGACATACAAGGTCGCTGCCGGGACAAAGACGAATAAGTTGAAGCGATTTGCTTTGTAGCATCGAGTGGATATGATGCACCCCCTGAGGGGACACTTGAACCTGGGTCGGATCCGTTTGGGTTTCGGATGTTTCTCTCTTGAGGGATGGTGCTGCTGTTGCTGTATCAACGTCAGTCTGTACCGGCTGGCTATCTTGCGTGTCAATAGGCCCCAGAAACTCCTTCCTGAGAGACATACTGAAACGAAGACACTGTTTCCTTCAACAGCTTCGTCGGTAAGACTGTGGATTGATATGTTCTTCACTGTGTCAAAACTGTGACCCAGTAATTGAGGGTAAATACACGGACTGTGCAAATGTTTTTGGTGATGTCAGGTTGAGGGTCAACTAGCTCGTAGGCATAGTTCTTGGGACCTGCTGACACAAAGGTACAGATGCTGTTTCCCTTATCCAGCTCATCGGTGAGATCCCCCAAACTATCACCTAGGAGAGGGTTCCAGGTCAGTAGACGGTGAATGAAATTGATGCTGGCTGTATCAAAGTTCAACGCACGTCGACCCAAGGACTTCATGTATGAATAAAGCTTGAGATGTGCTTGAGCTGTCACCCAGGTTGCCATGACATCATTGTATGCAGGATGTGGCTCGTGAGATTTCTTCTAAGATGCGTAGGTGACACATAGTACATTTCCATTGATGTTGAGATAATGCTGAGGGCAAAGAACCTCAGGGGTGCACTGATGTATTCCATTCTTCAAAACCCTTGACATTGACCAAACCTCCCCCAGTGGTTGGTGAGACACGCTTCAGCTAAAGCAAGTAATCGAGGATTATTGTGGATTTTTAGAGACCTTTCAGACGCAGGTCGCTGATGTCGCTGATGTTGGTATCTGTATCTTAACATCCCTCTGGCCTCTTGTTTGTTCTTGAAGAAGTTGTTCACTTAGTTAGCAAACAGGCTCCCTCTTAATTGACAAAATCGTAGGTGGATAGGGTGTCAAAGGTCCTAGCCTCATAGATGTATAGCAGTGATAGCCACAATTTTCAGCTGTTGAACTTTTGACCCAAGCTCGGTCATCATCACTGTGAAGGCAGGAACCATCCAACTGGCCTTCAGCACAAGTGCGACACAGAGGAAATAGCAACTTGTCATGGACGCGGTAAGACAGAACAGAGTGGTAGAGGTGAATAGGTGGCAATACCAAGCATTTGATCAGGCCATGAGAACTGACATTATGTGGAAAGTACCATATTTGCAAATGTAAGGAGAGAGAGAACAGACATCTATATATTCAATGATTTCATCTGGTTTGGCTTCGTGGAACAACTTGGTGGCATTCGTCCTCCAAAGAAAGCCCCTCTGTGATCTAACGCCTCTGGCATTTAAGCACGTGGACCTTGCAGTGTAGTCTGTTCTTGCACATCCCCCTGGATCACCACTTGTCAGACAATACAGGGTATGATTATACTGTTCCCAATGCATTGTACCCAAGGTCGCGTGTTTTTCACTTCGATCTGTCTTCTAACAGCGAGGATCACTGACCTTGTGTGCTGGCGATTTGGTGCTTCACTCTGGCAAGTGTGGGTTCGAATCCAAAGTACGAGAATCTGTACTTAACGAAGAAAGTGTTATCCCAAATATAACATTTGTGTCATTTGACCACTATCTATAATGGCATTGTGTACTGACGTATAAGATAGCTACGCGATAAATCGCAAAGAACAATGAAATGTGGTGTATTCACGATAAAGCATTGTTCTATCGTGACGTAATTTCTGGAGATTCGAACATGTGTTCACATCTTGAGGACGTCGTATTTTGCTCGACGTTGTTTCTGAGAGGAGAGTGTCCATTGAATGGTTCCCCATAGATGTAGCTGGGCAAAGCAGATAACGCGATGGCCGAACGATCGCATCCAAGAACGGTTTATTCGCCCTGTTATTGAACGATTAACAACCCCCACGCCTTTTCTGGAATACCTGGAATATTGCTGCATTCGGCATTAAAGAAACCAACAAGCAAAATATACTTCCAGTTGTGCTGAATAGGCCATTCACTGTGTGAATATCGCCCAAACACTAGCACCTTTCATATTTAATAGAGAAACTTTTCTAGAGTGAGTATATATCATTTCAGTTCTTTTCAGTTTCAAAACAATGTGCATACATATATTTAATACATATGAATTTCGAACTGTAATGTTAGACTAGACACGTATCACATCACATGAATAAACGAACTGAAAAGCATATGGTAAAAGGACAGATCATTACCATTGCTCCCATGTAGTAAAATAGCCACTCTTCTCCACTGAAGTCTTTTCAATAAATGATGAAAGGGTTCACCGTTCTTTGAAGCCATGTTTGCCGTGAAACCTAAATGATAACAAGATAAGTCAGCAGTTCACATCTAGGAGGGGGCTGTCGGGTAGCCTAGTGGTTAAAGCGTTCGCTCGTCACGCCGAAGACCCAGGTTCGATCCCCGACATGGGTACAATGTGTGGAGCCCATTACTGGTGTCCCCCGCCGTGATATTGGTGGAATATTGCAAAAAGCGGCGTAAAACCATACTCACTCACTCACATGCAGGATACATGAATCTGTCAGTGAGGTTTCCAGGTCACAACAGGTTCCCAGACACCTATACTATTTGATCGAGGCAAAAACATTCATCAAGTTGACTTTGTTGAATGCTTGTCATAGTACCCCGACGGCTTGTGGGGTTGCTCATTTTAACAATCACTGGAATTTCTGGCAAGATTTTTCGGGAATATTGGTTAGTCTCACGTTATACAAATGTATATAATGATTGTGCTTTTGTTGTTTCACGCCGCACTCAGTAATGTTCCAGCTATGTGACGGCAGTTTCTGAATAATCGAGCCTGGACCAGAGTCCAGTGATTGACATCATGAGCAATTGGGATACGACGACATACATCAACCAAGTCAGCGAGCCTGACCACCCGATTCTGTTAGTCGGCTCTTACGGGGGGGGGGGGGGGGGGGGGGGTTGTGTAATAAGAGGTAAAAGAAACGAGACGACTGAGACAACCATCAGTGTCAGTGATGTTGGGAATCGAACCCGGGTCTTCGGCGTGACGGGCGAACGCTTTAACCACTAGGCTACCCGACCGCCCCGAGACAACTATCGACGTGGGTCATTTCATCGTCACAATAAAATATTTTCATCATACCTTCTCCCTAGGTTTCCCTAGGAACTTTATATTGATCACACATACACTCCCTAAATTACAGGACTTTGTGAAAGAGCAACAACAGCGTGATCATTCCTTCTCCATCTGACTGTCTGATAATCAATGGTTGCTATGCATGACATGCACATCTGTCATCACAGTAGAGTGTTCCACAAACACACCCTAAATTACGGGGATTAGCGGCATAACTACAATACCGTTACGTTGACGCGAAACAAGAGAATTCCTCTCGCCAGAATAGTATTCTCAATAATCAGGCTGGAAAGGAAAGCTGATTTTCTCAGGAATGGGCGCTTGTCACTTGTGTTTCCCGCGTCAAATGAGCAATTCTTTTATCAATAACTAAAGAATCCCTACTTCCCTCCTTACGTTTTTCTTAGAAACATATAGTATATTTATGCAACCCTAGCAGAGCATTTGATTAACTCTCTGACATCTTTAAATGTGCATTATTCATGGATAAATCATAGTGTTTGTTTTATACATACTGTGTAACTTCAGTCCAATGTCAGAATCCCAGATAAAAATAATATCGATATCCAACTAAGCTTATAGTTTGAGGCGAGAAAAAGCTTCGCGTGGTCAAGATCAGTGAATTGGTTGATCGTGTGTTTCCGTACCCTGATTTTGTGCTTGTAAAATCAATCGTAAACATCAATCATATGAAATATTGATGAAAAATCAAAAATGTACATGAAAAACAGTTACTGATTAAATGGAGAACAAAGCAGACACTTACCATCGCCGATTCCACCTCCAATAAACACCAAAAAATAACATGGCAATAGAAACTGTCTTGGTCTCATGGCGAAAAACACCTTGTCCGCTGCTTATCCTCTGCAGAATAGAAGTTTCAGTGCGCAGTTGATGTGTACCGGCTAATGGCATCTTAAGTAGGTCTAACATAGGTAAATATTTGACATCCTATTAGAAAAGATAGGAAATAAAGTGATGTAATTAGCAGCATGTCAGTGAGTACGCATCATATGACAATCCAATCGGTGGCAGCCAGACAGGAGCGACACTAATAGGGGCATTTGTGGTAGCCATGGACTCGAAATATCAGATCCATTACAAAAGACAAAGTCATCCATTCCTTCCTTGTATGCATACAACTTTATATTATTCTTGGTTTGTGTGAAAACAAGTTCAGCAATGGTTATACGTTTTTCTATCTCCTTGATTGAATGGATGGAATTTTAGGGCCGTCCAAACCTAGGGGCATCATCAAGGCTTGTCTTACAAGCCCGAAACATAGCTGTCCAACGTTTAACAGTGGAATAGCTAGGGCTCTTGTGAGATGCGGTCATGAATTTCTTGGGGAGTGCTATTGTCTGAAGTAAAACATTTGACTGCTCAGTACTCGTTCTTTTCCATTTCTCTGTCCATTTGAACCCCAGTCATGTTCAAATGGCTGTCACTAATACATGAACGCCCTCAACAGACCAAATACATTTGCAATGAACTACCCAAACAATGTACTATATTGACTATTTAACATTTCTTATTGACCTTAGTTGAAAGTTAGTCAGGCTTAGAACTTTTCTACCAGCCCTCGTAGAACAAGTCTGTGCTGTCTTCATCATAAAGACACACCAGGACATTTGAGGATCATAGGAAAAGTACAAGCTCTCAAGTCTACATATTTATAATTGAGTTGGCATTGACATTCAGCTATTTTTCACCTGAATCCTTAAAAATATATGCGTTATGTGAAAAACTTATAAACAAATAATACCCTTAAAGAAAATTGCCTACAAAACATGAATGAAGTGCTTTAAGGCCAAGACAGAGGAGAGAAATTCTTGCTTCACCATCACCTCAGATATTAAAAGGTAAAAACGCAGAAAGCAGAGCAAAACACAGGGTTCAATGTCACAGTTATTCAAAAGAATTCAGCAAAATATCAGAAAGCCAAAGTTGAAACAATTCTGAAAAGCATGAAACAACTAAACATAGCCATTCCCAGATTGCACCAATTCAAGATCTGAAACAGTTCAAACAATATCTACTTAAAGACTCTCTTCTTTGAAACTAACTGTAGGCAATAGTGCATCAAAACTATATTGCTTTACCAAATGCACCAAGTTGATGCAGCAGAAATGTGGCGAAATGTGTACCAGTCAAGAGGAATTTACTTACTGTGGACATGATCGGTGATAAACTCGTTAACAAGAGCACATGGTCCATCTGTTATGAGTCCATCTGTTATGAGAACCATGGGCAAACCTTCCAGCCTTATGACTGAGTGAGTGAGTGAGTTGGGTTTAACGCCGCTTTTATCAGTATTCCAGTCATATCGCGGCGTGTCAGCTTAATGTGGGAGGAAAGCCCGAGGTGATGCAGGTCTCAGACGTTTACCACTTCGGTGAAACCCACGGGCACGGGTATGGTGCTGACAAACCTAGAAACATAATCGGGGCGAACCGGGATTCGAACCCACAATCATAGGTTTCTGGCGTGCCCAGATGACGCACGTCTGCACAGCGAATCGCGGCGCCTTAGACGACTGGGCCACCCGTGCCCCCCCCCCCCCCCCCCCCCCCCCCCCCCCCCCCCTTATGACTGAAGACATATAATCCCAGACTGTTCAGGATTGAGGTCTGTGGTACCATTTGTTTTGGACATGTTTACAATATGCAGACCAGTCTATGTTTCGAGCAGCAAGTGCATATACACATTAGAAAGTATGTTTGCTATGATTATGCACACCAGCAATAACCAGCCATCTCCATTACAGAGACAGAGATTGTCAGATACCACGCAGATAATGAGGTAAGTATTCTAGTTCACCTGTAAAACACTGCTGCTAAAATCTAAACAATATGTTTTTGTGTTGCCACAACAGTTGATGTAAACAATATTTCTTTGTATTGCCACAACAGTTGTTGTAAACAATATTTCTTTGTATTGACAGAACAGTTGATGTAAACAATATTTCTCAGACGTTTACCACTTCGGTGAAACACACGGGCACGGGTATGGTGCTGACAAACCTAGAAACATGATCGGGGCCAACCGGGATTCGAACCCACAATCATAGGTTTCTGGCGTGCCCAAGGGACGCAACTCTGCACAGCGAATCGCGGCGCCTTAGACGACTGGGCCACCCGTGCCCCCTTTCCTCATTATACTTAACAGGCTTTCACATTTCAAGGTCCTGATTCAAAGGGTTTTTTGTGTTGCCACAACAGTTGATATAAACAATATTTCTTTGTGTCGCCACAACAGTTGAAGTGATCAATATTTCTTTATGTTGTCACAACAGTTGATGTTAACAATATGCCTTTGCGTTGCCACAACAGTTGAGGTAAACAATATTTCTTTGTGTGGCCACAACAGTTGATGTAAACAATATTTCTTGGTGTTGCCACAACAGTTGATGTTAAAAATATATCTTTGTGTTGCTGCAACAGTTGATGTAAACAATATGTCTTTGTGTCATGGCACAAAATGATGTAAACAATATGTTTTTGTGTTGCCACAACAGTTGATGTAAACAATATTTCTTTGTATTGCCACAACAGTTGATGTAAACAATATTTTTTGTATTGCAACAACAATTGATGTAAACAATATTTCTTCGTTTTGCAACAGCAGTTGATGTAAACAATATGCCTTTGTGTTTCCCACAACAGTTCATGTAAACTATATGTATTTTTGTGTTGACACAACAGTTGATGTAAACAATATCTCTTTGTGTCTCCACATCAGTTGACATAACAATATTTCTTTGTGTTGCCACAACAGTTGAAGTGAACAATATTTCTTTGTGTAATGCTATCACAGACAGTGACATTACAGTTACGTAGTAAATCATGATCATGATGATGATAATTGCGACGATGACAATGACTATGACAATGAAAATGACGACGATGATGATGCAGCATGTGATATTGAAACAAACACAAGTCAGCTCAACTCACAACTCCAAAGACTTCAAAGTCTTTATTAAAATAGAACAGCTCTTTTCCTGCTCTTATACTCATCTGTTATTTTAATGCATCAGGAACATCACTTTTGTCTGAAGTTCGCTACTTTCATAATGATACTAATCTTTTTTCTGTAGTACACGTATGATGATACTGATTCATAAGTAAATCAGTTTTGCCTCAAATGTATCAGTTTCTCCAGACACAACACAATGATACTGAGTACGGTCCCCGCACACACGACGATGAAACCACCTCCCATCTGGTTCACTGTGATTGACTTCAAGATTCTTTCTTGTGGACAATGTGTCAGGTTTCTCTTGACAGTCCATTTCGCCCAAATTACGTCTAGTATGCCACTCGCGGTGAGATGCGACATTCTGCCATTGAGACAAGAAAACGCTTGAGTTCTGCTGCTAGCACACAGACTTGCAAACATTCACATATTGCGCTGATTTTATTTTGTGTAAAATGTTATCCGTAGAATTTACACAAAAAATACACAATAATACGATTCCACTAGTTATCTGTTTTCGTGACATTTATTAAATGCCATCAAGGAATTAACTTGGGAATCTTTAATTACCAGTTAATAGTTGCAATGCTTCCGTTTTATGTATTTCATTAAATTTTTAATTATTGAAACTTGATTAATAGATGTTGACTGAAGATTTTATCACAACTTACACGTTCTCGAAGTCGGCTCTCAGGGGGGACCTTTGAGGCAATCCAAATGCCAGTTGTAACCACAGTACACTTTCTCCTAGAATCTCCAATTGGCAGTCTTCAGCCATTAGGCGGTTTGTAATTGAGGCATGCTCCACAAGGGCATACTTCTCACTTCTCACTCTTTTGAAATGACTCTCAACATTGGAGGCAAGAAACACAGGGTCGTTGGCAGCTATCTTGGCCCAAATCCTTCCATTGACACTTGATGGAAGACTTGACTGACAGTGTAAAACTTCATTAGAAACAAATTCATCCATACATTGAACACAATTCTTTAACAACAAGGCTAATCCAAAACACATCAACTACATCAGCTACATTATTCAAGTCACATCATTCATGTCATAGAAGTAGGGAATCACAATATGCTGGTCCGGTCTTGAATGTGAAATATATACATGCACAAAAGTTAAGCGCCACCATATTCATCGTCTCTTGATTTCACGTGTGGCAATCAGAAATACGAAATATGATAATGTTTGACTGAATTAGGCTTCAATAGTTTCATGAACCCAAATTTGTCCAGATACCACAATAAAAGCGTGCTTTACGTGTTGCTGCAGTTCCCCTACCCTATAAATAGTGTAATTCATTTTCAGACACGTGGTTGCATTTTGCTCCTGTGTGAGGTTCCCCTTCCAATAGAGGTTGAAAATCAGCCGTGGTGAGGAGAAAGTTAACGAACGCTGAAAGATGGCAAGTGATAGGCATGAAAAATGCTGGCATGTCATGCAGGGCCGATGCAAGACAAATTGGTCGTCATCACAGTGTTATCACTCGTTTGCTTGTCAAACATGGTCAAACCAATTATGTCAATGACAGGCATAGGTCTGGTAGGCCAAGAAAGACCTCTAACAGAGAGGATAGACGTCTTTTCAGGATAGTCAGACGAAATCCATTTGCCACTTTAACAGATTTAAGACTGCAGTTTATTACCCATCAGAGACTCTCGACGATAACCGTAAGGCGTCGCCTCAGAGCGGCTGGTTATAACGCCAGAAGACCAGTAAAACGTCCTCACCTGACTGAGAGGCACATGCGAGTTCGTCTGATATGTCGTGCACGTAGTCGATGGAACTTGGCCAATTGGAGAAGGATGCATTGGTCTGACTAGTGTCAAATGCTGCTACGAACTGCTGATGGTTGAATACGTATTTGGAGGCAACGTAACACTCGTTTTGCACCAAGGAACATCCAGAAGACCTTAGCATGTGGCGGGGGGGTCTGTCATGATATGGGGTTGTGTTTCCTTCAGCTGCATACTTCCGCTGGTGACAATTCGTGGAAACCTGAATGGCCAATAATACCAAGATGCCGTTCTTCGACCACTGGTAGTCCCTCATTTTGACAACCATCCTCTTCAGACAAGACCTGTTTACATGGACGACAAAGCTAGACCACAAAGACCTCGGGCAATTTTGGCTTATTTACGTCAAGAAGCTATTGCCACTCTTCCTTGGCCGGCCTGTAGTCCAGATCTTAATCCGATTGAGCATCTCTGGGACATTCTTGGCCGGAAAATCATACATCGTGATCCCCAAGTTCAAAATCTCGCTGGACTTGAAGCCGCACTTCATGAAGAATGGATCTGTTTGCCTCAGAGAAGCATTCAACTACTTGTAATGAATATAAGGCGTAGGGTTGAAGCTGTGGTCAATGTCCGTGGATCGCACTTACGTTACTGACGTTTCTGTCTTGCAATAGACTCTGCACTCCCTAGGGTGTCCATGTGACACCTGCTATAGTCCGCTGATATCAAAAAAGGTTTTTCAATGTTTTCTATTCCTTCAATTTCTGGTCTTCGGTAAAATTCATTTCTGCTCATATTCTTTTGGAACACAAGATAAATTTTGCTTTGAGACAACTTTTGCATCACATGAGGTTTACATATACGGCTTATAACAATCGCACATCTCGTTATAATAGTCATCATTAAGTGTCAAAAGTAACAGCTCACAAATATGGTCGGTGGGCTTAACTTTTGTGCATGTGTATAGTAACAAGTAACTTATTTCAATAATACTCAGGGCACAGTCGTTGTGCGTATTACAAGAGCTTCATTTTTTAATATATGAAATAATATGTGCAACATAACGTATTGATAACTGGTTAGCTTTGTGACATCTTTTCTATGATAAACATGTAGCTCATCACAGTGCAATCTTGTACCTTACTGTACCATACGCAACAGATCTGGACCATGTAGTTAGCTCATCCATACCTTTAGTGTATGACTGTGCATATCACCAGTTCTCGTACCAACAGAATAGTCACTGTCTAGTAGCCCCTCTAGGTTAGAGAAAGGTTTGACATCAGTCTCTGCAGACAAAGCGGCCACCAGGTTGGCACAGTAGACTGTCGTCATCACCATCAGCAACATCCACCATGACGTCACCAACACCTTCCCGGGTAGAGTTTGAGGATATTTACTAAAACCTGCAAGTACAAAAGTAAGCAGGTATCTCCGAGAAATATGCTCACTGTAACACTTTCAATAGACCCAATATATAAAACATATTTCCATCCTCATATTTAAACCTCTGTTTAGTCCTTATCATTACTGAAATGTTGGCACCACAAATTGTTGTCATGACTTGTACTATACCCATCATGATTGAACCACCACCTCTGTAGAATGTACAGACACAATTTTAACCTGAAACATTAATCTTATATTGGGGATTTTATAGCCTAGGATACACATACGTTTTTCAGGTACATTTTGTTTAACTGCATATTCATCAAATCTTGAAAACATAGATATGCTGCATCTGCACATCTGCTTTGTGATACATGTTATCCATATATTTCTTATATATGACCACTGTACATGTACACAAAAGAGGTTGATGGGTCATAAAACATTATTGAGAAACCCTTCTTTCTGATGCACTTCATTTTTTCATTTTGTACATACCCTGCTTGAACAGAGATCCGGTGACCTCCCAGCAAGCACTAAGCAGATTCTGTTTCACTTTCTTCACATAAGTAACGCCCACATCGCGAGAGCCTGCAGCTGTTTCGTTCCAGCCTAAATCCACACTTTCGAACACAGCCAACAACAGTGGACATAATCCTGTCACCAGGAGCAGAATGAGGCACACCATAGTCCTGAGTGGTAGCGCCAGAAGGAACAGGGAAGTAGTACGTTGTTTATCATGCCTCTTGTACACCACGTCAATGTACTCTGTCCGGATAGGCGGGTAAATGTATTCCATGTAATGTGATCGGCCTTCATTTATTGCAAGGCCACAAGCAGCAAGGTCAACTTCCTGCAATACAATATAGTTATTCTTGGTTACAATAAACTAGTCTTATTTTGACATAAAAAGTATATTTGGATCGTATTTATTTTAGTTTCAGGGTAAGTCATGCAATACATGAAAAGCAAAAGGTCTTAAGTCAATCTACCGTTCTGTTTAGCTGCCTCACAATTCCATCATAGGTTCCGTTGACAGGAAGTCCCCAAGACTGATCCTGTGGTTCAGTCATACTGTAACTGAAAGGAGACGAATTCCTCATACAGTAAAAGGTTACTCTCAAACTACAATCTCCCATTCAATAAAGTGACATAAAGAGAACTACAATAAAACTATTGATAGTGATCAGGTGAAGCAAAAAATAACTTAAAGTGTCTTACCTAAAATTAAGGACAGCAGCGATGGTATCTAAAATATCTATTGCATATCCTTTATACTGCGTTGTTCCATTGTTGGTGGACTTTACAATGTACACAGGTGCCTGAAACATTGGAAAAGAGCATCTTCCGTCCATATGAGAATAGGAATGAGGGTTGTATCATGAACACTGATGTCGTTTTTCGTAAATTCCCTTCAAGCACCCGCTGGGTGCGCTGATCCGACCGGTCAACCTTAAACTGACAGCGCATGTGGTGTGCGAGTGGAACGCGTTACCACCACACCTATATTCAGTTAACCAGTATAGGCTTCACCTCAATCAGTAACGTTCACGCTGGTGTACGAACAGTATACCTTTTCGCCTTAACAATGATCTATTTCTGTTGTCATGTCCTGACATACTAGTTCCTTGATTCCATGAAACATCAGGAATGACAACGACTGCTCATATTGTAATCAAAAAAACCTGGACAGCCATTGGTGAGGTGAGGTGAAATTGGGTTTAACGTCGAGTCCAAGATAATTGCACTTATATAGCGGCGTGCGTGTGTGTGTGTGTGTGTTTTTGTGTGCGTGCGTGCGTGCGTGCGTGCGTGCGTGCGTGCTTGCGTGCGTGTGCGTGCGCTTGTACTAGTCCGGACTGATACCGATTTATAGTGCTAGCTCACTGAGATACCATGCCGCAATTTAACATGACTACCCCACTCAGACACAGAATACTGAATCTGACCCGACCAGTCCTTGTATTAGCCCCTTAATGCTGAGAGCCAAACAGGGTAAAAAGAAGTGCCATCTTTTAACGTCTTTTTGTATGATGAGGCTGTGGATCGAACCACGGACCTTCCGCTCTACGGGCGGACGCTTTATCACTAGACCACGAAGGCGGTCTGATAGCCGTTGGAAGCAATCTCACTGTTAATGGTTGCTCTGTTGACGTTTTGCAGTCGGTACTTAAAGTGTTGCCCTTGGGGTTTGAATATCACACTTTTATAAATGACGTATTTATTTTCATTGTATACGTACCCTTATCTATGTTCTATTATCGCCAATCAGGCTATATGCCTACATTTCAGCGTAGCAGCAAGGCGATGTGGTATGCGAAATGTGAAACGTCAATAAATATTGACAATTTTGACAAGTATTTATGAGGTATATGTATCTATAAGAGAGGTGAGATTTTTTCCAAGAAAATGTAAAAGAAACGAGCGGTGACAAATTATGTCATTAACTTCAGATCATAATACGATGTTAAAAAAAGGAAATAACAGAAATGAAATTCATTTTAATATTTGAAAGGGTTATTTGGTGCTTGGTGTAGAAAAAGTTTTTTCTCGATGAATGGTGGCTGTTTGTTGCCAATTACTACCATGATTACATTTCAATAATGATACATAAAAGATAGACGTTTTTATGGCATTTTTAGAATTTTAAATATTTGAACATTTCTATTTTTTCAGACACAGAAGAGCATATATTGGCATACCAACTTTCATCTTATCAATTAATTTTCAATCTCTATATTGATGATTGTATTACCATTGCAGTGTTTACATCATCAATTTGCTTTTAGAATGATCAGATGTTTGTCATAAATGAAGCTCATTCTATTTTCATAAGTAGTTTCATAAGTATAATATGTTATTTGTCAAAATCAAATAACATAAATAAATGCATTTAGACTTACATTTCTACATGGAGGGATCGTGGGGTTGAATTTGCATTTATGTCTTGATAAAAATATTAGATAAAATTATTTTTAAATTATATTTGCTTAATGCTACAGGTGTCTGGAAACACAGTTGAATGAAATCAGGATATATAGCTATAACAGGATAGTGCATGAGTTGTAAGGGGAAAACTTATCAACATATGTTACCAAAAGAAGAACATACAACAAACATTTACATACACATCTTGTGGGGTAGTCAGTATGATTTGCTGTTTGTTGGTACACAGCATTATCTTCATCTGCTGGAGGGATGGACGAATATCTGTAATATATTACTGTTTTGAGAGCATGAGTATCCGAATGTTGTAAGAAATGGGTCACTAAAATAACACCTGCGATTAATTAAACACTAAATGATGGACACAATTTATAGGGGGCAGTAAAATTTGATTATATTTCGAACTATTTTGTTTGTTGATAAATGCATGGTAGATTTCCAAAGAGAATTGTCAGAATAAAAAAAAATGAATTAAGATGTTAGAGGAAATGTTGATATGAAAGTAACATTTAAAATCAGTTGTTTTAATTCTGTTATTCCTTTGTAAAGTAAGTAGTAAATGCATGCTTATTTGCTAATTATATATCAGCGGTAAAGGCCTCTCAGTGGCGTGTGCTGCAATGGAGGCTTATCGCCAAGTTTGTTACATTTAGCAAATTACTTCCCTCCTTTGTATAAAAGAAAACAATCTATTCAAAGCAAAATTCCAGTCATATCATTTCAATTATTTGACGCCATTTAATATATATCAAAAGGAGAGTTATTTCCCTTTGGAACAAAAGAATAACACTGAATAATAATTTTTTTCAAGCCTCTTGGTTTTTTAAAACACTTCCTATGACAGACAATTTCTTTCTTTTATCAACAGTCTGAAGCGTTTTTGTTTTCAAGCATTATTCAGGACAATTACCTTTTTCCATTTCATAATTATATTTGCAGAAATAACATAAACGGCAGAAATTCACGTTTATAAAATGACACCTATATTTAGAGTCGGATCAGAATTCTTTCAACATAGTTTTATAGTTTTGTATCTTTGTTTGTTTTTAACGCCGCACTCATTGGTATTCCAGCCATATGACGGCGATATGTAAATAATCGAATCTGGACCAGAAAATCTAGTGATTGACATCATGAGTATCGATCCATGCATTTGGAACATGCGTCAACCAAGTCAGCGAGCGTGACCTGCCAATCCCGCTAGTCGCCCCTTACATCAAGCATAATCGCCTTTCACGGCAAGTTTGGGATGCTGAGGACCTATTTCATATTCTACCCCGGATCTCCATGGGTGGCATCATTTAGAGACAATATTGCTGGGTTTGTCTCCTGCTTTTTTTAAGATGAGGGTGTCAAGAATTCAATAAATAAACATAAACATTGTTATGCCAAACGTGAAGGCCATAGAGTATATGTACGTCAAACATAATAGTATGAAGACAACCACATGCATATATAATATTCTGTATGCTACATACTTTGTACATATCAATGTCATCACAATAGATGGGCAGACGACGGATCATAACGGGTTAGCTCACAATTCCTGGGTTACCTCGAGAGTAGTCACCAGCAAACGTCTGTTGTTATATCCATAGGCAGCATTAGGAAAATAGCACAGGTTGATGTTTCTTTGGGTACAAGCGGCTACTGGTACCCACTCATTTCGGACAAGATGATGTTTTAAGGTAAGAACGCTATGCATCCAACACTAAAAAAGATATTAAGCACAATTTGGGTAAAAGCTTTGAAAACACTTTGCAGTCAAGATGACTTGGAATAACATTACAATGCACATTCTAAACAGTTTACAAATCAAACCCAGAGAACTGCAGGGTAGGAAGATGTAACATGTTGTGAAACACGAGATATTTTCAAGTAAACTATCAATTACAGGAACCCTTATGGGACTGTTTAGAGTCACGCTAAATCTGGCTACAATCTTGGTGTAAAACGCAGGTTTATCAGGTGTTTGTCTATCGTAGCCAAATAATTACATAGACGGATGTGTAGAATTATTAATGATAACGTGCTGCACAGTTATGCAACACCATCAAACGCAAATGTTTCAATTAATTGAGCATACATACCTTATAATGATGAAGCACTGCTACAACATTTTCCAAGTAAATGAACTCCGGTAGATCAACGGTGTTCTCTTCTTCATAAAGAAGTAGCCACTTTGAATGATGTCGAAAATCAGTCATTGCCCTTGTCCTTTTATCGAAAGAGTCGACCTAAATGACAATGATTGCTATAATGTCAAAAAAACCATAATATTACAGATCAATGCCCACATTTTGCATTCCATGAGCATCTTCAAAATCGGGAGTGAGTCATTTAGATTGTTTCATGGTCGCTTTGAACATTATTTCAAATGTTGTCACCTTACTGTGGAAGAAAGGGCCACAGTAGCACAAGTCACATCGTCAAATATATTGTGTATCATATCTCCATTCCCTTATGATATATACCCTATATCCAGTCCATTTTAAATGACACAATACCAAAATTAGACATCAAAAAGACTTATCAGAATATGACAGATGACACATTATAAACACAGGCAACAGATCACAAACAACTAAAATTTGGCCACCATATCTGGGACCATGGGGACTTTGCTACCTGCATGGTTCCCCAGCATGATTTACACCATCCCAAGTTTAACCATAAATTAAGATGTTCAAATATTCTGCGGTTGTGGCGAATTGGTCCAGGAATCTATTTAAACAGAACAGAGCTATGATGATGTGTTAGCATTTTGCGTAAATGTGTTAGCAGGCCAAGAGACACAATGGGGCCATTGTATCCTTCCACAGCAACTTTTCAACACCATTACAGGATCATATAACTTCATTCTACACACGACATGCTGGTGAGGATACCATATAAAGCTAATAATGTTGAAACAAACCATTTTCATCAACTCGGCCATATGCCTATGACCCATTGAAGCAACTACGTGTATTTCTGGGAAGAGAGCCTCGTGGATTTCCTGTAAGGTATTATTCGCATCCATGACGCTGAGGTCATACACAAGAAACTGGATACTGTTGGTCAAAGACGGGATACGAGCAGGTACTAAACAGTCATTCTCTGAAACAAATAATCAAAGCATTTGTTCTTCATGTCAAAAGTGAAAGCGCTTATAGAGATTGCATATACTAGTGAATGAAAACAAAGGCAGGCATAAGACACCAACGTTTCGTTCGTCAATGAGTACAGTTTGATGCCCTTACAGCAGCATTATGGTTATACTATTGCAATTGTTTAAAAACAGAAACACAAAAGTCAACAGAATCTCTGATCAATGTAAAATGTAAACGCTTTACCATTCATTGAAGCTTCATTTTACTCAGGATTAAGACTGACTCTGAAAGGTATGTACACCCAACCTTGACCCCATTTCCTGGGGTAACCCCGTGAGAGTTTCCAAGGCTTTGCTACCAATAACATTATTTTACTCCTTCTGGCTCAAACTCTGAGATGAAGTGTTTCTAACCAATTCATGTACACCGTTTATGAACTACATGCATTTTGAAATTTTCTTTATTCTACAACAATATAAGATAACCAGAATTGTCGATCCAAGGGCTTCATGTATGAATACAGCTTTACATGTGCTTGAGCTGCCACCCAGACTGCCATGACATCCTTCTGAGATGCGTTGGTGACACATAGTAAATTTCACCGGATGTTATAATAATGCTAAGGCCAAAGAACCTCAGGGTTGCACTGATGTATTCCGTTCTGCCAAACCCTTGACATTAACCAAACTTTCCCTAGTGGTTGTTGAGCACGCTTCAGCTAAAGCAAGCAATCCAGGATTCTTGTGGATTTTGGAGGGATCTAAGGTCACACCCTCTTTGAGACGAATGTCGCTGATATTGGTATCTGTATCAAAACATCCCATGGCTAGCATGGGAAACATACAATCAAGATCATAAGTAGAGACAGGAGGACAGAGCTTTTCATAACCTTAGCGTGCTTCAGTGTTGAAAGTTGGGGAAAGTAAACTTTCTTGAGTTCAATCAATGCAAACGTTCAAGCAAACTGCTTCAGAGACATGGCCTTGAAATTCAGTGAATCTTTGAAGATGAGACGTCCTATGACCCTCTGTGAGATGTGTTATCCTCAGAAGGTGATTTGTGGCGGTTTCACTCTAACGGATTGCAGGTGTGCCTTCTTTTATTTCTCATTCTCTGCCAGACTCATCAACCAATCCCCCATGTCATTCAAGGTTGTAGGTCCTTCAAACACTCAAACTGGCTAGATCCTTTGCCTTTCTTGTGCCACTGGCCATCTGCACACAATTGGCGAGAGGCCTAGGCAAAGCAGCTCCACATCCCAGATGCCCCACACACAAGTTGGGAACGCATTTGTTGTTCGTGGTTGCACTCAAAGTCACCATCATCTATAATGGCATTGTATACTCATATAGAAGATAGCTACGCGATAAATCGCAAAGAACAATGAAGAACGAAGTGTGGTGTATTCACGATAAAACATTGTTGTATCTTGACGTCATTTCTGGAGATTCGAACATGCGTTCACATCTAGAGGACGTCGTATTTTGCTCGACGTTATTTTTGAGAGGAGAGTGTCTCTAGAATGGTTCCACAGAAACTCGATGGCAACGCAGATAATGCGATGGCCGAACGATCGCATCCAAAAGCAGTTTGTTCTCCCTGTTATTGTACGACAAACAACTCCCACGCCCATTTTCTGGAATACCTGGAATATTGCTGCATGTGGCATTAAAAAGTATATATATATATATATTATTTCAAATCTTTTAAGTTTCAAAACAATGTGTATACATATCTTTGATACAAATGAATTTTATTTTAGAAACGTATCAGGTTCACATCAGATGAATAAGTGAACTGAAAAGCTTATGGTAAAAGGGCAGATCATTACCATTGCTCCCATGTAGTAAAATAGCAACTCTTCTCCACTGAAGTCTTTGCAATAAATGATGAAAGGGTTCACCGTTCTTTGAAGCAATGCTTGTCGTGAAACCTAAATGATAAGATAATTCAGCAGTTCACATTCAGGACGGGGCGGTCGGGTAGCCTAGTGGTTAAAGCGTTCGCTCGTCTCGCCGAAGGCCCGGGTTCGATCCCCGACATGTGTACAATGTGTGGAGCCCATTACTGGTGTCCCCCGCCGTGATATTGCTGGAACATTGCAAAAAGCGGCATAAAACCATACTCACTCACTCACATCCAGGATACATGAATCTATCAGTGAGGTTTCCAGGTCACAACAGGTTCCCAGACACCTATACTATTTGATCGGGGCAAAAGCATGCATCAAGTTGACTTTGTTGAATGCTCGTCAACGTACGCAGGCTTGTGGCGTTGCTCATTATAACAATCACTGGAATTTCTAGCAAGAGATTTCTAGAGTATTGGTTAGTCTCACGTTATACAAATGTATATATTGATTGAGCTTTGGTTGTTTCACGCCGCACTCAGTAATATTCCAGATGTATGACGACAGTCTCTGAATAATCGAGTCTGGACCAGAGTCCAGTGATTGACATCATGAGCAATTGGTATACGACGACATACATCAACCAAGTCAGCGAGCCTGACCACCCGATTCTGTTAGTCGCCTCTTATGGCAAGCATTGTCGCCTTTTAGGGCAAGCATGTGTTGCTGAAGAGCTATTCTAACCCGGATCGTTACGAGTGTGGGGTTTATGTGTAATAAGAGGTTAACGAAACGACACAACTGAGACAACTATCCTGTGTCAAAAAACAAATCGACGTGGGTCATTTCATCGTTCAAACGTGACAATAAAATAATTTCAGCCATACCAAATGTGGTCATACCTTCTCCCTAGGTTTCCCTGGGAACTTTATTTTCACCACACATACACTCCCTAAATTATGGGGCTTTGTGAAAGAGCAACAACAGCGTGATTATTCCCTCACCATCTGACTGTCTGATAATCAATGGTTGCTATGCACATCTGTCATCACAGTGAAGTGTTCCACAAACACACCCTAAATTGCGGGGATTTGCGACATAACAACAATACCGTCTCTTTGAAGGGAAACAACGTTATCCCTCTTGTGAGAATAGTATTCTTAATGATTAGGCTGGAAAGGAAAGTTGCTTTTCCCGGGCATGGGCGCTTGTCACTTGTGCGTCCCGCGTCAAATGAGCAGACTGCTTATGAAATAATAACTGAAGAATCCCTACTTTCCTCCTTACGTTTGCCTTAGAAACATTTAGTATATTTATGGAGCCGTATCAGAGCATTGGATTAACTCTCCTGCATATTTAAATGTGCATTATTTATGGATAAATCACATTGTTTGTTTCATACAGACTGTGTAACTTCAGTCCGATGTCAGAATCCCAGATAAAAATATAATTGACATCTAACTCAGCTTATAGTATGAGACGATGAATAGGCTCGCGTGGTCAAGATCAGTGAATTGGTTGATCGTGTGTTTCCGTACCCTGATGTTGTGCTTGTAAAATCAATCATAAACATCAAACATATTAAATATTGAGGAAAAATGAAAAATTTAATGAAAAACAGTTACTGATTAAATGGAGAACAAAGCAGACACTTACCATCGCCGATTCCACCTCCAATAAACACCAAAAAATAAAATGGCAAAAGAAACTGTCTTGGTCTCATGGCGAAAAACACCTTGTCCGCTGCTTATCCTCTGCAGAATGGAAGTTTCAGTGCGCAGTTGGTGTGTACCAGCTAATGGCATCTAACATAGTTTTAACGTAGGTAAATATTTGACATCCTATCAGAAAAGATAGAAATAAAGTGATGTAATTAGCAGCATGTCAGTGAGTACACATCATATGACAATTCAATCGGTGGCAGCCAGACAGGAGCGACATTAAATATTTAACACTAATCGTGGCATTTATGGTAGCCATGGATTCGAAATATCAGATCCATTACAAAAAGGCAAAGTCATCCATACCTTCCTTGTATGCATACAGCTTTATATAATTTTTGGTTTGTGTGAAAACAACAATCCTTGATAGTTAAATTTATCAATTCACAAGGTTCAGGTTAATGAGATTGATAAAAGTGACAAAACTTATATTTCCATGGTCGTGGAGTCTATTGTTCGTCTCTGAAAACAAAATC
The DNA here is from genome assembly GCF_022045235.1 of Haliotis cracherodii. NCBI lineage: Eukaryota > Metazoa > Mollusca > Gastropoda > Lepetellida > Haliotidae > Haliotis > Haliotis cracherodii. The sequence goes on from NW_027266267.1 coordinate 36,028,417, forward strand.
AGCATGAGTGTAGGAATTAAAATCAAATAGTGATGATGCCAGGTGTTGCTGCGCGCATCCTGCACCACAAACACATGCTTCTCGTAAGAGGCCACTAACGGGATCGGTTGGTCAGGCTATCTGACTTGGTTGATGCATGTCATCGTATCCCATCTGTGTGGATCGATGCTCATGATATCAATCAATGGCTTGTCTGGCCAGATTCGATTATTTACAGACCGTCGTCATACGGTTGGGATATTGTTGAGTTCAGTGTTAAACAAACAAACCACACACATGCTAAAAAAAGAGTCAAACCCTTTCCATAATCATAAGTGAGAGTCCATTGTACGATTCCAGTACGAGGGCTGGTCAAAATGTTCTAAGCCTAACAAACAAAACCAACAATTGCGAAAGTGTTTTAAAGTTATTTTTCAGCAAAAACTCTCATTACACTTCATATATCGATAGTGAAGCTTTTCAGTTCCAGTCAGAAAGAAGTATTCTGAAGCCACCTTGTCATTGTTGTCGTCAGAGTGCTTTCCACCAAGTTCTTTCTTTCAGTTTTGGAAACAGGTGGAGATCACTTGGTGTCAAGTCTGGCGAGTATGGAGGGTGTTGGAAGCTCTTCGGTACCCACATTGTCGCACAACATCCTTGGTATGTTGAGAGGTGTGAGAAGAGGCATTGTCATGAAGTAGTAGAACAGGATCATAGTGGTAGACCCGTGTTTCATCACCCGTTATGAATCTTTTTTTATATCTTACAAAATCCTCCTCAATCAGCTCAAAATTTTCTCTGGCAATGTCTGTTCTTGTTTCCTTAAGATCAGAATTTAGAAACTGCTGCACCCATTGAGCTGATATCTTATTTCATCTGTAAATGTTCAAGTCAAATAGTGTCTTCCTCAAGTTCAGCAATGGTAATACGTCTGTCTGACAGGATACGTTTTTTCCATCTCCTTGATTGAATCTTCATGGATGGAAGTTGAGGGACGACCAAACCTAGGGGCATCATCAAGGCTTGTTTTATCAGCCTTAAACATAGCTGTTCAACGTTTAACAGTGGAATAGCTAGGGCACTTATCCACATACACTTGTGACATGCAGTCTTGAATTTCCTGGGGAGTACTTTTGTACGAAGTAAAAAAAATAGTGACTGCTCAGTACTAGTTCTTTTCCATTCCTCTGTCCATTTGAACCCCAATCACGTTCAACTGGCTGTCACTAATATATGAACGGCCTCAACAGACCAATAAACTTGCAATGAACTACTCAAACAATTTACTACGTTGACTATTTCACATTTTTTTATTGACCTTAGTTAGAACATTTTTACCAGCCCACGTATAACAAGTCTGTGCTTTCTTTATAATCAAGACACAACAGGACATTTGAGGATCATAGGAAAAGTTCAAGCTCTCAAGTCCACATATTTCCAATTTAATTGGATGTATTAAACATTGACATTACAGCTACTTTCACCTGAATCCTTAAAAATGAATGAGTTGTGTGAAAAACTTATAAATAATAATACCCTTAAAGATAATTAAAAAGAAACATGAATCAAGTGCTTTTAAGGCCAAACGCTGACAATACAGAGGAGAGGAATTCTTGCTTCACCATCACCTCAGGTATTAAAAGGTAAAACAGCAAGCCGAAATCAGAACAAAACGCAGGGTTCAATGTCACAGTTATTCAAACAATTCAGCAACATATCAGAAAACCAAAGTGGAAACATCCCTGTAAACCATGAATCAACTTAACATAGCCATTCCCAGATTGCACGAATTCAAGATCTTAAACAGTTCAAGAGAAGCAATATCTACTTTAGGACTCTCTTCATTGAAACTGACTGTAGGTAATACTGCATCAAAAGACAGAACACAATGTCTTAATTTTGCTTTACCAAATGCATCAAGTTGATGCAGCAGATGTTGTGGAGAAATGTGTACCAGTCAAGAGGAATTTACTTACTGTGGACATGATGTGTGATAAACTCTGTTCGTTAACAAGAGCACCAGGTCCATCTCTTCTGAGAACCACGGGCAAACCTTCCAGTCTAATGACTGAAGACATAAACTGAGGGCCAAAAGAAACGTTACCAACATTAACTAATTTGCCACAAAGATGCCAACCTGTTCAAAAACAGTAAAGAACACATCTCACGAATACAACCTTCATGTTCTCTGTCTTTCTTTGCACGTGCTTTACGGATTTTGGGAGATATTGGTGTTTTTCAGCAATTTTTTATTAACATTCTTTCCCAAATTATCGTGCAATTTCCAGGTCTAAATTACGCACGGATCTGTTCCTTATCATTGATTGCGATGATTAACACCAACGAACATGCCAAGACTGACCGCTGTCCAGAGGGAGAGAGTCATAGGTATGCTGCAGATGGGAGCGACACAGAGAGAGGTTGCCATTAACATGAACTGCTCCAAGATGACCATTACCAGACTGGTCGCACGTCTCCGACAGACTGGCTGAACCGCAGACAGACCACGGAGTGGCAGAACAAAGGTCACGACACTGCAGGATGACCGCTTTTTACGGGTACATCATCTGAGGAACAGATTTCTTACTGTGACGTCATCAGCTGCTAACAGCTTAGGACATCCGGTCAGCAGACAAACAGTCACCAGACGGCTACGACATTATGGTCTCCGGGCTTATCGCCCTTTCAAGGGCATGACCTTGATCCGTCAACATCGACGTGCCAGATTGACGTGGTGCAGGCAAACTCAGCAATGGCAACAAAGGGAATGGCGGCGAGTGCTGTTTAGTGACGAGAGCAGGTTCCAACTCTTCAAACCTGATGGGCGGACGTGAGTTTATCGACGACGTGGTGAACGTACGGCTACTTGTTATGTCCAGGAGGTGGAACCTAACGGGGGCGGAAGTGTGGTGGTCTGGGGCGGCATTTGCGGGGACGAGAAGACGGAAGTTGTCAGCATCGAAGGCAATCTGACAGCACAACGCTACATTGACCATATCTTACGGCCAGTGGTTCTTCCTTTCATCCAGCGTCAACAACGGACGGCGTTCCAACAAGATAACGCCACACCCCATAAAGCCCGTATTACTAGAGACTTCCTCAACGCCAACGACGTGACTGTCCTGCCGTGGCCAGCTCGATCACCAGATCTGTCACCCATAGAACATCTCTGGGACCAGCTGGGGCGTCGTCTTCGGAGACGTCAGCATCCTCCCTTCACGAGACAAGCGTTGATCGTTGCCCTCCGTGAGGAATGGAATCGGATACCTGCAGTCGATGTGAGGACGCTTGTCTACTCAGTTCGACCCCGCATTCGAAGATACATTGCCGCTCATGGAGGTCATATCACGTATTGAACGGTCTCCGCCGTCGTCACCTTAAAGTTGTAACCAATGTTGTTGATTGAATACTGGACGAATGACCCCTTGTCAAGAAATGTCCCTGTTGGAGGTCAAGGACTTTGTTGCTGAATTAGTAAATTCGAATTTTACTGTTCTGAATGATGCATTTTTACAATACGATTGTTATTGCTGCTTCAAATTGTGTTGTTCATATTTTATTCTAGAAATATCGTTGGAAACGTTTCTTTTGGCCGTCAGTTTATATTCCCAGGCTGTTCAGAAAATGAAGTCTGTGGTACCATTTGTTTTGGACATGTTGACAATATGCAGACCAGTCCATGTTTCAAGCAGCAAGTCCATATACATTGTAGAAAGTTTGTTAGCTATGGCCAATAACCAGCTACTCGTATCTCTATTACAGAGACAGAGATTGTCAGATACCACGCAGATAATGAGGTAAGTATTTTAGTTCACACCTAAAATCACTACTACTGAAATCAGTGCTATATTTTTAACCTTTTTAACATATATCAAAACATTTAATATGTTGAAATAAGTCTACGTTGTTATTTGGCAATGCATTTTAGTGTTCAACAGTTATTATAGCTGTGGTGCACAGTTTCTGTTGAGATTCGGTAGACGCTCGTTGCATTATGTTTGGTCAGTGACCAGTCATCAGGAAGTTACTATATTTAGATGCTCGTTCGGTGTGTCAACGTCCTGTTCGGTGTGCCGTGGGCGGTGATAGTATGTTAGAGAAACATTCTGAGGTGTTCTAGTGCTGCTAGACCGGTGTTGACATGGTATAGAAACATCCAGTAGCTTGTTAGGCTGTTTTGACAGTGGGACAAGAGCGCATATTTCTCACACATTTCATCTCTCACACATTTCATCTTGCGCGCGTCTCATCGCTTCTGAACCAGCTTTCATGTGAGGATTGCTCATTAGCCCTGATTCTCAGCCTACAGCTAGCCCATCTCGGAAGCTTGACTACTATCGACGTTGGCTGAATATATATTATTATCACTGACACCACTGCCATCATAGTATTTATTGCCACTGAATATCGTACTACCACTCTTTTGACTACTACCTCAGTAATTGTTGTGCAGTAATCTTGTATTCTTTGGTAAACTTAGTGAATTTTGTAAACAACTTGTTGGTTGTTTGGAGGTTTCACACAACGTTCTTTAACGTAAAGATTTCTGGATTAACATATTGTTTCAGTTTGGGAATTGGAAACAATATGTCTGTCTAAATATATTTCATCATGTATTATAAATATTCATAACAATTATCATTGGTTAACAATATGCAATTTCTCAAGAACTATCCTTCAACCATTGTCATACAGGTATTTCTTAGAGACCCCAAGTACTGTGGGGAATGTATCCAGGTATTTGAAGAATTGAGTGCCTTACAGGAAAATGCATTCGATGTGGCTGGGAGAGGTACCATAATGTTAATCATGACAACATTCCTAACAACCTATTTCATTTGTTGCTATTACTTCAGCTTTGACGGGGCGGTCGGGTAGCCTAGTGGTTAAAGCGTTCGCTCGTCACGCCGAAAACCCGGGTTCGATTCCCGACATGGGTACAATGTGTGAAGCCCATTTCTGGTGTCCCCCGCCGTGATATTGCTGGAATATTGCTAAAAACGGCGTAAAACCATACTCACTCACTCACTCACTCAGCTTTGACCTTACTTCTGCATTGTTTATCAACTTCACATAAAATCAATGATGCATATAGTGACAACTACCTTGGCTACAATGTACCGTGTTTTCTACCAAACGTCCCTATCACTCACTGTCTTAATGGAACACTGTGAACTCACAAGACATGCACCAACTAATAACTTTTGTGTTCATGTTTTTTTTTCATGTTTTACTATTAATATTGTTTTCATACATGTGATAGTTACTGAACTCTGTTCAGTTTGCGATTTCGTTTTATTGCCCACTGTACCTGTGCAGGCTGCAGTTAACAAAGGATCTGTCAACTTAATTATAACCTGATAACTTTTCCTCATTATACTTAACAGGCTTTCACATTTCAAGGTCCTGACTCAAAGTTTTTTTGTGTTGCCACAACAGTTGATATAAACAATATTTCTTTGTGTCGCCACAACAGTTGATGTAAACAATATGTATTTGTGTTGCCAGACCAGTTGATGTAAACAATTTGTTTTTGTGTTGCCACAACAGTTGATATAAACAATATTTCTTTGTGTCGCCACAACAGTTGAAGTAATCAATATTTCTTTATGTTGTCACGACAGTTTAAGTAAACACATTTTTTTGTGTTCCCACAACAGTTGATGTGAACAATATGCCTTTGCGTTGCCACAACAGTTGAGGTAAACAATATTTTTTTGTGTGGCCACACCAGTTGTTGTTAACAATATTTCTTTGTATTACAACAACAGTTCATGTAAACAATATGTATTTGTGTTGCCAGACCAGTTGATGTATACAATTTGCTTTTGTTATGCCACAACAGTTGATGTAAACAATATTTCTGTGTTGACACAACAGTTGATGTTAACAATATTTCTTTGTTTTGCCACAACAGTTGATGTAAACAATATTTCTGTGTTGACACAACAGTTGATGTTAACAATATTACTTTGTTTTTCCACAACAGTTGATGTAAATCATATTTCTTTGTGTATTGCTATCACAGACAGTGACATTACAGTTAACCATTGGTTGAATGATGTTATTCTAATTGATGTAAAGATCACTCCTTTATACAACCCTATCATAATTCATGTAAACAATATGTATTTGTGTTGCCAGATCAGTTGATGTAAACAATATGTTTTTGTGTTGCCACAACAGTTGATGTAAACAATAATTCTTTGTGTTAACACAACAGTTGATGTTAACAATAATTATTTGTGTTGCCACAACAGTTGATGTAAACAATATGTATTTGTGTTGCCACAACAGTTGATGTAAACAATATGCATTTGGGTTGCTACAACAGTTGATGTAAACAATACCCTTTGTGTTAACACAACAGTTGATGTTAACAATATTTCTTTGTGTTCCCACAACAGTTCATTTGAACAATATGCCTTTCCGTTGCCACAACAGTTGATATAAACAATATGTCTTTTTGTCACCACACCAAATAATGTAAACAATATGTTTTTGTGTTGCCACAACAGTTGATGTAAACAATATTTCTTTGTATTGCCACAACAGATGTTATAAACAATATTTCTTTGTGTTAACACAACAGTTGACGTAACAATATTTCTTTTTGTTTCCACAACAGATGACATAACAATATTTCTTTCTGTTTCCACTACAGATGACGTAACAATATTTGTTTGTGTTCCCACAACAGTTGACGTAACAATATTTCTTTGTGTTGCCGAAATAGTTGATGTAAACTATATTTCTTTGTGTAATGCTATCACAGACAGTGACATTACAGTTACGTAGTAAATCATGATCATTTTCTGTTGTGCGCGTATGATGATACTGATTCATAAGTAAATCAGGTTTTTTTCATTGTTTCAAAGAGCACTCCTTTATGCCACCCTATCACAGACAGGGGGAACGTAGTTAATCATGATCATGATCATGACAATTGCGACGAGTGTGAGTGTGTGAATTGGGTTTTACGCCGCTTTTAACAGTATTTCTGTTATATCACGGCGTGTCAGGGGTATGGTGCTGACAAACCTAAAAAAATAATCGGGGCGAACCGGGATTCGATTTGCCTTAGATAATTGCGACGATGACAATGACTATGACAATGAAAATGACGACGATGATGATGCATCATGTAATATTGAAACAAACACAAGTCAGCCCAACTCACAACTTCAAAGACTCCATAGCCTTTATGAAAATAGAACAATTTTTTTCCTTCTCTTATACTCATCTGTTATTTTAATGCATGAGGAACATCACTTTTGTCTGAAGTTCGCTACTTTCATAATGATACTGATCTTTTCTGTAGTACACGTAGGATGATACTGATTCATAAGTAAATCAGTTTTGCCTTGAATGTATCAGTTTCTCCAGACACAACACATTGATACTGAGTACGGTCCCCGCACACACGACGATGAAACCACCTCCAATCTGGTTCACTGTGATTGACTTCAAGATTCGTTTTTGTGGACAATGTGTCAGGTTTCTCTTGACAGTCCATTTCGCCCAAATTACGTCTAGTATGCCACTCGCAGTGAGATGCGACATTCTGCCAAGGAGACAAGAAAACGCTTGAGTTCTGCTGCTTGCACACAGACTTGCAAACATTCACATATTGCGCTGATTTTATGTTGTGTAAAATGTTATCCGTAGAATTTACACACAAAATACACAATAATACGATTCCACTAGTTATCTGTTTTCGTGACATTTATTAAATGCCATCAAGGAATTAACTTGGGATTCTTCAATTACCAGTTAAAAGTTGCAATGTTTCCGTTTTATGCATTTCATTACAGTTTTAATTATTGAAACTTGATTAATAGATGTTGACCGAAGATTTTATCACAACTTACACCTTCTCGAAGTCGGCTTTCAGGGGGGACCTTTGAGGCAATCCAAATGCCACGTGTAACCACAGTACACTTTCTCCTAGAATCTCTAATTGGCAGTCTTCAGCCATTAGGCGGTTTGTAATTGAGGCATGCTCCACAAGGGCATACTTCTCACTTCTCACTCTTTTTAAATGAACCTCAACATTGGAGTCAAGAAACACGGGGTCGTTGGAAGCTATCTTGGCCCAAATCCTTCCACTGACACTTGATGGAAGGCTTGACTGACAGTGAGAAACTTCATAAGAAATTAATACATTCATACATTGTACACAATTCTTTAGCAACTAGGCTAAAAAAATCAAATAAATCACAGTGTCTCTCCTCGAGGACAGATGCTCAGTTACCATTCATACTATTCATGTCATAGAAGAAGAGAATCACGACATGCTGGCGGGGGCATGGGTGGCTCAGTCGTCTAAGGCGCTGCTATTCGCTGTGCAGAGTTGCGTTCAGCCAGAAACCTATGATTGTGGGTTCGAATCCCGGTTCGCCCCGATTATGTTTCAAGGTTTGTCAGCACCATACCCGTGCTCGTGGGTTTCACCGAAGTGGTAAACGTCTGAGACCTGCATCACTTCGGGCGTTCCTCCCACATTAAGCTGACACGCCGCGATATAACTGTAATACTGTTAAAAGCGGCGTTAAACCCAACTCACTCACTCACTCACTCACTCACGACATGCTGGCACCGCCCTGTCCTTAATGTGGAATAGATTAACTTATTTCAATAATAATCAAGGCACAGCCGTTTTTTGAATATATCAAATTATATGTACAACATAATGTATTCCTAGCTGAGGTCACTTTTGTTACATCTTTATATGATAAACATGTATTTTAGCAAAATGTAATATTTTGTCTCGTAAACTGTCCATGCACTGAGTCCAACTCATTTTGACCATGTAGTTAGCTAATCCATACCTTTATTACATGACGGCTCATTCCTCGAACTCTCGTACCAACAGAATAGTCACTGTCCAGAAGCCCCTCTAGGTCAGAGAAAGGTTTGACATCAGTCTGTGCAGACAGGGCGGCCACCAGGTTCGCACTGTAGACTGTCGTCATCACTATCAGCAACATCCACCATGACGTCACCAACACCTTCCCGGGTAGAGTTCTAGGATATTTACTAAAACCTGCAAGTACAAAAGTAAGTAGGTATCTCCGAGAAAAATGTCAACTGTAACACTTTCAATTGACCCAAGATTTCGAACATATTTCCATTCTCATGTTTTAAAGTCTGCTTAGCCCTAATCATCACTGAAATGGAGGCACAAGTAGTTGTAGTCATTGCCAGTATTGAGTGTGTATGGTTTTACGCTGCTTTTAGCAATATTCCAGCAATATCACGGCAGGGGACACCTGAAATGGTCTTCACAGATTGTACCCATGTCGGGAACCGAACCCGGGTCTTCGGCGTGACGAAGGAATGCTTTAACCCGACTGCACCTCATTACTAGAATCACAGCCATCATGATTAATCCATCAACTTTCCATCTATTGAAAAAGTAGAATGTACTTACACAAGTTTAACTTGAAACATTAATGTTAAAATAATGTGTTTATGATTTATGGCCTAGGATACACATACGTTTTCATGTACACTTTGTTAAACTGCATAGCCACCAAATTTAGAAAATATAAAAAAGCTTTTGGTCTGCACATCTGTTTTGTGATACATGTTAACCATTCATTTCCTATTTATGACAAATGTACATAAATACAAAATTGGTTGATTTGCATAAAAATATAATAAGAAACCCTAAATCGTGATTTGTACATACCCTGCTTGAACAGAGATCCGGTGACCTCCCAGCAAGCACTAAGCAGATTCTGTTTCACTTTCTTCACAGAAGTAACGCCCACATCTCCAGAGCCTGCAGCTGTTTCGTTCCAGCCGAAATCCACACTTTCAAACACAGCCAACAACAGTGGACATAATCCTGCCATCAGGAACAGAATGAGGCACACCATAGGCCTGAATGGTAGCGCCAGAAGGAATAGAGAAATAGTTCGTTGTTTATCATGCCTCTTATACACCACGTCAATGTAATCTGTCCTGATCGGCGGGTAAATGTATTCCATGAAAGCAGATCGGCCTTCATCTATTGATAGGTCACAAGCGGCAAGGTCTACCTCCTACAATATATATAACTGTTCTGGGTTACAATAAACTTGCGATAAACTACTGGGTGGATCAGACCAATTCTAATATGCGCTCCAACGAAGTTACATAATGGTAACTCAGTGGTTAAGTTGGTTCATTATTTATGTTTTCATAGGAAAGGTTTAATAGCATTGCCAACACGTCAATGTTCTCGGTCCCGATATTAAGTTTTAGGGTAAGTGATCAAATACATAAAATGCGAAGGTCTTAAGTCAATCTACCGTTCTGTTTAGCTGCCTCACAATTCCGTCATAGGTTCCGTTGACAGGAAGTCCCCAAGACTGATCCTGTGGTTCAGTCATACTGTAACTGGAAGGAGACGAATTCTTCATACAGTAAAAGGTTACTCTTAAACTACAATCTCCCATTCAATAAAGAAACATAAAGAGAACTACAATAAAACTATTGATAGTGGTCAGGTGGAACGAAAAATAATTTAACGTTTCTTACCTAAAATTTAGGACAGCGGCGATTGTATCTAGGATATCAATTGCATATCCTTTATACTGCGTTGTTCCATTGTTGGTGGACTTCCAAACATACACTGATGACTGAAACATGGGGGAATAAATTCTATCGTCCATATGAAACAAATATGAGGGTTGTATCATATACATAATATAAACATATGCATTTAGATTTTCTGCATGGAGTGATACTGGGGTTAAACTTGCATTAATTACAAAGCTTTATCCTCAACTGCATGAGTGAGTGAGTTAAGATTTAACGTCGCATTTGCATTATTTCAGCCTACACTAAATGATGGGACATATTTTATGAGGGGCAGAAAAATATTATTAAAACTTTTATTTCCAACTATGTTGACTGGTATGTATATTGCAAATAAGTAACTGATTGGTTAATAAATGCATTGTAGATTGTCATTTTAAATATTTCCAGAAAGTATTGTCAGAATAAAAACAAAGAAATCAGATGCAAGAGGAAATGTTACATTTAAAATCAGTTGTTTTATTCTGAACATTATTTCTTAGTAAATTAAGTCGTAAATGCTCGGATGTATGATAATAACTGATCGGTGGAAAAGGCCTGTCATTGGCGTGTGCTGCAATGGAGGCTTTTATTTCCAAGTTTGTTACATTTAAGTCCATAGTAGTATGAAAATTACTTGTTAAGATTTGAACGCTGCAATAGTTAAAGACTTTTCGAGGGAAATAAGACATAGACTGATATACAAAAATCGTCGATGCGATATCTTGCCCCAGAGTGACATAATACCATGATGTTTTCTGACGTAGAAAATGACGTGGAAATGTATCATTTATTATCTCGTTTTTCCGGCAGTGGTCAATCGCGTTAATGCGTGTTTTCGTCGGAAGAATGTTGATATTCTACACAAGTAATCAATACAAAATGTGCTGGTTAAAAATATTAAGTAGTAAACGACCGTTTTTGAATGTATGTGCAACAGGTAATTATCTAGCTTGGCTCCGTCTCTACGTGTCACTAGTTGTCGCAGTGCACATTGATCCGGGAGCCATTCTGGTAGCAACAGGTTAAACTGTCGCTTATCATTCATTATTGCCCTTTGGAACACAAAGATTGCACATTTAAAATATGAGCCTAAATATTATTTGTTTGGAAACATCTTGCAACAATGTATTTTTTGTGACAGACAATTTTGTTCTTTTTTTCAACAATCTGAATCATTTTTTTATTTTTAAGCACTGCAATTGGGATACAATGACATGCGTCAACGAAGTCAGCGAACCTCACCACCCGATCCGGATAGTCGCCTCTTACGACAAGCAGTATGGCCTTTTACGGCAAGCATGGGTTGCTGAAGACCTACTCTAACCCGAATCTTCACGGACAGCAGTGCTGGGTTTTTTCTTCTGCTTTTTTAAACTAAGGGTGTCCGAGGATGTCAAGAATGCAGTAATTGAACATATACAGTGTTTTTACATAACATGAAGGCTATGGGTCATGTGTGCGTCAAACATAAAATATTAAGACAAACATATTCATATATAATATTCTGTATATTGCATACTTTCTGGACATCAATGTTATAAAGATACATTTACAAATGGCGGAATACCGAGCCAAAACCGCTGTCTATAAAACCATAACGGAATTATGTGAGTAGTTATAGAGACACAACAGTCTGGCTCATCAATGCAAAGATTTACTTTCATGTCCTTTTTGACGAGATATAAAAACTTCAACTGTGGATGGGCAGACGAAGGTCAACGCAACACAACAGGTGAGAGCAATATTCCTGGTTTCAAGCATATCTATGACAACGGCTAGGTGAGTGATTTACCGAGTGGAATATTTTCATTGTTACCTCGAGAGTAGTCACCGCCAAACGTCTGTTGTTGTAGCCATAGGCAGCATTAGGAAAATAGCACAGGTTGATGTTTCTTTGGCTACAAGCGGCTACTGGTACCCACTCATTTCGGGGAAGGTGACGTTTTAAGGTAAGAACGCTCTGCAACCAACCCTAAAAAAGATATGAAGCACAAGTTGAAAGAAAGATTAGAAAATACTTTGCAGTCAAGATGGCATGGAATAACATTATAATCCCCTATCTGGTATGACACAACACTAAAGTGCACACTGTAGACACTTGACACACCAAACCCAGAGAACTGCAGTGTAAGAGGATGTAAGATGTTGTGAAACAAGAGATATTCTAAAGTCAACTATCATCTCATGGAGGTACACTTTTGAGGCTGTTAAGAGTCACACTAAGTTTGGCTAGTATCAAGGTGTAAAACGCAAGTTCAACAGATGTATGTCTGTCCTAGCCAAACAATTACATAGACAGATATCTAGACTAATGAATGATAACATTCTGCACAGTTATGCAGCACCATCAAACGCAAATGTTTCAATTAATTGAGCATACATACCTTATAATGATGAAGCACTGCTACAACATTTTCCAAGTAAACAAACTCCGGCAGATCAACGGTGCTCCCTTCTTCATGAAGAAGTAGCCACTTTGAATGATGTCGAAAATCAGTCATTCCCCTTGTCTTTATATCGAAAGAGTCGACCTATATCACAATGATTTCTGTAAAGTCCAATAAGCGATCATATTACAGATAAATGTCCAAATTTTACATTTCAATTCGTGAGAAACATTTCGTTTGTTTCATGATCGCTCTGAACACTGTTTCAGTGAAGTGTAAGGTATCACCTTACTGTGGCCACAGTGGCACAAGTAACATCCTCGATTATGTTGTATTTCGAATCTCCAATCCATTATAGTATATACCCTACCTTCAGTCCTATTCAAATGACACAATGCTAAAAATAGACCTCCAATGAAATTACATTTTTTTCACAAATTACACAAATTTCGACTTTTCGGCCCTGTCTCGGATAGGACCGGGATGTATGGTAGCAAATGATTTCCCTCCCCTGTATCAGCATGAAGGAAAACAATCTTTTCAAACTAAAATTCCATTCATACAATTTCAATTATATGACGTCATTTAATATATATTGGCATATTTATACAAGGTCACGACCTTATTATAAGAGAAATGTTACTGGAAGAGATAGGATTGAGAGAAAAAATAAGTCAGTGTACATCTGTTGTATTTTTTGCTTGTAATCCCAGCATAATTAGTCTATCGGATGTTTTCAATCCCTTCTGAGTGAGTGAGTGAGTAAGATTTAACGTCACATCGGCAGTATTTCAGCCATATCTTGACGAGAAGTACATTAATAATACATATATTACATACAGACGACGGTCTGTAAATAACAGAGTCTGGACCAGACAATCTAGTGATTGATATCATGAGCATCGATCCGCGCAATTGGGATACGATGATATACATTAACCAAGTCAGCGAGCCTGACCACCTGATCCCGTTAGTCGCCTCTTACGACAAGCATATTCGCCTTTTATGCAAAGCATGGGTTTGTGAAGACCTATTCGATCCCGGATCTTCACGGGTCACCATTGTATTCTTCCACAAGGAAGAATAAAATTGTTTAGCAATATTACAGGATCATATAAACTCCTTCTACATAACAACGAGGTAATTTCTCTCGTATCTCGGTCGTGCAGACATGCTGGTGGGGAGACCATATAAAGCTAATAATGTTGAAATGAACCATTTTCATGGGGCCATTGTATCCCCCCACAGCAACTTTTCAACACCATTACAGGATCATATAACTTCACTCTACACACGATGTGCTGGTGAGGATACCATATAAAGCTAAAAATATTGAAACAAACCATTTTCATCAACTTGGTCACATGCCTATGACTCATAGAAGCAACCACGTGTATGTCTGGGAAGAGAGCCTCGTTGATTTCCTGTAAGGAATTATTTGCATCCATGACGCTGAGGTCATACACAAGAAACTGGATACTGTTGGTCAATGACGGGATACGAGCAGGTACCAAACAGTCATTCTCTGAAACAAATAATCAAAGCATTTGTCCTTCATGTCAAAAGAGTAACGCGTTTATTGGGATTGCATATACTAGTGAATGAAAACAAAGGCAGGCATAAGACACCAACGTTTCGTTCATCATAGTTAGTGAATAAGTATAGTTTTACGCCACTGATATCAATATTCCAGCAGTAAGGTTATAGTTGTGTAATTGTCTAAATTGAAACACGAAAGCCCAATAGAATCTCTGATCAATATGAAATGTAAACGTTGAATCTTCTTCTTATCCAGGCTTAAGACTGTCTCTCAAAGGTCTGCAGACTCGAACTAGACCCCATTTCCTTGAGATACACCCTTAAAGTCTCTTAAACTCCGCTACCTAAATCAGCTCACTATTACTCACTCCTACTCAAACACTAAGTGATTTGGTTGGTTTGTTGTTTAACGCCGCACTCAGCAATATTCCAGCTATATGACGGCGGACTGTAAATAATCGAGTCTGGACCAGACAATCCAGTGATTAATATCATAAACCTCGATCCATGCAATTGGCAACCCATGCTTGCCGTAAAAAGGTGACTATGCTTGTCGTAAAAGGCGACTAACTGGATCGGGTCGTCAGGCTCGCTGACTGGTTCATGCATGTCATCGTATCCTAATTGCTTGGATTGATGCTCTCTCTCTCTGTTGTCTCCAAAACGTAAATACATTCCCTTTGTGGATTTCTGTCGTGTTTTCTGCACGAAGTGAATTTCCACACATCCTTTGAATATTGTAGTAACCGCGTCTGTGCATTTTGTAACCTGTAATTGTAGATATAATTATTTAAATATGCCTACCGACAATGAAAGAAAAAAGTACTATTCTATGAATATTAGCTTCCGCGGTGATGCGGCCGTCAAACCAGCTGTTTCAATCAGAATCGAGTAAATTCCAATTATTGGTAAAATAATTGACAATGTAGCTCATGTCAGTAAATAACAGTGTTAATCTGGAGGGATAAACTAACTGAAATGTGTATAATATGTACGCAACTGACAAAGAACAAGTAAAAAGTCAAACGTCGCCTCCTATTTGAATTTCGGCCACTTTTATCAACTAGTGTTGATATATTTGATATCAAAAGACACTTGGGGGAGATTCGCTATATGTCATGATGGTGTGATTGTTGTATTATCTATAGTTTTATTACCATATAGCTGGAATATTGCTACTCAGGGCATCAAAGAAACCAACAAGCAAAACATACTTCCTCTCGTGATTACCCTAAATCAAAAACAAATCTACTACAAATCTCCTAAAAATCAAATGCTACAAGGTGTTTTCGTGTCTTTTACTTGTTAACACGTTACAAATTACAGTGGTGCTGATAAGGCCATCACCATTCCAGGGTGTAATATAGCGACTCCCTGTTCACTCTCAATTAAAGCGTGAAGATCGCTAGTACTTTTGATATTTAGTGTTTGTTTGTTTGTTTTGTTGTTTTACGCCGCACTCAGCAATATCCCAGCTACATGACGGCGGTCTGTAAATAATCGAGTCAGACAATACACCGATTGACATCATGAGCACCGATCCACGCAATTGGGATCGATAACATGCTTCAACCAAGTCAGCGAGCCTGACAACCCAATCCCATTAATCGCCTTTTTCAGCAAGCATGGGTTGCTGAAGACCTATTCTTCCCCAGATCTTCACGGGTTGATATATAGTCGTGTTGTGTTCTGGAAAGAGTATTTATATCATTCCAATTCTTTTCAGTTTCCAAGGAAGGTGTATACATATCTATATTACAAATCAATTTTAGAAAGTAATATTATACGAGAAACGTATCAGGTTGGATAAAATGGATATGTAGCATATCAGAGGTGTAGATGAACTGAAAAGGATAAGGTAAAATTACCATTGTTCCCATGTCGTAAGATAGCAACTCTTCTCCACTGAAGTCTTTGCAATAAATGATGAAAGGGTTCACCGTTCTCTGAAGAAATGCTTGGTGTTAAACCTGAATGATAACAAGAAAACTCAGCAGTCGACATCCAGGATACATAAATCTGTCAGTGGGGTTCCTGGGTTAGAACAGGTTCCCAGACAACTACACTTGTTGATCAAAGATAGAGAGAGAGGCTCATCCTGTAATCACTTTTCAGTTTCTAATCAGATAATGACGCTATATGAATTTATATTTTGATTGAGCTATTGAACACAATCTTGCGCTCAATGTGTAACAAGAGGCAAAAGAAACGAGGCAACTTAAACAACTATCTTGTGTAACTACACAAATCGAGGGTGGGGCTTGTCATCCTTCCAACGTCACAATGACAAATTGTCACCCATAGCAATGTGGTCAGACCTTCTCACTAGGTTTCTCTGGGATGAAGGGGGCACGGGTGGCCAAGTCGTCAAGGGCGCCGCGATTCGCTGTGCAGAGTTGCGTCTCATGGGCACGCCAGAAACCTATGATTGTGGGTTCGAATCCAGGTTCCCCCCGATTATGTTTCTAGGTCCGTGCTCGTTGGTTTCACCGAAGTGGTAAACGTCTAAGACCTGCATTTCATCGGGCTTTGCCCCCATACTATGCTGACACGCCGTGATGCGCCGCCCCGCATCATATGCGCAGACCGTTGAGTATCCTCGACTGACATTGTGTTGATAAGCCACGCTACGTGTGTGCTCTGTACTTGTTGGTATGCTTTAGTGTGAAAAAGATAATTTTGCTTTCCAATTCTGACCTACTTCCTCCTCACTTTTACATTAAAAACATTTAGTTTATTAATGCAGCCTTATCAGAGCATTAGAAAGCTTTAAATTTTTCATGATTAAAGGATAAATCGTATTGTCTGTTTTAAACATACTGGATAACTACATTCTCGTCATAATTTTGCTAAATGCTACTTGGAGAATGAAGAGCATGAAAGAAGCATGACCAAAGGACTACTAACGTGCGCCTGCGCCTTGACCTTATGATATTACGCATGCGCACGGACAGCGTCTAAACCGCGAGAACACGAGAACGCGAGATCGCGAGAAAATGAAATGTCGCATTCTCGCGTTCTCGCGATTTCGTGTTTTTGTGGCCTAATTTGACAAGTCGAGATTGCGAGATTGCGAGCTTTTTTGCATCATGTCCAAATGTCGCATTCTCGCGTTGTCGACTTTTGACAAAAAGTGCTATGTACCAAAAACACGAGAATACGAGATCGCGAGAACGCGAGATTTTGGCCAAATCTCGCGTTCTCGCGATCTCGCATTCTCGTGTTTTGGGGCATATTTACCTCGTTTCCAAAGGTCGAGATCGCGAGAATGCAAGATCGCGAGAATGTCCCTTACAGTATTCCATAGATAAGGGAAAAACATTTACCGATTTAATGGAGAACAAAGCAGAAACTTACCATCGCCGATTGCACCTCCAATAAACACCCCAAAAACAAATGACAAAAGAATCTGGCTTGGTCTTATGGCGAAGAGCACCATGTCAGCTGCTACTCCTCTGCAGAATCGAGGTTTCAGTGCGCAGTAGGTGTGTACGGGCTAATGGTATCTAAATTAGAGTCAACATAAGCAAATATTTAATATCCCATCAGAAAAGATAGGACGTTAAGTTGTGCAATTATCAGCGTGTCATTGAATACGAATTATACTATTCCTCCATTGTATGGCACGAGGAGGAGTGACAATAAATATATAACGGTAATAAGTGTATATCTGCTAGCCAACATCAGATCGATCGCAAATATTCACTGTGATGATAGATTTGCATGTCTTGCATAGCAACCATCAGATAACCAGATGGAGAAAGAATGCTCTTTCACAAACCCCGGAATTTAGGGAGTGTATGTAAGATGAATATAATCATCCCAGGGAGGGAGGGAGTGAGTGAGTTGGGTTTAACGCCGTTTTCAACAGTATTCCAGTTACATCACAGCGTGTCTGCATAATGACGACATCAGATTCACAACAGCAGATCGATCGCAGGAGGTCATCCATGAACCCTGCTTTTCTTCGTGTGCTCACAACCTCAAAGTATTTTAGGTTTTTGTAAAAACAACAACCATAGCTTGCCAGATAAATCAATTCACAAGGTTTTGTAAATACACCATCAGTATGCGTGTATGAATCAATATCAAACAGTGACAAGATAACTGTGATCCGGGTGAGGTGTGGTGAGATGAAATTGGGTTTAACGTCGCGTCCAAGATTATTGCACATGTATTGGGTTTCTGCAGAGGAGTGCATGCACGCGTGTGGCTGCTTGTACTAGTCCGGACTGATGCCGATTTAAAGTGCTAGCTCACTGAGATACCATTCCGCAGTTTAACATGAATACCTCACTCAGACACAGTATACTGACTCCGAGCCGACCAGTCCTTGTTTTAGCCCCTTAATGCCAAGCGCCAGACAGGGTAACAACAAGTACCATCTTTTAATGTCTTTTGGTATGACGGGGCCGGGGATCGAACCCCGGACCTTCCGCTCTCCGGGCGGACGCTCTACCACTAGACCACTGAGGCGGTTCGCACATGTGTAACCCAGACGATAGTGAGTGAGTGAGTGAGTTGGGTTTAACGCCGCTTTTAACAGTATTACAGTTATATCGCGGCGTGTCAGCTTAATGTGGGAGGAAAGCCCGAAGTGATGCAGGTCTCAGACGTTTACCAATTCGGTGAAACCCACGAGCACGGGTATGGTGCTGACAAACCTTGAAACATAATCGGGGCGAACCGGGATTCGAACCTACAATCATATGTTTCTGGCGTGCCTAAGGGACGCAACTCTGCACAGCGAATCGCGGCGCCTTAGACGACTGGGCCACCCGTGCCCCCTAACCCAGAAGATAAAACAAACAGTAATTTGCATGTGGTACCTTCAGAATCAGGAGTGCACTTTATATTCTAGATATATTTGTAACATAAAAGTAAAAAACAAACATATCATGAAAACAAAACTAGTAATATGTTCACAACAATGAACTCCTGAAACACGTGTTATTGCTTTCAAGGATTGGTTGGTTGGTTGGTTGGTTGTTTAACGCCGCACTCAGCAATATTCCAGCTATATGACGGCGGTCTGTAAAATAATCGAGTCTGGACCACACAACCCAGTGATTGACATCATGTGCATCGATCCACGCAATTGGGATCGATGGCATGCATCAATCAAGTCAGCGAGCCTGACCACCCGATCCCGTTAGTCGCCTTTTACGACAAGCATAGTCACCTTTTATGACAAGCATGGGTTGCTGAAGACCTATTCTACCCCGGATCTTCACGGGTCTAATTTCAAGGAACACTGGGTATTAATTTGACACAATGAAGTTGTTGTCGGACGATGAACGAAAAAACGAAAGTTCAAAAGCCATGTTTATTCTGTCAGACATCATCACTGTTTCAGGCTTACACGTGGTCAGATTTTATCTTTCAAGTCATGAATGCATTACATGTACGCATGTATGTATATGTACGTAAAACATCATGGGTCACCGAAGGGTGCAGCATTACACATGGAGACAGTTCAAGCACATCGATCAAACTCACGCAATCGCACACGGCTCCGTATTCGCAGTTCACAATCTGACAGCATGGCAGTTTTCCAAGGGACGTAACTCCAGTGTGACTGTAACCAACCAACATCACACACAATCACATCATACTGTTGACAGTGATATGTCAAAAGTGGTAGAGTTATTAATATTTGTTTATAATACATCTTAACATACATTTTAAAGTATTGTATGGCAACATTGTTTTAATATTATTTTATCGTGAAGTAGATCTGTGGAGACAAGCAGATATTGTTAACATTCTGTTATTTTTAACCATGAACCACACTTATCTATGAGTGTTACCTCGTGGTAATATGTTTACTCCTGTAGCTTGACACGTAAATTATTCACGCTGTCCAAAAGTGCTAATATCTCGCTAAATGTACACTGGGTCAATGTTTCCGGAACACCCGGCTTTCTCGACAGGCAGCTCTTACTACACGGAAATGAATCAACTATTCACCGCTGCGAAATGCTGTATGGGGCTTAATGGGTAGAGCTAGACTGCTACCCAGCCCTTCGCCTCCCAGCGCTCTAGGGTTGGTAAACCAGTCTTATGATTGTTGTCGAATAATATAAACATGTTCCGTGCAATAATTTAGAGTCAGGAATATTTTTTTGAATATTTTCAATTTTTTATGTATTTTGTATGTATGCATATCATTGAACATATGAGAGACAAAAAGAGACGTCTCAGATGAGATGTCGCTATGCTGCATAGTTTGTATGCACCCATGCTTATAGTTCGATTCCCTAGTATTTGATGATGGGGTTCACTAACCCCTTGATGGCCAAATTTCTCGTAACGTCGATGTTGAAGGGCACCAAGAGGTCCAAAGAATCAGTCCCTAACTTCAAATTGCCTTTCTCTCCAAACATGCTACTGTAAAGTTTCCTCAACCAAGCCAGATGGCGTGTGTTTTCTTGTGGTTTTGCGAGTTTGCTTCTTTGGACTGTTAAGAATGAGCACTGTTACTGCGGGATCTGTATCTGCAAAGTATGCCAAGTCAGTGTGCCGATCAGATGTGAGGTCCACTAAAAAAGAGGCGGTTCTGTGCGTGCGATTTTCGAAAACCATTCAGTTCAACGACAGATTCCATTATGGGACGCTACCACCGTGTTCAGGGCATCCTCTGTGTGCAACAACGGCGCTTATGCATTTCTTTGAGATTGCCGGATCAGTGCCCCAGTATCACATACTCGATTTATAACTAGTTGAGAATATATAAAAGCCGTAGGTTTTGGTGAACAACACATTATATAAATGGGCTAGAGATGTCAGTGACTAAAGGGACCATGTGGACTTACAGTGCCTTTGCTTCCTGCAAGGACCCCGGCAGGATTTACATGTATATCATCCCTTCAGTCACTGGCGTTAGTTTACCAGTTAAGCCTTATTTAAAATGACGACAATACTACGTTTAAATGCCTGGCATGCATAAGAATACTTCGAATTATGTGGGACTTACATAACGCTACTTCTAAAGCGGATTTATACCTAACTCACTCACTCACGTTTAGAGGATTAAAAACACAATCATAAGCTGGATTCAATTTTCAAAGGACGTAATTTAGACATATATTGCAAAGATAATTTGATGTGACGTTGTTTACGGGACGGCTCATTAGCCTGCACATACAGACTTTGTATCGGCGAAGTTCGGAAGGTTCCAAGGCAAAGCCTCAGGCCTTGATGGTGAATAGAGATGGTGAATATAGAATTCTTATATTGCTTTTAAAAGCTCCATCATAAATGATGGAGCCATAACCTAGTGTGGAGCGGATAAGTGCTCTGTATAGTTGAAGGAGGGTTTTCTGATCTCCTCCCACTTAGAGTTTGAGACAATTTTCAGTAAGGCCCAGGACCGTCAGACATTTATTCTTCAAATATTGAATGTGAGGCAGAAAAGTCAAATGGTGATCGAAAATTATACCTAGGAATTGGCTTCGTTTACAACTTTAATAGGATTGTTATCTAAAAGTAGTTCCGGATCTTTGTGCGATTTTTATTTTCTACAACAATGAATCAGTTTGTTTTAGATTTTGAGAATGTAAGTCCATTTTCCAAAGACCATTTCTGAATTTAATTTAAACATAGCTGCAGTTGCCTTTCGATTGTATGCATGTACATTTCCACAGGAAATAATAATATCATCCACAAAACGTGACCCACCAATTAAAAATCATTTAAAACTTTCGATGAGCTATTAATGTTAATCCTAAATAATGTGGCAGGCAAGATACTGCCTTGTGGGACACCCTGATCCTGATTATAATGATCAGACTGGGTAGAAAGCACGCGGACTTGTAATTGTCTGTCTGTTAAAAAGTTGGATTTAAACTGAGGCAAACGACCTAGCAATAGAAAGTTATGTAAATCTTTTAAAATACCATGTTTCCATGTAGTGTCATATGCTTTTTCAAGACCGAAAAAGATAGCCACTGTTTGTTCATTATGGCATGCAAATGATTCTAAACGTATTAAATGATCGATAGTACTTCTGTTCATATGGAAACCACATCGTACATTTGTAATGAGATTATTGGTTTCTCAGTACCAAACAAGTCGGATATTTATCATGCGTTTCATGGTTTTGCAAACACAGCTTGTCAGTGAGAATGGTCGATATTTTGATGGATCTATGTGATCGCTTCCTGGTTTAGGTATTGGAACAAAAATGGCATCACGCCAAGACGGTGGAAATCGTCCTGACGTCCAAATTTCATCAAACATATTTAACAGTGATTGTAAACATGGTTCTGGTAAGTGCTTAATGAGTTGTTAATGTATGTTATCAGCTCCAGTAGCAGTATCGTGATCTTGTCTTGTCGTTCATGAATAGAAAATATTTAATTGTAATCTTCCCCATTATCTAAAGTACAATTAATAGCTTTCTTTTCCTGCTATTTTTGGAATTGAGGTACATACTTGGATGAGGAAGAGTGTTTAGCCAAAGTTCCATCCAGTTTATTAACAATATCTGTGTTATCAGTAAATCATTCATTCCCATTTTGAAGATGGTGGATACCAGATTTAGATACCTTACCTTTGACTTTTTTAATCATGTTACCTGAATTTATTTTTGAAACGTAACTTAAAGCTTGCCAAGACATGCGAATATTTTGCTTAAACGCACACGGCGCTTTAGCATTTACAAACTTCAATTTATCTAAATTATGTACCATGAGTAGGTTACGGAAATAATTTTCAGTTTTCTTCCGTGCCTTCCTAGCTTGTTTGCAAGTATCATTAAACCATGGTTTACGGATGTGTTGATAGGCAGAGGACTTAGGAATACATTCATCAGCTATTTTATTTAGTTCATCAGAAAACATTTGTATTGAATCGTGAGCAGCAGTAAAACGATCAGGATGTAACTTGTTTTCACATAGTAATTTGAACAAAGACCAGTCAGCTTTACTGAAGTTCCATCTTGATGATGGGGGAACATCAGATGGAGTTATGGTTTGAAGAATAGTCGGGAAATGGTCACTTCCACAGATGTCGTTGTGGACTGACCATTCAAATTCATTTAGAAGTTCAGAGTTGGTAAGTGATAAATCAAGAGATGAATATGTGCCTGTGCCGGGATGTAAATAAGTTTTAGAGTGAGGATTAACAATACATTAGTCATTGTGGGAAATAAAGTCTTCTAATATTTTCCCTTTACTGTTTGTAGCAGAACTACCCCAAAGTGGATTATGCCCATTTAGATCTCCCTTGATGATAGCTGGTCATATAGGGCTTGAAGATGAATTATTTGAAGAGTAAAAGATGGACGTACATATAGAGAATAATGCGAAAAAAAATTTTAAAGTTCACCGAACAGCAACAGCTTGAATTGGCGTATTAGGAGGAACAAGGCTATGTCTAATACCCTGCCTCACCACGACAGAAGAGCCTCCAGTGGCTTTAGCAGTTGAAGGTGACTAGAAATGATACGAATCATATTTTGTTTGTTTGTTTGTTGTTTAACGCCGAACTCAGCAATATTCCAGCTATATGACTGCGGTCTATAAAATAAACGAGTCTGGACCAGACAATCCAATGATTGACATCATGAGCATCAATCTACGCAATTCGGATCGATGACATGTATCAACCAAGTCAGCGAGCCTGACCACCCGATCCCGTTAGTCGCTTTTACGACAAGCATAGTCACCTTTTACGGCAAGTATGGGTTTCTGAAGACCTATTCTACCCCGGAATCTTCACGGGCACATATATTTCGCACACAGCTGTGAAATGGTACCACAGACTTCATTTCCTGAACAGTCTGGGAATATATTTCTTCGGTCATGAGACTGGAAGGTTGGCCCGTGGTTCTCAGAACAGATGGACCTTGTGCTCTTGTTAACGAACAGAGTTTATCACACATCATGTCCACAGTAAGTAAATTCCTCTTGACTGATACACATTTCTCCACAACATCTGCTGCATCAACTTGGTGCATTTGGTAAAGCAATATTAAGATATTGTGTTCTGTCTTTTGATGGACTTTTGCCGACAGTTTCAATGAAGAAAGTCCACAATAAATATTGTTTCTCTTGAATTGGTGCAATCTGGGAATGGCTATGTTAAGTTGTTTCATGCTTTTCAGGGATGTTTCCACTTTGGCTTTCTGATATTTCGCTGTATTCTTTTGAATAACTGTGACCTTGAACTCTGTGTTTTGTCCTGATTTCCGCTTTTTTACCTCTTAATTTCTGAGGTGATCGTTAAGAATTCCTCTCCTCTGTCTTGTCAGCGTTTGGCCTTAGAGCACTTCATTCATGTTTTGTTGGCAATTCTCTTAAAGGGTAATATTTTTTATAAATGTTTTACACAACTCATAGATTTTTAAGGATTCAGGTGAAAAAGAGCTGTAATGTTTAATACTTCCATTTAAATTGTAAATATGTAGACTTGAGAGCTTGTACTTCCCTATGTCCTTGTGTGTCGTTATTACAAAGAAAGCACAGACTTGTTATATGAGGGCTGGTGAAAAGGTTCAAAGCCTGGCTAACTTTCAACCAACGGCCATAACAAAAAGTGAAATAGTCAACGTAATACATTGTTGTTTGAGTAGTTCATTGCACGTGTATTTGGTCTGTTGAGGCCATTCATATATTAGTGACAGCCAGTTGAACGTGATTGGGGTTCAAATGGACAGAGGAATGGAAAAGAACTAGTACTGAGGGGTCACCATTTTTTTTACTTCGTACAAAAGTACTCTCCAGGAAATTCAAGACTGCATGTCACAAGTGTATGGGGATAAGTGCCCTAGCTATTCCACTGTTAAACGTTGAACAGCTATGTTTCAGGCTTGTAGAACAAGCCTTGATGATGCCCCTAGGTTTGGTCGTCCCTCAACTTCCATCCATGAAGATTCAATCAAGGAGATAGAAAAACGTATTACCATTCCTGAACTTGAGGAAGACACAGGTCTAAGCCATTGCTCCATTGAAACTATTTTTCTTGAACATTTACAAATGAATAAGATATCTGCTTGTTGGGTGCCAAGGTTTCTAAATTTTGATTTTAAGGAAACAAGAAATTACATTGCCAGTGAAACATTTGAGCTAATTGAGGAGGATTTCGACAAATTCAAAAAGAGATTAATAACGGGTGATGAAACATGGGTATATGACTATGATCCTGAGTCAAAACATCAATCCATGGAATGGCACCATTCCACTTCTCCGGCACCAAAGAAATTCAGGTCTTCAAGATCAGTGAAGAAAGCTATAGCCACTGTATTCTGGGATGTAAAGGGTGTGATCCTTGTTGATAACTCAGAAAGGCAAAAGACGATTACCGGTGCCTACTATGCTACTTTGTGACATTGCCTGAGATATTCTATCCAAGAAAAGCGGCAAGGAATGCTGACTGCTGGAGTTCTACTACTTCATGACGATGCCTCTTCCCACACCACACAAGGCTGCTGTGGGTTCGAAGAGCTCCCACACCCTCCATACTCGCCAGACCTGACACCAAGTGATTTCCACCTGTTTTCGGAACTGAAAGAACAACTTCATTGAAAGCGCGATGACGACAACAATGACCTCGATGCTGCCGTGAATGGGTTTTTTAGGGTTGCTTCAGAAAACCTCTTCCTGACCCGAATTGAACGCTTCACTATCGATATGAGAAGTGTATTGAGAGATTATGCTGAAAAATAAAATTAAAACACTTTCACAATTGTTCGTTTTGTTTGTTAGGCTTAGAACTTTTTACCAGCTCTCATACTATAGCTAGTAGTTGCAATCGTACAATGGACTCGCGATTCAGCTGATTATCGAGAGGGTTTGACTCTTCTTTGCATGTGTTTGTGGTTTGTTTCTTTGTTGCTTATCGCCGAACTCAACAATATCCCAGGAGTATGAGGCGGTCTGTAAATAATAGAATCTGGATAATTATTAGAAGAATCAATCTTATCAACCTGTAATGATTTATCAACAGAAACTTGTGAATTGATGTGGTTAACTAGCTAGGATTGTTGTTTTCATAGAAACCAAGAATAACATAAAGTTGTATGCATACAAGGAAGGCATGGATGATTTTGTCTTTTGTGATCGATCTGATATTTCAAATCCATGGCTACCACAAATGCCCCTATTAGTGTTAGATATTTAATGACACTCCTGTCTTGCCTCCATCGATTGAATTGTCATATGATGCGTAATCAATGACATGCTGCCAATTAAATAACTTTATTTCTTTTATGATAGGATGTCAAATATGTACCTACATGTATGCTGCATCTAATTGAATACTATTAGCCGGTATACACCTACTGCGCATTGAAACTTCCATTCTGCAGAGGATTAGTAGCTGACAAGGTGTTCTTCGCCATGAGACAGTTTCTTTTTACATTTGATTTTTTGGTGTTTATTGGAGGTGGAATCAGCGATGGTAAGTGTCTGCTTTGTGTCTAACTATTTTTCATTTCCCTTACCACATCATCAATATTTTATATGATTGATGTTTACTATTGATTTTACAAGCACAACATCAGGGTACGGAAACACACGATCAACCAATTCACTGATCTTGACCACGTGAGCTTATTCATCGCCTCATACTATAAGCTGAGTTTGATTTTATATTTATCTGGGATTCTGACATGGGACTGTAGTTACTTTATAAAACGAACAATGTGGTTAATCTATATATCATGCACATTTACATATGTCGGAGAATTAATCCAATGGCCTGAAAGGGTTGCATAAATATACTAAATGTTTCTAAGGCAAATGGAAAGAGGGAAATGGGATTCTTTAGTTTTTGAAAGCAGTCTGCTCATTTGAAGCAGGACACAAAAGTGACAATTAAGCGCCCATGCCTTGGAAAATCAGCTTTCCTTTCCAGCCTAATCATGGAGAATACTATTCTGGGGATCATGTTGTTTCGCGTCAAAGTGACGGTATTGTAGTTATGTCACAAATCCCCGTCATTTAGGGTGTGTTTGTGGAACACGCCACTGGGATGACAGATCTGCATGTCCTGCATTGCAACAATTGATTATCAGATAGCCCCGGAATTTAGGGAGTATATGTAAGATGAATGTAAACATCCCAGTGATACCTTGGGAGAAGGCATGACCACATTGCTACGGATGAGCATATTGCATTGTCACGTTTGAAAGATGCAATAACCCAGGTCGATATGTTTTGTGGCACAGGATAGCTGTCTCAGTAGCCTCGTTTCTTGAACCTTTTATCACTCATTAACTCGTAAGGATCCGGGGTAGAATAGGTCTTCAGCAACACATGCTTGCCCTAAAAGGCGACTATGCTTGTCGTAAGAGGCGACTAACAAAATCGGGTGGTCAGGCTCGCTGACTTGGTTGATGCATGTCATTGATCCCATTTCTACCATGAATTTGGAATTTACTCGATTCTGATTGGGCAATTATAGGCTATTAAATCACAATAAACCCTCTATGATTGAATCAGCTGGTTTGACGACCGCATCACCGCGGATGCTAATATTCATAGATTAGTACTTTTTTCAGTCATTGTCGGTAGACATATTTAAATAATTATATCTACAATTACAGGATACAAAATGCACAGATGCGGTGACTACAGTATTCAAAGGATGTATGGCAGGCAATACATTTCATGCAGAAAACACGATAGAAATCAACAAAGGGAATGTATTTAAGTCTTGGAGACACTAGAGAGCTTGTAATTTTGGCGCTTTTCTATATACGAGTTTGACGTCATATCTTTTGCGTCACAATGAGCGATATGACGTCATAATGGTGACGCGCGATGTAAAGGGAAAGCCTTGCGAAAGCCTTGTTTTCTTTAGGGATGCCCACCTCATGTTAGCTTCCCAAGTTGCCGTGCTTATATGCTTTGAATGCGTGTCATATGTTCGAGTGAAGTATTAGGGTGTTCACAAACTGCTTGAGTATATACAGCGCCATATTTTGTTCGGTGATTCCGTCATTCAGATCGATAACCCACTCAAAACACTGAACTCAACCCATGCCGCTTCACTCAGTATATTTGCTAACACCAAAGAGTTCGCGTTATACAAAGTCATGGTCTACAGGTAACCTAGCTCTACATTGAATACACAGTATGTTTATCTCCTAATCGTGTGGATCGATGCTCATTATGTCAATCACTGGATTGTCTCACTCTATTATTTACAGACTGTCGTCATATAGCTTGAATATTACTTAGTGCGCTGGGAAACGACAAGCAATCAATCAAACATTAACCCGGAGATTGTGTTTAAAAGCTCAATCAAAATATACATTTGTATAAATAGCCAATATTCCAGAAATTTATTCCCTGAAATTCCTGTGATTGTTATAATAAGCAAAGCCACAAGCCGCAGGGGTACGATGACAAGCATTTAACAAAGTCAATTTAATGCATGTTTTTGCCTCGATCAAATAATATAGATGTCTGTTGACCTGTTGTGACCCGGAATCCTTATATTCCTGTATCCTGGATGTGAACGGCTGACCTATCTTGTTATCATTTAGGTTTCACGGCAAACATGGCTTCAAAGTACGGTGAACCCTTTCATCATTTATTGCAAAGACTTCAGTGGAGAAGAGTTGCTATTTTACTACATGGGAGCAATGGTAATGGTCTGCATTTTTACCAAAATGCTTTTCAGTTCGTTTATTCATCTGATGTGAACCTGATACGTTTCTAATATAATCTTACAGTCCGGGATTCATTTGTGTTAAAGATATGTATACACATTGTTTGGAAACTGAGGGTAATACTCTTTCCAGAACAGTTTCTCTATTAAATATGAAAAGTGCTAATGATTTGGCGATCTTCAAGCTTTTCGTTTACAGTGTTGATATTTCATAACCTGAAAAGATTATGGCATAATCAGCTCGACTGGAAGCATATTTTAATTGTTGCTTTGTTTAATGCTGCATGCAGCAATAGTCCAGCTATTTCAGAAAATAAGCGTGGGACTTGTTTATCGTACGATAAAACACAGCAGGAAGATTAAACAAACCTCTTTGAGATGCGATCGTCCAGCTAAATCTATGATGAACAACTCAATAGACACTCCCCTCTGACGTTGTCCTATATACGACGTCATCAGGTTGTAAACGCACGTTCGAATCTCCAGAAATGACGTCATATATTTGATTATAAAACAATTGTGAGTGAGTGAGTTAATACTTAAAGTCACATATATAACAATAGCTTCACACCAACAAGACAAATGTACAGAATACTACACTCGTTCTCGTAAGATACAATGTTTTTGAAACGAAAGTTCTCACGGGAAGTGATGGCATCTCGCCGTATGTGACGGGATCTCGCGGGACGAGACGGAAATGGGTTGGGGTTATCTTGGTTATCTTGTCAGTGTCAGAAGGAGCTCAGCTGCACCCTGGGTTTTAGCGATTTTCGCGGGAGGCTGCCCAGACATTTTATGGTCTTGTGACATAACTAAAAACACAACATATGCAGC
The DNA here is from genome assembly GCF_022045235.1 of Haliotis cracherodii. Lineage (NCBI taxonomy): Eukaryota > Metazoa > Mollusca > Gastropoda > Lepetellida > Haliotidae > Haliotis > Haliotis cracherodii. The sequence continues at coordinate 36,058,344 of NW_027266267.1, forward strand.
TACGTGTCACGTCGTTCTGATAAACAACATCTACTCTGTCACTTTTATAAACAAGAGGCATCGGGGAAGCCTAGAGTTTCAAACTTTCACTGGTTTGACTCGTGCACGGTTCACCAGCTTTGTACAATGCATAAAGCTCAATTCGAGTTTTCTGATTATTGTTGTATAATGAAGAAAAAAGTTCAAAATGCACGTAGTCCATAAACGGTGTACGTAAATTGTTTAGATAAACTTCATTCAAAGCACATAGTGTTTGAGCCAGTAGGAGTGAATACAAGTGCGATGGTATTGTAGCGGACCCTAAAGGACTCTCAGGGGGTATCCCCTGGAAAGGGGGTCTAGTTCGGGTCTACAGACCATTCATAGTCCGTCTTAATCCTGGTTAAGATGAAGCTTCAATGAATGGTAAAACATTTTATACTGACCAGTGATTCTGTTAGCTTTTGTGTTTCTGTTTTATACAATTACACAAGTATAACCTTATAGTTGGAATATTGTTGTAAAACTAAACTCACTCATAAAATTTGATGAATTTGGTTGGTGTCTTATGCGTGCCTTTGTTTTCATTCACTAATATATGCAATCCCAATAAACGCGTTACTCTTTTGACATGAAGGACAAATGCTTTGATTATTTGTTTCAGAGAACGACTGTTTAGTACCTGACCATGTCCAGTCACTGACCAACAGTATCCAGTTTCTTGTGTATGACCTCAGCGTCATGGATGCATATGATACCTCACAGGAAATCCACGAGGCTCTCTTCCCAGAAATACACGTGGTTGCATCTCTGAGTCATAACCATATGACCGAGTTGATTAAAATGGTTTGTTTCAACATTAATATCATTATGTAGTATCCTCACCAGCATGTCGTGTGTAGAATGAAGTTATATGATCCTGTATTATTGCTGAAAAGTTGCTGTTGAAGGTTATAATGGCCCCATTGTGGCTCTTGGCCTGCCAACACATGTTCAGCAAAATGCTAACACTTGTACATCGTCATATATCCAAAGTATCATAGCTCTGTTCTGTTGTAATATAGATTTCACGGACCAATTCGCCACAACAGCAGAATATTTGAACATTTTAATTTATGGCTAATCTTGTCAACAATTGCCAATGACTAAAGGGATCTTGTAGATCACACACGGGAACCATGCAGGTAGCTAAATCCCCATGGCCCCTGGTATGGTCGCCTAACTTTAGCTGTTTGTGATCTGTAGCCTGTGCTTATTTAAGAATTGACCTTCACTTTGTGTGAGTTCATTGGATTATGAACCTTTATAGAGTGAGAGCCAAACTGTATAAACGTCGGAGTGAAAGTCAATTCTTATAATTTTTTATCACAATTTCTTTCCTCAAAGGATGTAGGCCAAGATCTAAACACAATTTTATTTAGTACGTGTGACTTCATGTTTACGCTGACAGCCAAACAACAACCAGCTATATCGCGGAATAAAATAGTTCCCCAAAAAGAGAGGTGACATGAGCGTATGGATGCAGAACTTGCTCTTCAGAAACATCTTACGCAACACTTGTGTTCATATAATATCCCCATTAGATGAGAAAGGTCTGTAATGAACTACCTTATTAAGTCAGCCACACTGACAGCGCGTCGTAATACATTTACATCAAGTACAAGACGTCAAAATGACCGACACGATAATCGTGACGGGAGAGATTTCCGAAGTTGTTAATGAACCTGTGGCGGTTACAAATGTTAGTCATCATCAACTGGCCGATCATTAAAAGGTAATTAAAGGTGCGTCAAACAGACATCAAGGTAAATTCGTAGATTGCTGGAGCCGGTTACTGTCAGCCTAGACACAGATCGAGTCGATACTGACGATAGTTTAGATGTGCATTTCTTCGTTTGTTCATAAGGATGGGCCGTAGCGAGGACATTCGTGAACAATCATGCAGTCAAGCTCTCTTACGTTTCCCAATGTATACTGAAATGCTGAGACCAAGATTAAAGGTTCTAAATGATCAGAAATATGTTTATGTATGTTTTCGTGCTAGGGAATTCCCAGGGGTTTCCCTAGGAATGTGGAAGTAGTCCGTCAGTGTTTACGTCATTTCAAGAACACGGTCTCGTGAAAAACGTATGAACGTCAAATTGTGTCGTTCATACACTTATGAACATCAATTTCGCGGTCATGTGACCGACCTCTCGTTCAATGGAAAAGCCGTATATCGTGTAAACGTCAAATAAAAACAATATTATGTGTCATCTGTCATAATATTATCAGTTAAGTGTTAAAAGACCAGTTTCAAAGCTTTAATCTGTAATATATCCCTCGTTGTTGCCCTTTGACAGCAGTATTTTTGTTATATGTAATATAAATGCATAACTTGTTCAAGTCAGATATGGCTGAAGCAATGCCGATCTGACTTTAAATATTAACTTACTCACTTTCTAATTTCATTGGATGTCTAATTTTGGTGTTGTATCATTTGAAATGGACTGGAAATAGGGTATAAATCTTGATGGAATGGAGATAAGATACACGACATAATCGAGGATGTCACTTACGCCACTGTGGCCCTTCCTTCCACAGTAAGGTGACACCTCACGCCTCAATGAAATAATGTTGAAAGCGACCATGAAACAAACCAAATGACTCACTCCCGAATTTGAAGATGCTCATTGAATGCAAAATGTGGGCATTGATCTGTAATATTATCGTTTATTGGACATTATAGAAATAATTGTGATTTAGGTCGACTCTTTTGATATAAAGACAAGGGGAATGACTGATTTTCGACATCATTCAAAGTGGCTACTTCTTTATGAAGAAGAGAACACCGTTGATCTGCCGGAGTTCATTTACTTGGAAAATGTTGTAGCAGTGCTTCATCATTATAAGGTATGTATGCTCAATTAAGTGAAACATTTGCGTTTGATGGTGGTGCATAACTGTGCAGTATGTTATCATTCATTAGTCTAGATATCTGTCTATGTAATTGTTTGGCTAGGACAGACATACATCTGATGAACTTGCGTTTTACACCTTGATACTAGCCAAACTTAGTGTGACTCTTAACAGTCTTTAAAGTGTACCTGCATGAGATGATAGTTGACTTTAGAATATCTCTCGTTTCACAACATCTTACATCCTCTCACACTGCAGTTCTCTGGGTTTGGTGTGTCTAGTGTCTACAGTGTGCACTTTAGTGTTGTGTCATACCAGATAGGGGATTATAATGTTATTCCATACCATTTTGACTGCAACGTATTTTCTAATCTTTCTTTCAACTTGTGCTTCATATCTTTTCAGTGTTGGCTGCAGAGCGTTTTTACCTTAAAACGACACCTTACCCGAAATGAGTGGGTACCAGTAGCCGCTTGTACCCAAAGAAACATCAACCTGTGCTATTTTCCTAATGCTGCCTATGGTTATAACAACAGACGTTTGGTGGTGACTACTCTCGAGGTAACAATGAAAATATAAATGATTCACCTGGACGTTGTCTCAGATAAGTTTGAAGCCAGGAATTGTGAGCTAACCTGTTATCGTCCATCGGTGCCCATCTATAGGTATGACATTGATATGTAGCAAGTATGTAGTATACAGAATATATAATATAATATATATATTTATTCACCGTAAAAGGTCACTAACGGGATCCCAATTGCGTGGATCGATGCCCATGATGTCAGTCGCTGGAGTGTGTGGTCTAGACTCGATTATGTACCGACCGCCGTCATATAGCTGGAATATTGTAGCGTTAAACAACAAATTAACAACAATTACATTTATGTTTGACGTACGTATGATCTATGGCCGCCACGTTTTGTCTTAACACTGTTTATGCTTGTCAACTGCATTCTTGATATACTCTAAATGATGCCACCCGTGGCTATCAGGATTAGAATAGGTCTTCGGCAACCGATACATGCCGTGAAAGGTGACTATGCTTGTTGTAAGAGGCGATTAACGGGATCAGGTGGTCAGGCTCGCTGACTTGGTTGGCGTATGTCATCATATTCCAAATGCATGGATCGATGCTGATGATGTCACTAGATTGTCTGGTCAGATTCGACTATTTACAGACCTCCGTCATTTGGGTGGAATATTGCGTTAAAGTCCGGCGTTAAAAACAAACAAACAAAGATACAAAACTATAAGATGTTGAAAAATTCCTATCCGACTCTAAATATAGCTGTCATTTGGAAAACGTAATTTTCTGCTGTTCTTGTTATTTCTGCACATATAATTATGAAATCGAAAAAGAATATTGTTCTGGAAAATGCTTGAAGATAAAAATGCTTCAGATTGTTGATAAAAGACAGAAATTGTCTGAAGAAAGAAATACATTGTCACAAGAAATACATTGCTGCAAGATGTTTAAAAAAAATATGGTTTAGTCTCATATTTTTTATGGGCAATTGTTTTGTTCCAAAGGACAATAACTCTCCTTTTGAAATTATATATACTAAATGGCGTCATATATAATTGAAATGTTATGAATGGATATTTTCTTTGAATAGATTGTTTTCCTTCAGTCAGTGGGGGAAGTACCTTGCTTCAAGACATCCCGGTTCTATTTGAGACAGTACTGAAAAGTCGATTCGAAAGCTTGTGATATGCTTGTTTCAATATTGAAAGAACATTGTAATTTCATTGGAAACATGTGGGGATCCGATGTCTCTATTTGAAATGATATTAGTGATTGTTCGCCTGTCGCTTCCGGAATGGTTCCCGAATCAATGCGCGCTGCGACAACAAATGGCAAGTAGAGACGGAGCCAAGCTAAAACGTTGCACCTTCATTCAGACACGTTCGTTTATGACTGATATGTTTAAAGGGGCACTGATCTAACGCAATTCCCCGGGACTGGTTGTTGCCTTTGTTATTGTTTTTTCCCAGTGAGTACCCGGATGTATAGCAGAAATCTAGACTAGTTCGCGACCTCTGCTGCGCCATTCGTAAGCGCATTAGTCACTTTTATGGATACCGGTAGTAATGAGGGCGTATGGTCACATTGATCAACAAAATGAAATACAGTTTTCGAGATAATAAGGAAATGTAGGTATCTTTGTGGGTAGCATCGATAATGGTGACGAAGTTTTGATAAGTCACTTGCTTGGTAATTTTGCGATTTTCGTTTACACTATTTAGACTTGCAACATAAAGTAAATATTTCACCTGAGCATTGCTTTTTTATAGTGTGTATATAATTTTACTGTCAAAATGTGTAACAAATTTTATTAAACGTCTAAATATTCAGTTATTTAACAAATCGACTGAAAAACTTTTCCATCCCTATTATTATGATAACGAATTCCAAACATTTTGATGTTTAATGTCATCACCAAGAAACTGAAAATGTTGTAAAGCACATTTCTATGTTGTTTGGCTTCTAATCCTACATAATAATCTGTTGTGATGTTTGTAGGCCCTTTTGATAGTCTTAATCAATCTGGACAGATTTTTTAGTCAAAATAACTGAAATATTTACACATTTTATAAATTGCCTGAGAGAATAACATTTTACAAATTGACGGTAATATATACACGCTTACAATGGAAAAGACCTGTGAAAACATCGTTTATCGCGCATTGAAGAATTTCCCAACCAAGACGTAGAGAAACAAGAACGAATTATCGGTTCAAATGAAGGAAAACAAATACCATAATTACAGCCTACCAAATTTATGTGTATAAATTTTAGGCAGCTTCCTTGTTCGAGGAATGTATCCGTGAATATCCACACAAAGGAACCATAATTACAGCCTACCAAATTTATGTGTATAAATTTAAGGCAGCTTCCTTGTTCGAGGAATGTATCCGTGAATATCCACACAAAGGAACAATATCCCACTCGTCTGCAGATGTACAAAGAAACTTATTCGATGTCACCTGTCGCTGTAACAATCAAATATTTTAAAAGATATATATCGTTTCGGGATATTATAACCCGTGTTCGTTTCTCAACTGATCACTTGGATTGTTTCAGGTGTTTCACATAGGTGTCAAGTCTCAAGGGTCGGCTGAGAAAGCCCACGTGACAACTAACATTCATAACGTCCACGGTTCCTAAAAAATCCATTGAGTGATAGATAACAATGATCAATCAATCAACGTATTATCAGTTAACCCTTTGAACAAAGAATGTTGTTTTTACATGGGCACTTCACGCCATGATATGAGTGTATTCCCTTTGTTTTAGTAAACCTAGACACGTAAACACTCACTTTTGACATATCCACTGTGCAAGATATCGGTGATTAATCAATCAACGCATTTTCTGTTAATCCTTTGATGACTAGGAACGATCCGTTGATTTACAAAAAAATGTAAATCAACTGATCATTCATCTCTTGCTGGGCTGCCACGTGCATATTACATAACACACATTTCACCTCACTTCAAACCTGGATTTAGATTGAATAATTACCCCAGACACAATAAATGCCAAATGGGAACCTTTGTCAGGTAATCTAAGTGGTGCTACCACTAATTGTACCTGTAATAAATTCATTAACTGAGCTTTAAGTGAATGACGACAAATACACAAGTGTAGGGTTATACGAGAAAACGTGGATGACAACAAGGGAGTAGTAATCGTATTATCGACGCAATCCGAAATCCGAAAATGCTTTCACTGCATGGATACTTTTTTTTAGTATTAAACTATAACCATCTGGGGTATTTCCAATGACGACATCCGATGAGCCGCGCCGTTCTTTTTGTCTGTTTGTTTAGGCTTAGAAATTAATTAACATGCGCCCTTTGTCGAAATCTTTATAGATCACAGTTAACCAATCAGTGTTTATGCAAAAATGCGTAAAACAAATATTGCCTCCAGCCTCCAAGTTTATTTAACTGTCCTTGCTGACGGTAGCCCAGTCTCTGGTCACACACAGTTGCGTTGCGTATCATCCGGGTACTCACGGGGGAAAAAACAATAACAAAGGCAACAACCAGTCCGGGGAATTGCGTTAGATCAGTGCCCCTTTAACTATCACATATTTCTTATTGATTATTAGTTGAGCATATTTGTTTTGTCTTCAAATAAAACAACAATTGACACCATCGATGATAGCGGGGAAAATACCATGTTAAAACGGTATGTTGCCATGTCATGTTCTATGTCATAAAACAGCGAGGCATTCTGTCAGTCTGAGGGAACATATCACATCAACAAAATATTGCAAACTCATTTTTATATATAAGCCTTTGTGTTACTTCCAACGAAAAGTCTTTTACTGTTGCAGCATTCAAATCTGAACAAATAGTTTTCATACTACCATGGACTTGTATGGAATGTAACAAACTTGGCGATAAGCCTCCGTTGCAGCACACGCCACTGACAAGCCTTTTCCGATGGTCTATAATTATCATACAATCATGCATTTACTACTTAAATTACAAAGGAATAACAGAATAAAAACAACTGATTTTAAATATTACTTTCATATCAATATTTCCTGTAACATCTGAATTCCATGTTTTTATTCTGACAATACTCTTTGGAAATATGCCAAATGAAAATCTACCATGCATTTATCAACGAATCAACGTAGTTTGAAATAAAAGATTTAATCATTTTTCTGCCCCCTATAAAATGTGTCCCATCATTTAATGCTTCTATTCATCACAGGTGTTAATTTAGTAATCTATTTCTTTCAAAATTCTGATACTCATGCTCTTAAAACAGTAATAAATTACAGATATTCGTCCATCCCTCAAGATGTTGAGGATGACGATTTGTACCAACAAACTGCAAATCACTCTGACTACCCCACAAGACGTGTATGATACATAAATATATGTAAATGATTGTCGTATGTTCTTCTTTTGGTAGCATAAGTTGACGTGTTTTCCCCTAACGGCCCCTGCACTATCCTGCTAAAGCTATATATCCTGATTGTCATTCGACAGTGTTTTAGGACACCTGTAGCATTAATTCAATATAATTTAAAAATAGTTTTATCCAATATTTTTGTCAAGACACATGCACATGCACAAGTATACAAAGATATCAAATAAAAGTATAACATTGTGCAATGCAGATATTTATTGATATAAAGATGATAATATTTAACATTACCAATGTGTTTGTTGGAATTTTAAAGTCAGTTTAAAACAAGGAAGCATATCAAGCAAGGTCTAATGAAATTAAGAATGAGCGTTATAACGTCTATCTTTTACGCATCATTATTGAAATGTAATCATGGTTGTACTTGGCAACAAACAGCCACCATTCACCGAGAAAACCTTTTTCTACACCGTGCACCAAATAACCCTCACAAATATTAAAATGGATTTCAGTGATTTCCTTTTTTTAACATAATAAAATGATTGTATTATGATATGAAGTTAAGGACATAATTTGTCAGTGCTTGTTTCTTTTACAATTTCTGGAAATAAATCTCACCTGTCTCAAGGGCAACACTTTAAGTTCCGACTGCAAAACGTCAACAGAGCGACCATGAACGATCAGGTGGTTTACTATTACAATATAAGCAGTCGTGGTCGTTCCTGGTGTTTCATGGAATCAAGGAATATATATTTCAGGACATGACAATAGATAGATCATTGTTTAGACGAAAAGATATACTGTCCATACACCAGCGTGAACGTTACCGATAGAGACAAAGCCTATGTAACGGACAATAGGCTGTGATGGTAACACTTTCCACATGCCCCGTGAGTTTAAGGTTGGACCGACGGGATAAGCGCACCTAGTGGGTCAGTAAAGGGAATATAAGTTGAAAAAGATCGCCCATTAAAATATATGTCTGGTTTTGCAACTGTGGCAGGAACAGTATCCAGTCTCCCTAAACTCCCCATCCCAGAATATTAAAAAGTCGGGGCCTCACATCAGCGTTCATAATACAACCCTCATCCTTATTCTCATATGGACGGTAGACGTTTGTCCCTATGTTTCAGACATCTTTGTACACTGCGAAATCCACCAACAATGGAACAACGCAGTATGAAGGATATGCAATAGATATTTTGGACACCATCTCCGCTGTCCTTAATTTTAGGTAAGACACTTTAAGTTATTTTATGCTTCCCCTGACCACTATCAATAGTTTTATTGTAATTATCTTTATGTCTCTTTATTGAATGGGGGATTGTAGTTTGCCAGTAACCATGTACTGTATGGTTTTTTCCTTTCAGTTACAGTATGACTGAACCACAGGATCAGTCTTGGGGACTTCCTGTCAACGGAACCTATGATGGAATTGTGAGGCAGCTGAACAGAACGGTAGATTGACTTAAGACCTTTTGCTTTTCATGTATTTGATCACTCACCCTAAAACTTAATAAATACGATTCAAATATACTTTTTATGCCAAAATAAAACAAGTTTATTGTAACCCAGAATAATTATATTACATTTTAGGAAGTAGGCCCTGCCGTTTGTGGCTAACAATAAACGAATTGATTTCATGGAATCCATGTGCACGCCTATCCGGACCGCGTACATTGACGTCTTGTCAATGTTACTAAACCTTTCCTACATAAATATAAACCAATTGAACCATTGGGTTTCCATTATGGAACTTCGTTGGAGCGCATTTTAGAATTGGTCTGATCTCCCTAGTTGTTTATCGCAAGTTGCGACAAAAATGGATTATGTGCGTCGGTGACTTGTTAGCATACCTACCATTGAGACTGATGACGTGTCTTTTCAGTCAGTGGACTTTATCTATTTAATGATTATACTGATACTTAAACATATGTGATAAACATATACTAGCCAAAATAAGACTAGTTTATTGTAACCCAGAATAATTATATTATATTGCAGGAAGTTGACCTTTCCGCTTGTGACCTAGTAATAAATGAAGGCCGATCTGATTTCATGGAATACATTTACCCGCCGATCCGGACAGATTACATTGACGTGGTGTACAAGAGGCATGATAAACAACGTACTACTTCTCTGTTCCTTCTGGCGCTACCATTCAGGCCTATGGTGTACCTCATTCTGTTCCTGATGGCGGGATTATGTGCACTGTTGTTGGCTGTGTTCGAAAGTGTGGATTTCGGCTGGAACGAAACAGCTGCAGGCTCTGGCGATGTGGGCGTTACTTATGTGAAGAAAGTGAAACAGAATCTGCTTAGTGCTTGCTGGGAGGTCACCGGATCTCTGTTCAAGCAGGGTATGTACAAAATGAAGTGCATCACGATTTAGGGTTTCTTATTATATTTTTATGCAAATCAACCAATTTTGTGTTTATGTACATTTGTCATATATAGGAAATGAATGGATGACAAATATCACAAAGCAGATGTGCAGACCAAAAGGTTTTTTTATATTTTTAAATTTTGATGTCTATGCAGATTAACAAAGTGTACGTCAAAACGTATGTGTATCCTATGCCATAAATCATAAACACATTATTTTAACATTAATGTTTCAAGGTTAAAATTGTGTCTGTACATTCTACAGAGGTGGTGGTTCAATCATGATGGGTATAGTACAAGTCATGACTACAATTTGTTGTGCCATCATTTCAGTAATGGTTAGGACCCAACAGATGATTAGGGCTAAGCAGACTTTAAAACATGAGGATGGAAACCTTGGGTCAATCGAAAGTGTTACAGTGAGAATATTTCTCGGAGATACCTGCTTACTTTTAGGTTTTAGTAAATATCCAAGAACTCTACCCGGGAAGGTGTTGGTGACGTCATGGTGGATGTTGCTGATGGTGATGACGACAGTCTACAGTGCCAACCTGGTCGCCGCCCTGTCTGCACAGACTGATGTCAAACCTTTCTCTGACCTGGAGGGGCTTCTGGACAGTGACTACTCTGTTGGCATGAGAGCTAGTGGAATGAGCCGTCAATTACTAAAGGTATGGATGAGCTAACTACATGATCAAAATCAGTTGGACTCAGTGCATGGAACAGTTTACGAGACACAAGATTATATTTTGCTAAAATACATGTTTATCATATAAAGATGTATCAAAACTAACCTCAGTTAGGAATACATTATGTTGTACATATAAGTTGATATATTCAAAAACGAAACTCTTACAATGGTCACAACGACTGTGCCTTGATCATTATGGAATTAATCTATTCCACATTAAGGAAAGGGCGGTACCAGCATGTCGTGATTCGCTTCTTCTATGACATCAATAGTGTGAATAGTAACTGAGCATCTGCCCGTGATGAGAGACACTGTTATGTAGTTGATTTTTAAGAATGGCCCTTGAAATCATTGACATAGCCCAAGAAATAGCCTTGTTGAAATCATTGTGTACAATGTATGAAGTTATTAATCAATGAAGTTTCTCACTGTCAGTCAAGTCTTCCCTCAAGTGTCAGTGGAAGGATTTGGTCCAAGATATCTGCCAACGACCCAGTCTTTCTTGAAACAAAACTTGAGGATCATTTCAAAAGAGTGAGAAGAGAGAAGTATGCCTTTCTGGAGTATAGGACAATTACAAACCGCCTAATGGCTGAAGACTGCGACTTGGAGCTGCTAGGGGAAACCGTACTATGGGTACAACTGGCATTTGGATTGCCTCAAAGGTCCCCCCTGAAAGGGGACTTCGAGAAGGTGTAAATTGTGATAAAATCTTCAGGCAACGTATATTTCTCAAGTGTCAGTAATTTAAACTCAAATGAAATATTGCAAATATTACCTGGTAATTGAAGTTTCCCGAATTAGATCCTTGACGGCATTTAATAAATGTCACAAAAACAGACAACTGTTAAAATATTATTATTGTGTATTCAGTGTGTAAATTCTATGGTTAGCTTTGTACACAACATAAAATTGGCGGTTTGTTAATGTTAAGGAATATGTGAATGGAGTAGTGATTGCAAGTCTGTGTGCAAGTAGCAGAACTCAAGCTTTTTCTTGTCTCAATGGCAGAATGTCGCAGCTCACTGCGAGTGGCATACTAGACGCAATTTGGGCCAAATGGACTGTCAAAAGAAACCTGACACATTGTCTACAAAAACGAATCTTGAAGTCAACCACAGTAAACCAGATTGGAGGTGGTTTCATCGTCGTATGTGCGGGGACTGGACTCAGTATCATTGTGTTGTGTCTGGAGAAACTGATACATTTAAGGCAAAACTGATTTACTTATGAATCAGAATCATCATACTGTACCACAGAAGAGAACAGTATCATTTTGAAACTAGCAAACTTCCGACAAAAGTGATGTTCCTCATGCATTAAAATAACAGATGAGAACAAGCCAAGGAACAGAATTGTTTATTTTAATAAATACTTAAATAAAGGATGAACAACCTTTATTCTCTTACTGTTTATATCAGTGCATATTGAAATTGAAGTGAATATATAACGAATATGAATTGTTCGAATGTGTTTTCGATGACTGACATATTCAAATATTTTTGAAATAAATATTATGTGCAATGATATATTATATACGTACGGAAATGCGAAACAACAGAGAGAGCAATGCATATGGGTACATAATACCCCCCGACTAAACCCTTTTCATATTCATAGGAAATCTTTGCTAAACCAGAGTCGGTTTCTCGGTTTTGACTACATCATGACCATGTGTTTATGAATCAAATGGTGATGATACCAGCCAGGTGTTTGCAAAAAGGTGAGCGCATCCTTCTCTATCATTGGCAGCCATCTGAATCTGAAAAACTAAAATCAATTGTTTACCTGAAAAGACACGGGAACATATGGTACATGTCAAAATAGGGATTGTGTTAGACATCGTCACTGATACGCCTCATTTTGATATGCCCTCCACATTGTTTGATAGGCATTACTTAGAAGTTGACGGATGACAAGATAGACACAATTTTATGGATAACAGCTTCTTTAATACTGTAAAAAGCGACGTTTCGGTATAGATCCTTATACCGTTGTCAAGCAAGACTGAATGAGGGACATAGTGCAGAATATATATAGTAGGTGGAGGATTAACTGTAGAGGATTAACAGTATCAACAATTGCATACATGAGTGGGATGACATTGGTAGGTGTTTGATTGTTTGATGAGTTCATAGTAGGCAGGTGGAATGAAATAGCCTTGTGACATAGGCTTGTGACATAGGCTTGTGACATAGGCTTGTGACATAGGCTTGTGATAGCCCCCCACATGTCTATTAAAACGTTTTTGAGAGATTCAGAGATACACAATTTTATGGATAACAATTTCTTTGATACTGTAAAAAGCGAAATTTCGGTATAGATCCTTATGCCGTTGTCAAGCAAGTCTAAACAGTGAACAAAATTAATTATGTATAAAACTGCCTAGAGACTCAAGAAATCAGTGATACGGTCGTGATACGTTAATCAAACCCCCAACGCGTGAGATTTGGAATAGCATGCGGTACGTGTTGTCACAAATGCCATTGTTAGATATGGACAATGGACAGACGCGGATAAACACCTTGATTATCCTCGCTGCTGTGCAGTAGAGACAAAGGGACCAAACTGATAACCCTGTAGGAGGCCGTGGTAGGAGCAACCAGTATTGGCAATAGTACGCGTGGGAGAAAAAGAAGGCAAACACCTAATTGCAAATTTCCTGGGAAAATGACAAACTGTGAAGGCAGAGAAGGAACGGACGATCCTTGAAAAACCGAGGGTCTTTGGCTTGAACCTGGCGCACGCCTGTAACAGCTGGCGAAGCCAATGCTGAGGTGATACTGTTTACAGTTTTGAGTGAGTGAGTGAGTTTGGTTTAACGCCGCTTTTAACAGTATTCAAGTTATATCGCGGCGTGTCAGCTTAATGTGGGAGGAAAGCCCGAAGTGATGCAGGTCTCAGACCTTTACCACCTCAGTGAAACCCACGAGCTCGGGTATGGTGCTGACAAACCTACAAACATAATCGGGGCGAACCGGGATTCGAACCCACAATCATAGGTTTCATAGGGACGCAACTCTGCATAGCGAATCGCGGCGCCTTAGACGACTGGGCCACCTGTTCCCCCTTACAGTTTTGAAAGAATTGGTCTTTAAGTAGGTGGTGCACACAAAATAGTCATATAATATCATGAAGTGTAAATATTCGTATTTACGTCACTGTCTGATACAATATAATTAGCGCATGTGATAATTTGGGAGGATCATTTTCAAAAGTAACCTGTCGCAAAAGGATATAACCCATTTACAAACTCTTATATTTAAAGGTTTTCTTTAGATGTACACTTTCTATGATATCTACGTTTTCAAAACAACATATTTCCGAACCATACAATACAATAGGTACAACCAAGATATCAAAAACTGATAGGGGCGGTCGGGTAGCCTAGTGGTTAAAGCGTTCGCTCGTTACGCCGAAGACCCGGGTTTGATTCCAGACATGGGTACAATGTGTGAAGCCCATTTCTGGTGTCCCCAGCCGTGATATTGCTGGAATATTGCTAAAAGCGGCGTAAAACCATACTCACTCACTCACTCACTCACTCACTCACTCAAAAACTGATAGTACACAAACCACCGGCAGGTTTAAGTTCCATATTTAGTCCATAGACAAGTCATCTGTTCCTATGCAATTGGATTCCTTGTTTTTTTTATAACTACCAACAATTTCTAGAATTTATTTCCCAAAGAGAAATTTAATTTAGATTGGTTGGTTTGTTGTTTAACGCCGCACTCAGCAATATTCCAGCTATATGACGGCGGTCTGTAATAATCGAGTCTGGACCAGACAATCCAGTGATTAATATCATGAGCATCGATTAACGCAATTGGGATCGATGACATGCATTAACCAAGTCAGCGAGCCTGACCACCCGATCCCGTTAGTCGCCTTTTACGACAAGCATAGTCACCTTTTACGGCAAGCATGGGTTGCTGAAGACCTATTCTACCCCGGAATCTTCACGGGTCAATTTATTTTAGAATATTTGGCTGGGCCCCAAATTAGTATCTTTGTTTTGGTGATAATTACGTTGGGTTTCCACGATGTACAATAATCATAATATGCATCAAGATTGTTCTGCAGTCCCTGGGGCGTTTCAGCGATAAAAACACTGTCATTATTAACCCCTCGACAGCCTTTAGATATTAGGCAGGGTTCAATGTCGTTTAAACATCTTGAAAATTACAGAAGTGACAAGTTCTCATATCAATTTGAGTATTCTCATCTTTTTCTGAGGCCACACATATTTAGTGATAAAACATGATGATTGTTTCAAATATTGTTACGTCAACTGTTGTGGCAACACAGAAATATTGTAACGTCAACTGTTGTGGCAACACAGAACTAGTGTTACGTCAACTGTTGTGGCAACAGAGAAATATTGTTACGTCAAATGTTGTGGCAACAAAGAGAAATATTGTAACGTCAACTGTTGTGGCAACACAGAGAAATATTGTTACGTCAACTGTTGTGGCAACACAGAAATATTGTAACGTCAACTGTTGTGGCAAAACAGAAATATTGTTACGTCAACTGTTGTGGCAACAGAGAAATATTGTTACGTCAACTGTTGTGGCAACACAGAGAAATATTGTAACGTCAAGTGTTGTGGCAACACAAAGAAATATTGTTACGTCAACTGTTGTGGCAACACAGATAAATATTGTTACGTCAACTGTTGTGGCAACACAGAGAAATATTGTTAACTCAGCTGTTGTGGCAACACAGACATTTGTAACGTCAACTGTTGTGACAACACAGAAATATTGTAACGTCAACTGTTGTGGCAACACAGAACTAGTGTTACGTCAACTGTTGTGGCAACAGAGAAATATTGTTACGTCAAATGTTGTGGCAACAAAGAGAAATATTGTAACGTCAACTGTTGTGGCAACACAGAGAAATATTGTTACGTCAACTGTTGTGGCAACACAGAAATATTGTAACGTCAACTGTTGTGGCAAAACAGAAATATTGTTACGTCAACTGTTGTGGCAACAGAGAAATATTGTTACGTCAACTGTTGTGGCAACACAGAGAAATATTGTAACGTCAAGTGTTGTGGCAACACAAAGAAATATTGTTACGTCAACTGTTGTGGCAACACAGATAAATATTGTTACGTCAACTGTTGTGGCAACACAGAGAAATATTGTTAACTCAGCTGTTGTGGCAACACAGACATTTGTAACGTCAACTGTTGTGACAACACAGAAATATTGTAACGTCAACTGTTGTGGCAACACAGAGAAATATTGTTCACATCAACTGTTGTGGCAACACAGAGAAATATTGTTCACATCAACTGTTGTGGCAATACAGAGAAATACTATTTACATCAACTGCTGTGGCCTTATTGTATGGAAGATTAACAGTAATCTCAGTGTCTGTGATGGCATTTCACAGAGAAATGTTGTCTACATGAAGTATTATGACATTACTGCATACATGACTCACTGAAGTGTCCTTGTCTGGGATAGTATGACACATGGAAATATGGTTTAAATCAGCTATTATTGCACCATTTAATACATGAGTAACTGCAACTTCTCTGTCTCTGACAGTATTACACAGATTATTGCTGTTCCCATCACCTCTCGTGACACTATAGCCAATATCAGTGTCTACAGTCTCCTGACCACCTGCCAATATGTTTTTAAATATAAGTTTGTGTAATGAGCATATTCAATATTTGTAAAGCTGTGATTATATTGCAAATATGAAATAATGTACTATATGTCTGTCATAATTGCAGACTTTGTTGTTATGTTTTAATGATGATTGAAAAAATGTGAATGTCTTCTTGATATCATTTTTTCCGAAATGCCACAAATGTGGTTGTTATGGCTACAGCTTCACAAAAAAATTGGCCGACCAATTTGCTAATTGAAAAGGTTGTATACTCTTCAGGTGTGTATGGTAATGATGATATATCACAGTCTTAATCATTGCTGATGCTGTTATCCTTGTACACGAATTATGTCACAAACTGTTGATTATATCAAAATCTCACGAAACCTACTGGTAGCACTGGCTTCTTCTATGAAGGGTTTGTTCCCCAAAAATAATCTCATCACGGATGTATCCGGATATGCTTACAGGCCGATCTTTTTCCGAAGTTTAAGGCAAATGTTGGTGAAAATTCCCAAATTGGATATGTTTTGGTTGTCAAGTTATGTTATTATGGTAATAACTAACGTTAATGCAAGGATTTAACAAAACCCAGTTCTAATGTTTCGTTTTTCATTTTGTGCATTTAATGAAATATTAAAAATACCCCTGAATTTACAAAAGAAGTAACACAATTGCCTTATTTTTCGTGTTTGTCTGTCAAGGGCACCAAGTTTGGAATTCTCGATAAACCCCTGCTGAGTAGACCCCTTAAGATCCAGGTTAGAATAGGTCTTCAGCAACCTATGCTTGCCGTAAAAGGTGACTATGCTTGTCGTAAAGGGCGACTAACGGGATCGGGTGGTCAGGCTCGCTGACTTGGTTGATGCATGTCATCGATCCCAATTGCGTGGATCGATGCTCATGATATCAACCACTGGATTGTCTGGTCCAGACTCGATTATTTACAGACCGCCGTCATATAGCTGGAATGGTGCTGTGTGTGGCGTTAAACAACAAACAAACAAAAAGCAACAGGGGGTAATCAAACTATGAGCATAAGACACAGTTATAAGTGTATAATGAATGCTAATGGGTTGTATGTTTATGGGCACTCACGAAGAGCAACCTCCACATGGTGAGTGCTGGGTAACGCTCATCGCTCTTCCCCCGTGTGGACTCCAGTTTGCACATCGGTTTTTCGATTCATACCTCAATGAACCGAAACACATCCACAGTCAATCCTTCAATGATCCTGGCGCCTATTTCGCCGCAAGGTTTTGGTGCGCTGTATCACCAGTCTTGTCATGGATTTATTGCTGCATATCAACAATTAAACATAATACCATCTGTTTAACAAACAATCCTATATTAATAACCTGTTCAAGAGTATGTTTCTAATTGAATGTCTCTGGCATGGCATATCAAATGTCTGTTTCTGTATAATAAGTTGTTACTGAAAACTCACGAAATTTCGACCTTTGATGTAAACTTTTACTATTTCCTGTAAATACGGTGCTCCTTGTGAAAATTCGTTCCTTTTTCGATTTTTTTTATATTACGCCATTATTTTCGGATACTCTTGGAGAACACAAAACGCTACACAGTATTCTTTTATCAGTTTGATCGGTTCATGATCCGCAGCTTCGATCACAAGGAATCGAGCCCAGGAATCAACGTGTGTATCAGTCTCAGACGAACTTGTATCTAAATGCCTTCTTTTAGAACCAGAATGAGCCATGGTGAAAGAAAAGTGTTTCAGCAAACCTGCTCCCCACCCACCATCGACTGTCTACAAGGACAGTGTTAAATTGCATCGCTACAAAACGCTACACAGTATTTTCTGTTACCCAAACCTAAATGTTTTACTGACATCAAATATATTCTTGTCTGTACACAAATACATAGAAACAACTCAGTACCTACCATACTATCATTGCTTCCAAACTAATAACTATTAATATTATTACATCTTTATTTGACTACTTCGCTTTATAATCTTTATAATCTTTGCAAATTTCACTGCCCAGCACATTGTACATACCCCTTCCATTCGCATCAGCACTATTTCGAGGAGGGTTGAAGTAGAGTAAAATTATTGTCCCCTAAGAGGGTATGTAAGTCCCAAATCATTCGAAGTATTTTTTTTTATGCATGCGAGACTTTTAAACGAAGCATTTTCGTCATTTTAATTGTAGGCTTAACTGGTAAACTATCGCCAATGACTGTGGGGTGATATAAATCCTACCGGGGTCCATGCAGGAAGTAAAGGCACTGTCAGTCCCCATGGTCCCTAGTATGGTGATCACCCCTCAATGACGGGCGATCTGTAGCCCATTTTAATATTGTGTTGTAAACTAATACTTTCTGGTTTTAAATATTCTCAACTAGTTTTAAATCGAGTGTGTGATATTCTAGTTATTGTACTGTCCATCGTTGACAGGTTTTTATTTAGTATAAATGTATGTATTATTCATGTACTTCTCGTCACGATATGGCTGAAATACTGCCGATGTGACGTTAAATCTGTACTCACTCACTCACTCACTCACTCACCCACTCACCCAAACACTCACTCACTCACTCACTCACCCACCCAAACACTCACTCACTCACTCACCCACCCAAACACTCACTCACTCACTCACTCACCCAAACACTCACTCACTCGCCCACTCACTCATTCACTAGTATAAGCACTGTATCATATTCTGCACTGTGCTTCAACAATTCAATTTCCATTATCTACTATTGGAGGAGGCTAAAAGTGTTGCACCTGTATATTCGGTGTACTCCCGGTTCCCCAACACTGGAAAACTTAGAACAACACAGGGATTAATGGATTAACACCTGTGAGTATGTCTTTTTAGGGGTGACCGACGCTCTATGGACAAACTATGATTTCAATGAATAGGAGTATGAACAAGCATGCAGTCATGGATTTTTTTATTAAAATCGTATTTGATTTCACATGATTTCCATATCACAGCACATGAACATGATTGAATTTCACAATTAATATTCTAATATCACAACAGTTTATAATGTCTCAACATCATATTTAAAATACAACTCGACAATTTATAATAAACCAGCATGACATGACATTTCATGATCATCACAAACGTACAAAATGGGCCACAGCATCTGCAAATTCAATTGCTGACTTTCTTCCCTCACGTAAGTGTCTCTTTTCTGCATCAAGTCTGGTCTCAAGATGTCGATACTTAGATCTCCTGGGTCTAAGCATACCCCCTCCTACAAGCTGCAGGATATTGGCCTCGGTGTAGGCTTGTTCTGTCTTTAAAAAGTCAATAATTCTGTAGATGTTGGGGTGGGGACTGCCCATGATGGAGGTGAGCTTGAAGTGCCAGCCCTCTAAGTAGTTGGTCGTTCATGGGCCAACGGTGTCGTGGTGATTCCAGGTGCTTCGTCCATGATCGCCCTCCACCCAAAATTCAGTCACATGGTCAGTAAACAGGAGAACTCTGGCATCATGGAGAGGGGCGTCGTTGAGTGCGTTGAGCCAAACATCATCTATGTGGGCGAGAGGAACCTCTGAGCAAGGCAGCAGCTCTTCTGGTCAGTAGTTTAACACTTTCGTTACGGCTATACTCAGAGCATTTCGCCAAATACATTGGCCAAAATGAAAATAACACCCCTTCAATGTACAATTGACAAAGACATTACTTAGTGCATTCTGTGCTGCAGATTCAGAGTCAGTGAAAACAGTTTGTGGATTTAGATCAGTGTTCAAAGTTGCACATTTCTGCTAAGGGATTGAAATAACCTAACATACGTTGCCTGCTTCTAATCACATAACAAGGCAAATACTAAGGGAAACATCTCCCCTGACACAAAAACATCTGGATGAATAGTCCTGGACACATGTTAAATGTGCCGTCACAGAAGATGGTGTCGACTCTGGCAAGATGCTGAAGGTTGGTAAAGATGAAGATGTTGTTGTCAGAGTGGAGAAGGAAGTTAGACTGCGAAGTTGTCTAGGTGTAGGCATCTGTCAGGTTGATGTCGGATAAAGGAACACCATTTGTAGATAAAGACAGACCATTTGTAGATAAAGACAGACCATTTGTAGATAACGGAACTTCATTTGTAGATAAAGACAGACCATTTGTAGATAAAGACATATCATTTGCAGATAAAGGGACGCCATTCGTAGATAAAGACAGACCATTTGTAGATAACGGAACGCCGTTTGTAGATGAAGACATATTTGCAGCTAAAGGAACGTCATTTGTAGATAAAGACAGACCATTTGTAGATAAAGGAATGCCATTGGTAGATGAAGACATATTTGCAGCTAAAGGAACGCCATTTGTAGATAAAGACAGACCATTTGTAGATGAAGACATATTTGCAGCTAAAGGAATGCCATTTGTAGATAACGGAACGCCATTTGTAGATAAAGACAGACCATTTGTAGATAAAGACATATCATTTGCAGATAAAGAAACGCCATTCGTAGATAAAGACAGACCATTTGTAGATAACGGAACGCCGTTTGTAGATGAAGACATATTTGCAGCTAAAGGAACGTCATTTGTAGATAAAGACAGACCATTTGTAGATGAAGACATATTTGCAGCTAAAGGAATGCCATTTGTAGATAACGGAACGCCATTTGTAGATAAAGACAGACCATTTGTAGATAAAGACATATCATTTGCAGATAAAGGGACGCCATTCGTAGATAAAGACAGACCATTTGTAGATAACGGAACGCCGTTTGTAGATGAAGACATATTTGCAGCTAAAGGAACGTCATTTGTAGATAAAGACAGACCATTTGTAGATAAAGGAACGCCATTGGTAGATGAAGTCATATTTGCAGCTAAAGGAACGCCATTTGTAGATAAAGACAGACCATTTGTAGATAAAGACAGACCATTTGTAGATAAAGACATATCATTTGCAGATAAAGGGACGCCATTCGTAGATAACGGAACGCCGTTGGTAGATGAGGACATATTTGCAGCCAAAGGAACGTCATTTGTAGATAAAGACAGACCATTTGTAGATAAAGGAACGCCATTGGTAGATGAAGACATACTGCAGCTAAAGTAACGCCATTTGTAGATAAAGACAGACCATTTGTAGATAAAGACATATCATTTGCAGATAAAGGAACGCGATTTGTAGATAAAGACAGACCATTTGTAGATAAAGGAACGCCATTGGTAGATAAAGACGGGCATTGAACTTTCTGTATTAATTTAAATAATGCATTGCCCACGTGTTATCCTAAACCGGAAGTGATGTCATTTCACCGGATATGCATAAGCATCTTACATAAAACTGTGGCACTCATGATAGCGGCCTCCACGTGGTGAGTGCTGGGTGACGCTAATCGCTCTTCCCCCGTATGGACTCGGGGTAGAATGTGTCCTCAGCACCCCATAGCTGGTCGTATGAGGCGAGGTAGCGAAGGGTAGCGCCCCTGTGTCCCCTGAGGAGGGGAGTCTGGTAGTTGAGGGCACTGGTTCCTGGAACTGTGTTCCTTTACCTTTATTGAAATAGATATATTGCCTAGAGTCCTATGCCAGAAGGCGCAGGCTCATGGGCCAATCTGGTAATGCTGACCGCTAAATTCTCTAAATTATTGTTATTGGCAGAACCAGCTTGGCAATAAATTTAGTAGACACATATGGCCATTCATTTCATATTTGCTGGAGTATAACACCCCTGTAGCCCTGGTGTTTTGTATTTTGGATATCCAATGCAATAAGACACCGTTCTTGTCGACACTCGATGGTGGGTGGGGAGAAGGGGTGCATAACCACTTCCTTTCACTATGTCTAAACAACACTCTGGTTCGAAAAGAAAACACCCAGATGCTCAGCTGATGACGACACTGACCTACTATTAGATTCCTGGGCTCGATTCATAAAAATCGAGGCTTCCGATCATCAGCCTTTGAAATTGAACCCGCTTGCTATTTCTGAGGCCACCAATGGTTGTTGTGGTACGGTTGATAATGTACTAGCCTCCATAATGGCTCCTTACTCGTGGAATGTACCAGGAAACAGCAATCTGTAGCCCTGTTATCATTCAGACAATTGGCAAATGTAGAGGTTACTGTTTCGGCACATAGGACATTGGACTCGTGTCGAGGCATTGTGAGAGACAGAGCCCGATGTTTAGCTGACATGAGTGAAGATGATATTGTGACGGAACTAACAAAACAAGGTGTAACAGCTGTCAAGCGTTTCACCAGAAAACAGGAAATCAACATCATCAAGACAAACACCTATCTCTTTACCTTTTCCCTTTCAAAAATCGGAGTGGAGGTTTATGTACCAAACCCTCATCGATGTTACAAATGTCAACGTTTTGGACACGGTGTCAAGTCCCCCGCAGTGGCTCACGTGAGAACACTGAGTGCACTGATGACATAAAGTGTGCAAATTGAGATGGGGACCACTTGGCCTCATCCAAACTAATTGTATACATTTTTGTAGAAAGTACAAGCCTCACAAAGACCCAGATCTAGTTTAAGATGGCACTCCTATAAATGTTGTAAAGGCGGCCAAGTTCTTAGGCATTATATTTTACCATCATTTAACCTATTTACCACATATTAAATATTTAAAAAATAAATGCCTGAAGGTATTGTTTCAAACGCAAAGTGGGGAGGGGCTCGGAAAACCCTCCTTAAACTGTACAGACCTCTCATACTCTCCAAACTTGGTTATGTCTGCATTGTGTATGGTGGAGCTTACGAAAGTAACTTAAAACTGCTTGATTCTGTCCACCATCAAGGCCTCTGGCTTTGCCTGGGTGCCTTCTGAACATCTCCTGTAGCTAGTTTGTACAGCGAAGCTTATGTGCCATCCCTTCAAGACCGCCGCCTAAAATTATCTTTACAATACATCACGAAACTATATTCAAATCAATCAAATCCTGCGTATTACTGCGTTTTTCATCCTCATCATAAAGACCACTATTGTAAGAAACCGTCGCTTGTTCCACCCCTTAGAAGTAGAATAAAACCTTACACCTCTGCTACAAATATTGATCTCACAATCATATCTCCGACTCAAATTCTCTCGTCTCCCCCGTGTCAACTAGTAAAGCCACAGGTAGATCTTTCATTAACGGCACTAAAGAAATCAGACACCAATCAACTAATGTATCAGCAAGAATACAGTAAACTACGGTTATAACGAACACGCTTATAACGAACACGCTTATAACGAACTAACGGATATAACGAACTTACGTTTTTGGCCCGACTATTTACTGTAGTTATGCTGTATATATGCTTATAACGAACTACGGTTATAACGAACTGAAATTAGTAGTCCCTTTGAGTTCGTTATAACCGTACTTTACTGTATAATCAATTAAGAAGCACATACAATACTTACAAATCTATCTTTACCGATGGCTCCAAGGATGGTGACGCAGTCGCTTGCACCACTGTCATTGGATCCAGAACCATATCATCCAGATTACCAAATGAAAGTTCCATTTTTACAGCATAATCACAGGGAACATTAACAGCTCGCAAATATATAAATACTCAGTACAAACATAATCAATTCATCATATTTTCTGATTAAGCCATTAAGAATATTGCATATGAACATTAACTTTTACACGAAATTATAAAATTTCTTATGATCTTGCTACTGGCTAACATGGCATCGTCTTTTGTTGATTACCAAACCATGTTGGTATCATTGGTAACACAATAGCCGAAAGCAGCACTCAACAAATCTGTGAAGACACTTCTTATCCCATACACTGATTATAAACCTGTAATGAGATCTTACATCCGTGATATTATGCAAGAAGCCGGACACCTAGGAAGCTATCAATAAATTACATGTAATTAGGGGCGGTCGGGTAGCCTAGTGGTTAAAGCGTTCGCTCGTCACGCCGAAGACCCAGGTTCGATTCCCGACATGGGTACAATGTGTGAAGCCAATTACTGGTGTCCCCCGCCGTGCTATTACTGTAATATTGCTAAAAGCGGCGTAAAGCCATACTCACTCACTCACTCACATGTAATTAAACCACATATCGGTAGTCTGGAAGTTAATTTAAGGTACTGACGTTTACTACAATATCTGGGGGGCACTGGTGGCCCAGTCGTCTAAGGCGCCGCGATTCGCTGTGCAGAGTTGCGTCCCTTGGGCACTCCAGAAACCTATGATTGTGGGTTCGAATGCCGGTTCACCCCGATTATGTTTCTAGGTTTGTCAGCACCATACCCGTGCTCGTGGGTTTCACCGAAGTGGTAAACGTCTGAGACCTGCATCACTTCGGGCTTTCCTCCCACATTAAGCTGACACGCCGTGATATAACTGGAATACTGTTGAAAGCGGCGTTAAACCCAACTCACTCACTCACTACTACAATATCTGAAAAACTATCGGACCTACTCCAGTCAAAGTTAAACAGTCATACATAACTGGATATTACATTTAAAGACAATCGGTGCATGAATAAAAAAATATGTCTATTTAGCTATCACTGTATTTCATCAACAACCAGACCTGTTCGTCACGGGAGGAACGAGTATTCATTGTAACAGCCATCTGCATAATGCTACCCCTGCGTCACAGGGCCATATGACACAGTTGAACCAATCAACTAAATTCGAAAGGTTGCACGGGAATCACGCAAGCACGAATACGGTGTTAGCGTTGGGCGTCTGAAGCAGTTATTTAATAATATTTATCAAATTATTTTTGCAATCTTTTTCAGGTCAGTGTTATTGACTTGAATGTATCATTCTTTGCCACATTATAATATTTCATGCATCATTTTATTAGGTGTAATATATCATACGTAATTATTCATTTAGACAAATCATTGCTTAAATTATCTTCCAGACTATACTTGGGTTGTCAGTCCAGATTTAAAGAGGTCATTATGAAAGGTCAAAAGGTGAGGATACCCTCCGTTTTGTATCCCTTGTGATGAAAGAATCACGGTCAAGCATGTCCTGCTTGACTGCATTGATTTTTCCATCACAAGGGATAAATATTTCAGTGTAAAAACAGTCAAGGACCTTTTTAATTATCTTAATTCTCATTTAATATTATGCTTTTTCATACATATTGATGTATTTCGGGTATTATTTTGTAAATTGGTAACTTAGATTGTTGGTGGCTGTACTCACAAGGGGGGTTGAAGTAGTGTAAAATTATTGTCCCCCAAGAGGGTTTGTAAGTTCCACATCATTCGAATTATTTTTTATGCATGCCAGACTTTTAAACGTACTGTTTTAGTCATTTTTGCAAAGGTACTGTAAGTCCCCATGGTGCCTTGTATGGAGATCACCCTTCAGAGACTGACGATCATTTTTATATTGTGTTAACTAATACTTTCTGCTTTTATATATTCTGAAGTAGTTTTAAATCGAGTCTGTGATATTCTAGTTAGTGTATTGTACATCATTGACAGCTTTTTATTTAGTCTAAATGTATGTATTATAAATATATGTATTATGGGATGTCCTCAGATCTTTGTTAAGCGATAGCGAGAACTAAGATCTGATTTTAATTAGATTGTTTTTCGACAAGCACAGTCGCCTTTTACGGCAAGCATGGTTTGCTAAAAGACCTATTCTAACCCTGATCTTCACGGGTAGGAAACTTGTAATGAATACATACTACATACACCAGCTGTTAGGTGCTTGTTTAATGAATACGCATATCGTGGTATGGAGAACTATAATTGTACTCTATAACAATACAATAACACGTTATCAAGGTGTCAACGAAGGCTTCAAAGAGCGGCTGCTGTTAACAAGCGGGATTACAGCATAAAGGCCATAGGATGTCTTTCAAAACGTGCTATTGTAGACATTTATCGCATAAGCTACCAAGGTTACGACCGATGCAATTCGATATGTTGACATGTACCGTATGTTCCCGTGTTTGGTCAGCTAATTATTGACTTGCCTTCACGTGTGTGTCTTATGGGAACACCTGGCATCACAACTAATTGATAGTGATTCATAAACTTTTGATATAGTCAGAATCTGGCTTCGAAAATGGCTTCGTTTGTGTTTCTAGTCATATATATATATATATATATATATATATATATATATATATTTAAAACCAAAAAATCTGTGCCGAAAATGTTTGGATTTTTCAAGAAATATTCTTCAAGGGCATTCTGGATACTGATGGAGAAGAAAGGCTCGGATGTCTTGAAGCGCTGAATGATTGGTTTGGTTTGGTTTGTTTGTTTGTTGTTTTACGCCGCACTCAGCAATATTGGGATCGATGACATGCATCAATCAAGTCAGCGAGCCTGACTACCCGATCCCGTTAGTCGCCTTTTACGACAAGCATAGTCGCTTTTTACGGCAAACATGGGTTGCTGAAGACCTATTCTAGCCCGGATCTTCACGGGTCGCTGAATGATTAAAGATTTTGAGAGGGTTAGGGGGGAACAGCTTTTAGAGGCATGGTAGCTGACATCAGTCTTACGAAGTGTCAGCGTTAGGGGCTGTAAGAAGCCACAGTTGATACGCGACGGACAATAAGGCCGCGTTATTAGCCCTCCTGACCTGTGGTTAAAATGATAGCCATTTTGGAAGCATTTATTTCCTTTACAAGTTTGAGCGTTATCAACAAAAGAATTATTTAATTCGATATCGTATGTTTGTTGTTAAACGCCGCACTCAGCAATATTCCAGCTATATGACGGCGGTCTGTAAATAATCGATTCTGTACCAGACAATCCAGTGATTGACATCATGAGCATCGATCCACGGAATTGGGATACGACTAATCACTTTTCCTGGACAAAGTGTTTATGAATAGCCTTTTCATGACGAAAGCATGACAGGGGACGTTAAGAAAGCATGCAAGAATGTCTTTGAAATCATCAAGAATCAGAGCAGTAAAAAATCTCCAAAAGCTCTTTCAAGTTCCGTGAAGTAGGACACGCAGTTCAGCTTGTCGCTTCAAAGGCAATAACATGCTTTGTTTCTTTTCCATTGTGAACAATAACGTATTCAGGAACTCTACCACGTCAAGGTCTGTTTGATATTCATTTGAATATGCATTACAACGTTTCATCCTTTGTGTTATGAAGACTTTCATCATACCTGCACGCGACGTTTCTTGTCGATAAAAAAGCCAGTACCCCTGGCAATGGACCACAGTTCCGACTGGGGTTACACAGAAGATGGCTGCCTCTCTGGTCTGTTTGGTGTTCCTATGTGCAACGCATGCTGTGGCTAATGGTGGCGCCGGGGATGATGTAGCGACGTCGTTGAGTAAGTATCAACTTATCCGTTGGCCATTTTCATCAATGTTTCGTACTTTGCTCAGCCTGCCATGCTATTCCAAAAGGGGCGTTTTGACAACGGGCATTGTAAATCGTCTCAGTGCCTGTTACTAGAAGACCAACCTGTGGGTCCCGTGACCAAATCATGGAAACAAAGGTTTGAAAGTGTTTTTGAGTTTCCTGATGTATACTGAACAATTTTGACTTGGGCTGCCAGGTTGAAAGTCCCGGGCATTTTGGGGAAGGCTCAACAAAGGTCAAACAGGGGAATGGGAACTGTATGAACGGCGGAACCTATTATTTAGCCCAAAGGATGTAGCGTTCCGTCTATAGATATATACTGAGTCAAATTAAAAACTTCACATTTTAAAAAGTAATCCCATATATGATATACAACGGACAAATGTATCAGAGAAGGTAATTTTTAATCATTAATGTCCAAAGAAGGATTTTAATTAAAGGTGGTAACCATAATTTGTTCCAAGCACCTACGGTATTCGGTAATAACATCAACAGTTTAAATCATAAGTCCCAAGCACGAGAATCTGATGGCACACAAGTTAGTAGCGTGTATGGCCACTATGTGCGCTTACAATTGCCACACAACGCCTCCGCATGGACCTTGTGATGCTTGTGAACACATGATTGGGAAGACGACGCCATTGTTGCCAAGATCTTGCAAATGTCTTTGGTTGGTTCTGGAGAGTGCGCAGACTTCTGCCAAGAGCATCCCAGACGTGTTCGATGGGATTGAGGTCGGGAGACCTTGACGGCCAGTCCATGACGTTGACTCCCGCATTCTGAAGGAAATTCCTTGTCAAAATTGCTGTGTGGGGTCTGGCATTGTCGTGTTGGAAGATCAAACCGGGTCCATATGCTGCCATAAAAGGCAGAAGTTCTGGTGCCAGTACCTGGTCGTGGTAGCAGCAGCGTTGAGGTTGCCAAACCATGACACTTCCATCTCGAAATCTGTCATCTTCATGTACACAACACTGGGCGTAACGTTCATGACGGCGCCTCCACACCCTGGCCCTACCATCAGCAAATCGAAGATTGAATCAGGATTCATCACTGAAGACGACTTGGTTCCAATTCCTCTGAGTCCATCGTAAGTGTCGCTGTGCCCACAATTGACGTTGACGTCTGTGTAATTGAGTCAGAATCGGCCCGCAGTATGGCCGTCGTGCTTGAAGGTGAGCAGTTCTCAGACGGTTTCGAACAGTTTGCGCACTCAGTCTACCCCCAAACAGTTCATTTCTGGTTGATGTAGCCGTCAAGAATCGGTTACGGAGGTGACGTAAGACAATCGATGGCACGTTCACGTTGCACATTTGAAAGGCGTGGCATGACAAATGGCCGTAAAGACTTTTGTTTTCTTGTGTTTTTCTTTCTTTGTTAATGACTGCTACCAAGTATGGCTGAAAACACGTGCGGTATTATGGCCACGTGACCAGTTGCACGTGAAAAACCACTTTTGCCACTATAGTGCTGTACACATGATTTTGATAGATTCACCTGCACAAAAACGGGTGTTATCTGAAGACAATACGTGGCCATTACTGTTTGAATACAAAATAAGGGCCCACAATGATAACTGGTCAAAATGTTAAAATTGTAGGATTGTGAAGTTTTTAATTTGGTTCAGTATATTTAAAATAGTACATGTGACTTCATGTTTACACTGACAGCCATACAACAACCAGCTGTATCGCGGAATAAAATAGTTCCGCAAAAAGATAGGTGACATGAGCGTATGTATGATCCAATTGCTTTTGGTGAACATCTGCTGTAATTTGTTTACAACACATGTATTCACATAATATCAACACTGGGTGAGAAAGGTCTCGGTCACCATGACAGCGCGTCGAAATACATTTACATCAAGATTTCAAAATGGCCGACACGGTAAACGTGACGGGAGAGATTTCTGCTGTTGTTCATGAACCTGTTGCGGTTACATGTTATAATCATCATTGATCATTTGGCCGATCGATCATCGAACGGTATGTCAGATATATACTTTTAAATAAAAGTATTGAAATGGTTTGCACTATTTTAAATAAAAGTATTGAAATGGTTTGCACTATTATAAATAAAAGTATTGAAATGGTTTGCACTATTTTAAATAAAAGTATTGAAATGGTTTGCACTATTTTAAATAAAAGTATTGAAATGGTTTGCACTAAAACACTACGATAGTGCATTTCTTCGTTTTGTACACTAGGATGGGTCGTAGCAAAGATATTCGTGAATATTCTGACGTTTCTCAATAAAAGCTGAAACGCTGAGTTCAACATTAAAGGGTCTAAATGATCAGAGATTAGGCGAAATGGAGTTTAACGTCGCGTCCAAGATTACTGCACTTATGTAGCGACGTGCATGTACGTGTGTGTGTATTTGTGTGGCTGCTTGTACTAGTCCGGACTGATGCCGATTTATAGTGCTAGCTCACTGAGATACCATGCCGCAGTTTAACATGAATACCCCACTCAGACATAGTATACTGACTCCGAGTCGACCAGTCCTTGTTTTAGCCACTAAATGACGAGCGCCAGACAGGGTAACACCATCTTTTAACGTCTTTTGGTATGACGCGGCCGGGATCCCCTGACCTTCCGCTTTCTGGGCGGACGCTCTACCACTGGACCATGGAAGCGGTCCCTAAATGATCAGAAACAACACTGCACAGCGAAATGCGGAGCTTTGGACGACAGACAAAAGTCACAAGTAATAAGCACAAACACCCAACCCCGTTTCTGAGCGCAACACTAAATGGAGTGAGATCCAGAACATTAAGACTGACGTCAGAAGTATATTGATGAAGATAATGGATGATTTTGCATGTTGCCTCTGAGAAAGACTTCGCAATGTCTAAATCCAATTCGTACATAAGTCGATGCAACATAAACCAAAATGAAAATACACGGGTGGCCCAGTCGTCTAAGGCGCCGCGATTAGCTGTGCCAGAAACCTATGATTGTGGGTTCGAATCCCGGTTCGCTCCGATTGTGTTTCTACCACGTCAGCACCATACCCGTGCTCGTGGGTTTCACCGAAGTGGTAAACGTCTGTGACCTGCATCATTTCACATTACCCCATGTTTAGCCTTCTCACAAACAGAACAGACAACCACCTCCGTGGTCCAGTGGTAGAGCGTCCTGCACGTACAACGGAAGATCCGGGGTTCGATCCCTGGTTGCCTCCTACCAAAAGACGTTAAAAGATGGTACTTGTTGTTACCCTGTCTGGCGCTCGGCATTAAGGGGCTAAAACAAGGACTGGTCGGCTCGGAGTCAGTATACTGTGTCTGAGTGGGGTATTCATGTTAAACTGCGGCATGGTATCTCAGTGAGCTAGCACTATAAATCGGCATCAGTCCGGACTAGTACAAACAGCCACACACACGCGTGCATGCACGTCGTTATACATGTGCATTAATCTTGGACGCGACGTTAAACCCAATTTCACCTCACCTGGATCACAGTTATCTTGTCACTGTTTGATATTGATTCATACACACATACTGATGGTGTATTCACAAAACCTTGTGAATTGATTTATCTGGCAAGCTATGGTTGTTGTTTTTACAAAAACCTAAAATACTTTGAAGTTGTGAGCACACGAAGAAAAGCAGGGTTCATTGATTACCTCCTGCGATCGATCTGCTGTTGTGAATCTGATGTTGTCATTATGCAGACACGCTGTGATGTAACTGGAATACTGTTAAAAGCGGCGTTAAATCTAACTCACTCCCTCCCTCCCTGGGATGATTATATTCATCTTACATACACTCCCTAAATTCCGGGGTTTGTGAAAGAGCATTCTTTCTCCATCTGGCTATCTGATGGTTGCTATGCAAGACATGCAAAGCTGTGATCAGAATTAATCCCCAGCCATCGATGCTGGTTACAAGAGGCGACTCAGTATTTACAGACCGTGGTCATATAGCTGGAATATTGCTGGGCATTGTTGAGGTGAAACTGTGAATGCTGTGTTTCGAGTCTACGCTCGCTGGTTACAGGCCGTCAAGATACAGTTGGAAAATAACTGTGGAATTCTGCACACTGATACCTTTCCCAATCTCATCAAAATCAGATTTTACTTTTCACTACCGCAAAACAAAGATCTGAGGACATCCCATTACGGGACACGTCAGAACGACCTTTCTCGAATTTTGACTGACCAATGAAATGACTGACAAGAAATCGACATTAGCCAATCAGAAGGCAGCTTTCTCGAGCTTTACGACACTAGTTCCAAACTGGCGACTACGCTTCGAAACATATTTTGACGTATTCTTGATTAAAAAAATTAAAACTGATAAATAGAACATCCGGAATGGCTTATAGATGGCCTAGTTGGTATGGATATAATCATAAAACCCGTAACTGTCGTTCGGAATGTTATATATTTCGGGGTTGCATGATTAGAAAGACATTCGGACAATCACTTTCATGATCTGGTAAGTGACACTCTGATTGGTTGGATGAAAGGTCGTTCTGACGTAACCCTTAATTGGATGTCCTCAGATCTTTGTTTAGCGATAGCGAGAACTAAGATCTGATTTTAATGCGTCGCTTACTAGATCATAAAAGTGACAGTCGGAATGTGATTTCTAATCATGCAACATCGAAAACTTTAACACGGGGTATTCCGGACGATGGTTACGGGCTACACGACTTAATCCATACAATCTAGACCATCTAATAGCCATTCCAGAATGTTCTTTTGTTCAGGTTTCAAATTTTCAATCGAGTATTTGTCAAAATATGTTTCGAAGCGTAGTCGCCAATTTGAAATTAGTGCAGTAAAGCACGAGAAAGCTGCCTTCTGATTGGCTAATGTCGACTTCTTGTCAGTTATTCCATTGGTCGGTCAAAGTTCGCCCAGGTCGTTCTGACGTGACCCGTAATGGGATGTCCTCAGATCTTTGTTTAGCAGTAGCGAGAACTAAGATCTGATTTTAATGAGATTGTACCTTCCCCGACGCAAGCTGAAAACATGGCCGAACGCGAGTAATGGCCACACATGGTGGTGTTTTGTTCAATGCCATGCCGTGTTTACAGATAACCCCAATTTACAAAACATTTCCATATGCAGTGGAACACGGATATAACGAACTACAAGAGACCAGAGAAATCAGTTCGTTATATCCGTTGTTCGTTATATACGTTTTCGCTCGAAAACGTCCGCCATCTTGAATAACGCAAAGCCCAATAGACGTAATAGACGTGTATAGAACATTCGAAACTAAAGGTTGCAAGGTTTTTTGTGGAATCTATATAGACCAGGAACCAATGTTTTTACCATTTACATACTTTCTAATTTCAAGAATCCATGATTACAACGAGACTGACTGCCTTGGAAGCTGAGATGAGTAAGTAATCGGGACCAGTGATCATCAGGTTGCTTGGTATGTTGTTAACGCCGCACTCAGCAATATTCAAGCTATATGACGGCGGTCTGTAAATAATCGAGCCTGGACCAGACAATCCAGTGATTAACACCATGAACATCGATCAACGCAATTGGGATACGATGACATGCATCAACCAAGTCAGCGAGCCTGACCACCCGATTACGTTAGTCTCCTTTTGCGACAAGCATAGTCGCCTTACGGCAAGCGATGACTACAACATGTTGGCTACTAGTATATATTGATCTTTATGTTACAAGTATATCTGGGTTGGTCATGTCAGTTTTCACAATTTACAATACAACTTATAGTTAAATGGTTTAAATAACTACGTTAATTTTGTTTGGTGAAACAACAGTGGTCGTTATATATTAACCCATGACTAACATTTCTCGAAAACGATATCATGGCAAACAATATTGGTAAAAACAAGAACTAGTATCTCAGATTAATCATTTTTCCCCAGAGACTGTCGTTCAGGAAACTATTGAGGACATCCTCAGACATATAGAGGAGTTGGAGTCCAAGCAAGGTATGTATTAACACTGGAAGAAATGTGTACCTTAATCTTGCTGAGTATTTACCAGGTTAGACAAATGTAAATATGACATTTAGCGACTTCCCTATCAAACGGTGGGCCCCTTATAAGCCTGAACAATATTAATAACATGAATTGTCATAGGAACACAGGCAGTTATATACACCGAATTGTCACGATAACACAGACAGCATATACACTGAATTGTCACGATAACACAGACAGTATATACACCGAATTGTCATAATAAAACAGTCAGTATATACACTGAATTGTCATGATAACACTGACAGTATATACACTGAATTGTCATGATAGCACAGACAGTATATACTCTGAATTGTCATGATAACACAGACAGTATATACACCGAATTGTCATAATAAAACATTCAGTATATACACTGAATTGTCATGATAACACTGACAGTATATACACTGAATTGTCATGATAGCACAGACAGTATATACACTGAATTGTCATGATAGCACAGACAGTATATACTCTTAATTGTCATGATAACACATACAGTATATACTCTGAATTGTCATAATAACACAGACAGTATATACACTGAATTGTCATGATAACACTGACAGTATATACACTGAATTGTCATGATAGCACAGACAGTATATACACTGAATTGTCATGATAGCACAGACAGTATATACTCTTAATTGTCATGATAACACATACAGTATATACTCTGAATTGTCATAATAACACAGACAGTATATATACGCTGAATTGTCATAGGAACACAGGCAGTTATATACACTGAATTGTCGTTGACTCAATTTGACCGTCAAAAATAGCACAAGCTGTAGAGAAATATTCATGTACTGGAAAAATGAAAATAGATAGGAATAATTAAAGCTTGCGTTGTTAATTGTTTGCACGCCTTTGACTATGGTAAATTAGATGATGGCGTAAAGCCTAAATATTTATAACTAAAAATTTTTTTAGAAGATGTTATTATATTTCAATTTGTCATTTTGGACAATGATACCTTCATTACTAAAACCAATTACATTTGTTTTTTTATAAATTAACTTCCAGACTTCCATTTGTTGCAAGCAGAATCGAAATCAACACATTCAATTTCCTCTGTAGACCAGTAACAGAGTATGAAAAAAGTATAAGATCACCAGCATCTTGTGTAGCAAACACACCATAATAGCATCCATTGGTGATGACTTCATCTTTCCAATAGTCAACTTTCCCTTCTTGTCGAGCAATATTCCAGCAGCCCCAGCCTTTGGTGTTTACATTTCGCAATTTTGAGATACAATCGAGCATGCCCTTTCTACCAAGATTTCAAAGAGCGTCATACGACGAAGTTGTTTGATCAAGGTTACAACATTCAAGGCCTCAGTAAAGCTTTCAAAAAAGCTTTACGGTAGACATGTGGAGGACATTTTCAAATTTGACGCATCAGTGACAAACATTATGTCCGATGCAATGCCCTATGTTTTTCCCAAATAATTTTCAGGTGAACAGTTGACTTGACTTTGCATGTGTTTGAGACAGGGGCCACCGGTGGGTCAGGATACGCTCACCTTTTCGCGAACACCTGGTATCATCACGATTTGATAATGATTCATAAACACATGCTCGGTATTATACAATCGACACTGAATTATATTGGATAAGGAAAGGGTTTTGTGGCTTTATTCATATATTTCTGTCTCAAGCTCATTTATGCAGAAAATAAAACTGGACTAAGTACACATCCCTGGGGCACACCACTTGAATGTTTTAATACAAGCCTTTATAGAATTTTCTTTAAATCTACAAATGCACAATAAAAACGTAGGTAGATTCACATAGGTATTGGGTTTACATATGTATTGGGAACATAATGCTTGCTATACAAATAAATTGTCAACAGTTGAATAGTTTGGACGAAAAGCAGCCTTACATTCAGATAGAAGATTAATCTCATCCAAACACGACGACGCCTTTCCATATTAAAAGTAAATAGCTTTGCAGTTACATTTAAACAAATATCTGCGTAATTATTCTGAACTGTCCTTTCAGTCGATATGATGCCAACTTTCCACGACTTCAGAAACACTTAAGTGACATTGAAAACAAAGAAATATATTATAGTTGATAGTAAGTGATTCATCCTGGTCAGAGAGGTGTTGCATACCTCTTTTGTCCTAATATATTGATGATCACACATCAGCAGCACAGACGCAGAAGGATGAACCACAGTGGACGCCAACAGCAGCACAGACGCAGAAGGATGAACCACAGTGGACGCCAACAGCAGCACAGACGCAGAAGGATGAACCACATTGGACGCCAACAGCAGCACAGGCGCAGAAGGATGAACCACAGAGGACGCCAACAGCAGCACAGACGCAGAAGGATGAACCACAGTGGACGCCAACAGCAGCACAAACGCAGAAGGATGAACCACAGTGGACGCCAACAGCAGCACAGGCGCAGAAGGATGAACCACAGAGGACGCCAACAGAAGCACAGACGCAGAAGGATGAACCACAGTGGACGCCAACAGCAGCACAAACGCAGAAGGATGAACCACAGTGGACGCCAACAGCAGCACAGACGCAGAAGGATGAACCACAGTGGACGCCAACAGCAGCACAGACGCAGAAGGAGGTACCACATTGGACGCCAACAGCAACACAGACGCAGAAGGATGAACCACAGAGGACGCCAACAGCAGCACAAAAGAAACCAAAATTCGAATCTTACCCAAGAGGTAAGCATATGGATGTACAATCATGCCTGAAATATCTGCTTTGATTTAAACTAACATATCTCATGTAGCCTATTTCAGGACGAGGTAAAACAACCTTGAACTTCATTCTTGATTATCTCGGCGTTCTGAACTGTGACAACATAGATTCAATTTCCTATAACCCTGGGTAGTGAGTGGGCTACCTGTGTTTTAAGCCGCGTTTAGCAATATTCCAGTAATATCACGGTGAGGGACACTAGAAATGGGCTGAATGTTGAAAGAAGCGACTGAAATGGATCGTTGGCCAGGCTCGGCGGAATGGTTGACTGCGTGTCCTCGTACACCGTTGCTCGTCAGATCAAAAACTATTTCGTCTGTTCCTAACTCGACCTAACTTGTCGTAAGAGGCGACTAACGGGACTAACGGGATCGGGTGATCAGGCTCGCTGTCTTGGTTGATGCATGTCATCGATCCCAATTGCGTGGATCGATGTTCATGATGTCAGTCACTAGATTGTCTAGACACGACTCGATTATTTACAGACCGCCGTCATATAGTAGCTGGAATATTGCTGAATGCGGCGTAAAAAACAAACAAACAAACATACCTTCATCACTCTATTTCCGACAATTAGCTGGAATATTGCTGAATACGTGGTTAATCAAAAAACAAACTCCATCCGTTGCGTACTTGTTATGGTTTACAATACGGCAATGTTCAGATGCTGTATCCGAGGGAAGGGAAGAACAGACCAAGAAGGAAGAATCCCAGCGAACGGCAACAAAAGTACCAGTAACGGAATCTGAGAAAGCTGCGGCTGCTGGTTGCGAAGCTCCACCACCACGAGGCGGTACAACGGTCACTCAGACAAAACGCACCGCCGTGTACAAGTGTAAACCAAAGCACCGAAACATCGGCGGGAAAAGGACTTCATCTGTGTGTGATACTGCCTCTGGCGAATGGTCCAAAGTTGACATCTTCTGCACAAACTGTAAGTTTCAGTATATGCCCAAATCACCTGATAGTAGACTAACATTTAGTCTCTGAAATCTTATATCAAACAATATCCTACTTGACTCTTAAAATATATAAAAAAATTCCCAATGCTATGGAATAGAGCCAGTTTGAGCTGGCTAGACTTGCTTTTGTATGCGTTTCTAGATTTTTTTTCATAAAATAAATATATTCCACGGTCATGGTGCAGGACTAACCTGATAGTTACTCACTTCAAATAATGTAATTTGTGACCTCATAGAAACCCTCAATGAATTACTTCACAATATGGACCTGTGAAGATCCGGGGTAGAATAGGTCTTCAGCAACCCATTCGTGCCGTAAAAGGCTACTATGCTTGTCGTAAGAGGCGACTAACGGGATCGGGTGGTCAGGCTCGCTGATCTGGTTGATGCATGTCGTCGTATTCCAACTGCGTTGATCGATGCTCATAATGTCAATCACTGGATTGTCTGGTCCAGACTCGATTATTTACAGACCGCCGTCATATAGCTGGAATATTGCTGAGTGCGGCGTTAATCAAAGAAAAAAAAACACCAAAAAAATTGCTTCAGTGGAGGAGCTGCATGATCAGATTAAATAATGTGTTGGTCAAAACATTTTGTTTAGTTCCACCTCCTTCAAGAATAACTATTGTTAGTCTCGACGCGCGACTGAAAAAATATCGAAACATATACGTTTCATAAGTAATTAAATTTTGTTTCAGTCACAACCTGCTCGAAGATTGTCAAAGGTCGGAGTGTATACGGGGGAACAGTCTCCACCACTAAGAGCGGGCGCACCTGTCAACGGTGGGACAAACAGAAGCCTAACAGGCATTGGTTCCTCACAAACGAGAGCTTTAAGGCAACAACTGGTCTCGGTCGGGAGACACGCAGCCACGCCGCCAACTACTGCCGTGACCCCGGCGTCATGGTGGCAAACAAGAGCGTGTGGTGTTATACCACTGATCCGAAAGTACGCTCGGAAGAGTGTGCAGTGCCCGAGTGCCAGGTTCCTGAATAAAAGCTGAAATCCTAAAGTGTGTCCCTCTTTCACAATACTACGGCTATTAATAGCCATGTAACTATCATTAGGTCATTAGGCGATGAGACCCGTGAAGATCAGGGGTAGAATAGGTCTTCAGCAACCCATGCTTGCCATAAAAGGCGACCATGCTTGTCGTAAGAGGCGACTAACGGGATAGGGTGGTCAGGCTCGCTGACTTGGTTGACGCATGTCATCGTATCCCAATTGCGTGGATAGATGCTCATGATATCGATCACTTGGTTATCTGGACCAGACTCGATTATTTACAGACCGCCATCATATGGCTGGAATATTAGGAAACCAGATTGAAGTCCACAGCGCACTGACGAAAACGTAATTGGGTGGAATTGTCAAGCTCAGGGACTTCAGTCAGCTTCATGGCGTATCTCCGACGACGTTAGACGTCGCTCATAATATCAACCACTGGTTTAAGGCTGCAAAAGCTAAACTATTGCAGGCTGCCTTGGGAAAACAACATACACACGCTATGTCATTTTGTGTGTAATGGTCATCACTCTATATTCAACTTAACTTAATTCATCACCAATAAACAACTAAACGCACCACTTTGTTTCCTTCCTGTAGCAGACTTATGAATCACAGGTTGATTTTTCATTGTTTAAAAGTCAGTATTACGGAAACCTTTTAGAGCCATGTGTTTTTTTTATTTTTTTCGATACTTAGTTGAAATTTCCAAAAACTAAGTTGAAATTGCAAGATACTATCTAGAAATTTCAAAATACTAAGTTAAAATTACAAGATACTATCTTGAAATTTCAACTTATAATCTTGAAATTCATTATGACCATATTTCATAATCTATTTTTTAGAGTAACCCCCGTTACATTAAAGATAACTATTTAAAGAATATAGTACTTAAAGACATTGCAACAAACCGAATAATCATGGGGGAGACTTTATACTGAGGGGGGCGCGAAATATATATCCGCCCGGGGGAGATTTTATTTCAGAACAGATTTACCGGTATAAAATCTCCGGGGGGAGAATTTGTACGGGGGAGAGTTTATACCAGGACACCGGCTAAGAAGGCTATATTATGTTGTCAGCTCTAGTGATCAACCGTCACATTTCAGTCATTAAGTTGCAGGGATATTTCTGACACATAAATCACTCTCTCATTCGTTCACTCTCTTGCTTCAAACATAAATTGTGATTCTGGTACTTAACTAACCTATCAGTTAGCGTTCCTGAGAAATAGGGCGTCATGGAAACTGATAACAACAAAATTACAGCCTCAGAAACCCTTGAAGATCCGGGGTAGAATAGGAACCCATGCTTACCGTAAAAGGCGACATTGCTTGTATGAGGCTACTAACGGGATCGGGTGGTCAGACTCTCTGACTTGGTTGATGCATGTCATCGTATCCCCATTGCGTGGATCGATGTTCAATATGTCAATCACTGGATTGTCTGGTCATGACTATATTGTCTACAGACCGCTGTATTATAGCTGGGATATTTCTGAGTGTGGCGTAAAACAATAAACCAAACCAAACCATACAGCCCCAGACATATCCAGGACAACATCCCGATCTTGTTCGTTTTGATAAATCCAATAAAATCATTTATATCATTAGTATGTCAATACTATCTTGAAATTTCAACTTAGTTTCTTGAAATTTCAACTTAGTTTCTTGAAATTTCAACTTAGGATCTTGAAATTTCAAGATAGTATCGAAAACAAACGAACAAAACAAATGGCCCTAAAAGGCTTCCGTATTTTAGGGCCATTTGTTTTTTCCTTTCTTTCGATACTATCTTGAATTTCAAGAAACTAAGTTGAAATTTCTAGATACTATCCTGATAGTATCTAGAAATTTCAACATAGTCTCTTGAAATTTTAGGGCCATTTGTTTTTTCCTTTCTTTCGATACTATCTTGAAATTTCAAGAAACTAAGTTGAAATTTCTAGATGTACTATATTCTTTAAATAGTTATCTTTAATGTAAGGGGGGTTACTTTAAAAAATAAATTATGAAATATGGTCATAATGAATTGATATTTCAGAATATTTTATTTGGTAACTGTACCTTCCGTCCTAAAATAATTATAAGACATAATCATACCAAACAACGGATGGGCGACAATAGTCTTCACAGAGTTTGTTGTTTCTAATACAGTTGTTGTTGTCTGTATACATTTTTTTAATATATCAGTTTGAGTCAACATGTGAACACAATCGGTGGTTTAAATGTTAGTCTAAGAACAAAAATGTACTAATTCTCAAGAACTCTGATGTATAAAGTTACCTTCATCTTTGATTGACTGATGTATTTTCAATCT
This sequence comes from Haliotis cracherodii, assembly GCF_022045235.1. Taxonomy (NCBI): domain Eukaryota; kingdom Metazoa; phylum Mollusca; class Gastropoda; order Lepetellida; family Haliotidae; genus Haliotis; species Haliotis cracherodii. The sequence continues at coordinate 36,099,098 of NW_027266267.1, forward strand.
TTATTCAGCACTGAAGAGGCCACAGGCCTATAGTACGAAGCATCAAGTTTATGAATAATAAGCATTGATGTTGACTCCATAAACTGTCATAAAGTATTCATAAAGTATCAGGGGTCATTTCAACTTGCAAAATGATTGACATAGTCCTTTATAGAGCGAGGATTGGGCTGTTTTCCCACCCGATTGACTGATATTACAATGCGTGACAGATGAAAAGAAGGCTAATGATCTTCATCGCCGAGGTAGGACAATGAGTATAATGTTATAAATGCCTGGATGAGTCATTTTCAAAAGATGTCACTATATATGTCCAAACTCATAACAAAATTTTAAAAATATATATTTACATTGCAATTTATTCAGATTATTACCTGCAAAGTAATGCATATAATAAAACGGTTAGTTTCAATTTTTGTGTCATATTATGTGTTTTTGATGCATTTTAAATGGGTAGAAAATGCGTCAAAAGGCTGTCCCAGTGCATTTAGCTTAAAATTTGAGAAACTATCATTTTATAAATATTAGCATATTTTTAGTAAAAAAAACTAGATTTATTTAGGAATTTCAGTGTGTAATTATAATCTAATTGATATAATCGTTATATTTATGTTGAATGGGTAACAGTATTTCATAGAATTGACTCTAAGTACATATTGGTCATTAAGAGACATAATAAATGACCTTCATCCTCACTTCAAATTTAAAATACAAAATCAGGAAGAAATAAATATGTTTTAGATGTGACTTTTGCATTTTCATGAATTTCAATCCAAAACAAATTCACACAAACATTGTATTAGGAAAGACATGCCAATTTTCAGTTGCCAAGGTAATTGGTTATTCCTTTTTCTTAAAAGCATCATTAAGACTTCCATTTGATGTTATTGACAGCTTCAGATATGTATTACTCCATTTAATCACAAACCAGAAAACTAGCTAAATGCAACAATAAAATGGATAAATTTATTTTGAATGAGTCTCTGTTTGTCATTTGTGACGTACCAAAAAAGAAAACTAAAAAATGGACCCAGAGGTCTGAATATAAGGTTTCACAGGAGCTCGTCACAAGAAGCTCACATGAGTTCATAACAATACCAAGCTTAATATTGCTGAAACTAGCCTCGTTATTGTAACTAACATTATCTTGCTTGATAATCAGACAATTGTATCGCCATTGGACACATCAGCCGCGTCTGTTGTTCAGTGTTGTCGCAGCATCGTTAATGACCAGGTGTTGGTGACTTATTGTTCACCGCCTGGCTCCCGATACTTAAACTGGAGAGGAGTCTTGAAACGACAGAGATACGACTGTGTACAAGGTAGCCTTCATGTTGAACCAGACAGATGGGCTCCCCAATCGGGAGAGTAACCCTGCTCTTGGTGGCGTCTACATCTGTCTAGCCATGGTTATTATGGCAACCAATGGAATCATCATATATGTCACTGTCCAGTCAAGGCATCTTCAAATACCAACGCTTCATATTCTGACGGGCATTGGCGTGACTGCTTTTGTGTCGGGACTTCACCTGATTTTGTATGACGTTCCACTGACATTTTTTTCCCATTTGACATGTGACAATGTGTTAATCTCTTTCGGAGGATTCCTTGCAGCTCTTCTGCATTCATTAAACATGTTCCAGGTCATGTTGGCCGTGCTTGATCGCTACATTGCTGTTTGTCACCCTCTCCGCTACACAACATTCTTCTCCGGGAGGAACATCCTATGTGCCATGTTGGCGTCTGTGGGGTTGTGCTTAGCTGTAAATATTCCCATGGCTGTAGTTTCCCAGAGAGCGCGTGAATTAGACGGCTTCCGATGTGTTCCCTCCCGATCAAACCAGTATTTTAGCCAACTGTACGTTGTTGTGATAGTTGCTGTTCCGGTTTGTGTCATAGCGTTCTCTTTGATACAAATATGCAGAGAATTCAAACGTCGTATCGTTCCAGCAACACCAATGAAATTTCCATGGCTGATCACGTGTTTCCTGGCTTGGGGAACGATGTGTTACCTTCCCTCAATTGTCGTGTTGTTCTTCGACTTGGCTCCCTCAGATTCCTCCATAAACTATAGTTTGAACATGCTTCGGCGATTAAGCTGCTTCATGAATATCTTCATATTTACTGGAACATTCAAACCATTTCGTGAGCAGGCTTGTCGGATTTTCTGTTCTTCATACAATCGACGTCAACGTCAAAACAGTGTTCTGAGAGCTTTAGAGGAACACCGACGTTTTGACAACACCAGTCTCTACACAACAGACGTCAGCGTCAAAACAGTGTGCGGAGAACTTTACAGAAACACCGACGTTTTGACAACACCAGTCTCTACACAACAGCCGTCAGCGTCAAAACAGTGTGCGGAGAGCTTTACAGGAACACCGACGTTTTAACAACACCAGTCTCCACACCGCAGACGTCAGTGTCAAGACAGTGTACGGAGAGCTTTACAGAAACACCGACGTTTTAACAACACGTCTCTACACAACAGACGTCAGCGTCAAAACAGTGCAAGGGTGCAGCGCAGGAACGCCGACGTTTTAACAACACGTCTCTACACAACAGACGTCAGCGTTTAGTTAGTATACGGGGTGGGTTACACGAACACCAACGAAGGAAACAATAATGTGCAGGTCCAAGAACATTTAACATTCTTTCTTCAGTTTTAACTCCTCCAGTGAAGTGGTCGAAAGTTTCATACACAAGATACAAAGTGGGAACATTATGATCACGTGGTCAAAACATTACATCCAGTTTCTTTCTTTGCTGTCTTTGGATACGATTTCTTTACGATCTACAACGGAAGATACAATTTTAGGATGTGCGGTTGATGCAGGGTGGTAAATATATATTATGTAAATACTGAAATCATACATTCGAGTGATGCATTTATTTGTATTGAAATGAATGCCCTTCAATTCTCCTCCGTGCTCCAGTGGTAGAGCGTCCGCCCGGAGAGCGGAAGGTCGGGACTTGGATCCAGGCCGCGTCATACTAAAAGACGTTAAAAGATGGTACTTGTTGTTTCCCTGTCTTGCACTAGGCATTAAAGAGCTAAAACAAGGACTGGTCGGCTCGGAGTCAGTGTTTGAGTGGGATACTCATGTTAAACTGCGACATGATATCTCAGTGGGCTAGCACTAGAAATCGGCATCAGTCCGGAGTTGGAGAATCAAAGCTGTCGTAATGTGTTCAATGCCTTGTGGGGATTCTGGGTCAGAATAGTTCTCAAGTACCCAAATGAGCTGTTGTTGATACCAGACAATCCAGTGATTAATATCATGAGCATCGAGCCACGAAATGGGGATACGATGACATGCATCAACCAAGTCGGCGATCCTGGCCTAATTCCATCGCTTCAGTTTCGAAATACTACATAAAAAACATCAACATGTATTCATATACAACTAAATTTTGTAAAAAGTAGGAATGAACTGTTAGATATTCTTTCAAGAGTTTCCAATGAGAAAAATACATCATTCGCAACAAATCCGGGCCGCTTGGGCATGACCTTCACCTCTCCTTCCTCATCCAGGATCAGCGCTCCGTCAGTCAAAGCGTAAGCTATTTTTACATATTGTTCGGCTATGCACAATAATGTTCTTATTGTAGCCTAACTGTTTTTAGTTTTGATTCATTATATCGCAGAATAGCATCCCCATCTCAATGTTAATGTCATCTCACCATGTCTACAGATTTACTGTCGCCCACGTGTAGCCGTCCACACGCGGCAATTACTAATTTAGCTAATTTTGCCCGTCCGATCTCATAAATCGCCAAGCAATTTGTAGCCGTACACTAACATATATATATATATATATATATATATATATATATATATATATATATATATATATATATATATATAACATACTGGAAAACGTGTTCCAACTTTAATCTAGTCGCGTATGAAGACAATAAATTGATTCACTGCAAATCATGTGAAAAGTGAAGGACTAGTACGGCATATTTCATTCAAAATACGTTTGCACATTCTGCATGTTTATAACTCGTTGAGTATGTTTGTTGCGTCTCTTTTGAAACAGTCATTGTCCTAATTTTCTTTCCTAATTATGTTTTTGGTGTTTCAAGAATATGTACCATATTTTCATGATAAAACTTGCCTTCATAATCATCTTTCATAATTTGTCAACATCATGTTGAATTTTAAAATTTTATTCATGCAAGTTATATTCAAAACAGATGCATTATACAATCATGACCATCACTTGTATTACTTACTCAATATCACTATCAAGAAAACGGTTTCACATATCAATAACAAGTGGTATTAATTGGTGTTTTATATGTTTAAGGCAGTTTCTTCAGAATTCCAATCTTCAGCTTAATCATCAGCATACTTCATTATATGGGCCGATGTCAATGCATGTTACAAGGTATGAAGTTCATGTTAATAATAATTTATTTGTTGCGAATGATGGGTTTTTTTCTCATTGGCAACTCTTGAAAGAATATGTAACAGTTCATTCCTACTTTACAAAATTTAGTTGTATGTGAATACATGTTGATGTTTTTTATGTAGTATTTCGAAACCGAAGCGATGGAATTACACGTCGATGTTAATATGGTTACAGGCTGCATAGGCTCTGCGATTATGTGCAAGGAGTAGAGACGGAGCACAGTCGATAACAGACAACAACCCAAACGACATATGTAAGGTACACTGAGCTCTATTTGGCTGCCATGCTCCTCCTCACCCTTGTTAGACAAGCATAGTCGCCTTTTACAGCAAGCATCGGTTGCTGAAGACCTATTCTACCCCGGATCTTCACGGGTCGGGGTGTGTGTGTGTGTGTGTGTTGGGGGGGGGGGGGGGGGGGGGGGGGTGTAAAAAGACACTTGATATGATCAGCAACTACGTTAATAGGTCTTCAGCAACCCATACATGCGTGTCATTAGAGGCGATTATGCTTGTCCTAAGAGGCGACTAACGGGATCGGGTGGTCAGGCTCACTGACTCGGTTGATGCATGTCATCGTATCCCAATTGCGTGGATTGATGCTCATAATGTCAATCACTGGATTGTCTGGTCCAGACTTGATTATTTACAGACCACCGTCATATAGCTGGAGTATTGCTGAGTGCGGCGTTAAACAACAAACAAACAAACAAACAAATCTGACTGACAATAGAAGCTGTTCACTTTTTTGTGTATCAACGCATTGTTATAATCTACATATAATTTTCACATGATTCAAAAACAAAACAAAACAAAACATTAACTCTTATTATCTATATCTTACTGTCGTTTGTACATTTATGCATATCTTCATGTCTGATATATTGGTATCGCTTCCGTCTTCACCTTGTTAAATATATTTGTTGGTTTAGAAATATCCTTGATGATCTTCTAAGATGGATATTCTAAGATTTGATATCACGAAATGTTCCAAATTTATGTTAAGAAAATCATGAAGTTTGGAAAAGTATTCATTTGGAGGTATCTGAATATTGATTTTGTTTCCCATTTCATTTTTTTTAGAAACTTAATGTTTAAATATGTTACTTTTTTAGAATCAGCTCATTTGCATATTTAGATACATTTCCAAGGCATGAATTTTAGCTATGTTCATTTCCGCATGGAAATTCATCAAGTCATTTTTATGTTTAAGTATTCATTTAGAGGTATTTGAATATTGATTTTGTTTCCCATTTCATTTTTTTTAGAAACTTTATGTTTAGATATGTTACTTTTTTAGAATCAGCTCATTTGCATAGTTAGATACATTTCCAAGGATGGATTTTAGCTATGTTCATTTCCGCATGGAAATTCATCAAGTCATTTTTATGTTTAAGTATTCATTTAGAGGTATTTGAATATTGATTTTGTTTCCCATTTCATTTTTTTTAGAAACTTTATGTTTAGATATGTTACTTTTTTAGAATCAGCTCATTTGCATAGTTAGATACATTTCCAAGGATGGATTTTAGCTATGTTCATTTCCGCATGGAAATTCATCAAGTCATTTTTATGTTTAAGTATTCATTTAGAGGTATTTGAATATTGATTTTGTTTCCCATTTCATTTTTTTTAGAAACTTAATGTTTAAATATGTTACTTTTTTAGAATCAGCTCATTTGCATATTTAGATACATTTCCAAGGCATGAATTTTAGCTATGTTCATTTCCGCATGGAAATTCATCAAGTCATTTTTATGTTTAAGTATTCATTTAGAGGTATTTGAATATTGATTTTGTTTCCCATTTCATTTTTTTTAGAAACTTTATGTTTAGATATGTTACTTTTTTAGAATCAGCTCATTTGCATAGTTAGATACATTTCCAAGGATGGATTTTAGCTATGTTCATTTCCGCATGGAAATTCATCAAGTCATTTTTATTTTTAAGTGCACTGCGTACTCCTTACTCTTGATATAGGTCGAACGTAATTTATTAACTTTTTTCATGCTATAAATAAGGAAATAAGAAAATCAGTGTGTGTGTGTGTGGCATTCCTTACGTATTACTGTTAATATACTTTGGAAACACAGTGTGTATGTGTATTCGCTGTCGCGCATGACAAGAGACTGGGCTACCGTCTGTAAGGACATCGTAAAGAAACTTTGAGGCAATATCTATACGCATTTCTGAACACAGATTGATTACCCGTGATCTATGAGGATTTCGATATCACAAAGGACGCACGTTAATTAATTTCTCCGCCCAAACAAAAAGACGAAAAGAACGGCGGAAGCTCATGGATGATGACAGATTGATTTGGATCTCATTTGTGTTCTGACGATATCTCTCACGGCTTGAGATTTAATCATCATGTACTAATGCTGTGTCAATAGACCAGTGATATTCAAACTAAACATTTGATTTGAGGCGGTAAAAGAAACCCCATTTTGCCATTGCATACGGTTGTTGTAATACTATCGACCATCGGAATGTAAACTGAAAAAGAAGATAAAGTCAAAGTCATCAATACCCCTCGCCCTTTTAAACAATGTCTATATATAATTTACCTCATTATAACAAAAATGGTGTGTACATGTACAACTGACAATATGACAGATGCCTAAACTGATAAATGAAATCCTCATTTGAACCTCAGCTCAACTTGTTAAATCTCAAATAATACGCAGGTTCCAGCTTGACCTTCGGCGTGAGCTTAGCGACATCAACGGGCACTGGCACTGTTTACCGCTAGGTGGCGTTTGCATTGTTGCATGGCAACGGTTGTTAAGACTCTCCGCCATATGTAAACCGGTAATGGTAAGGCGGACTAGCGCAGTTGCAGATTTCATTTTGTGTAGGTAAACTGTCAAGACAAAAACAGCCAAAATGTCGGATATGGGATCTGAAGAGATGGAGGAGGAGCAGGGGCCTTATTTAGGCGTAAGTTTTCTTTCATCGTAATTATTTCATGTCGATTTGATCAACCGTTATCCGTTAGTCATTCAGTTTTCGCGCACTGATTCACCAACACACTTTGTTTGTTATATTACATTATCAGCTACCAGTTTAGTAGAGGTTTCTTTTTTCACATACATGTATTGAAAGGCTTTTATTTTTATAAGGTATTGCAACGCTAACAGTTATTAACTTCTTAATAATTTCATAACAACAATGTCAAGCCCAGAAATCGCGGAACGTAGCAACCAATGTGCGACATAAAAAAATGAATGTGTTGGTGACCCATACTTTTTAGCTATTATGCTAACAATAGTACAGGCACACCTAATGCTCATTTTCAAGGATATTCTATCAGGACGTCCTAACAAACTTATAAACATCTATGTTAGCACAAAACTTTCCAGGCATCAAAGATACCATACTTTACTTGCGGTAGGTAATGTGGTCGAGGAGTATACTCTAGGGCTAAAATGGTTATGTTTTTATCAAAGAGTTCTTCCTGATTTTTCGAAAAGGACATTTAGTGATATTATTTTCAGCAGTGCTTACTAGACCTTAATATGTTTCATTAGACTTCGAGCAAGTGGCTTAGTCAATTTGTGTAGCTGACTTGCAGAGTACTTTTGGTATCAACTATAATAACTTTAATGCAAATATCAGTACTTGTTACTTAGTAGTATGATGCATATTGTGATACCGTACAGATACATTATACCGTAATCCTATCCTCCATGTTTGTTTTATCCAACTAAAAAGTGCACGCAACAGCATCATAACTTGAAATATAGGGTGATAAGGCTAAAAATAAGCAGACAAAATTACCCTGCTTGCATTTGTATGGTTTAATATGATTAATCCTTGATTAATATTGAATATCAAAGAGATGCATTAACGTAAACAAATGGACGAAAGTACTTGAAAATAGAAGTTCCATAATCATAAATGGCGACATTTCGGCGAATTCATATTTTGCATATACTTTGGTAATTAAACATTTACTTACGAAAGTATCTAATTCAGGCAGTTGAGTTGGGGCACAAGCCCCCCAAACCCCGTTTTTTTTAACAGGGCAACAAATATGGCGTCTGAAAGACCTAGAGCCAAACTTAGAAACCGTTACTATGGAGTGAGTTGGTTAAAAATTAACGTCGCATCAGCATTATTTTAGCCATATAGCGACCATTACTATGGAATGAACTCATGCACATCCCTGACTAAAATGGCAGGTGTCTGCTATACTGCATTATTGCTCATGATACTTCATTTTAATACTATCATGTACATAACATACACCTTATGTTACACAGGAGTATGAAGGAGGGCGTAATGAACGCGAGGAACGTCATGGACACGGTAAGGCCACTCTGCCCAATGGTGATACATACGAAGGAAACTACGAAAATGGAAAGCGCCATGGACAGGGAGTGTACAGGTAAAGGAATTATTGTTGCTGTAACCAGCCTGCGCAGATTCAGCATAAATTGACGTTTATTTGAAGTACCGTATTCGACGTAATAAGCGCCTCACTCTAATAAGCGCCCTCTGTCATATTTGCTGATATAATTGCTACTGAACAATCCCAATTAGCTCCTCTTCTGATAGATCAATATACACAAGACATTTATTCGTGTATAATATGCACTCATGTGTTATGTATCATTTCAGGTACATAAACCTAGAAATTTACGATCTTTCAACTCTGTTTTTTTTCACAAAAAAGTATATTCTAATAAGAGCCACCTGTTTCTAATTTTGAGAGCACCCTGGGCGCTTATTACGTCGAATACGGTAACTAAGCTAAATAGACCTTGTGATATATCTTTTTCAAAATGTGTTGTGCATACAATCAGGTGATAACTTTATGTACTTTGATGTGCGTGTTTGCTTTTCTTTCTCTGTTTCATGCTACACTCAGCAATAAGCCAGCTATATGACAGCGACAATATAGTCATACGTGTATCAAAACATTCAAATATACTCAGCAAACATTTATAATGGATCAGAACAGATCTTATTATTGCATAAACAAACATCTGAGTTGTCTTCAGCATCCCATGCTTGCATAAAAGGTGACTGTTTGTCTTAAGAGGCGACTAGCGGGATCAGGTGGTCAGGTTTCTCAATTACGTGGATCAATGCTCATGATGTCAATCACTGGATTGTCTGGTCGAGACTTGATTAATTACAGACCGCTGTCATATAGCTGGAATATTGCTGAGTAATGCTTTAAACAACAAACAAACATAACCAAAAAATACTGGTACTTAACTGTCTTTAAGCAAATGATGTTCTTATATTTGAGTGAAAACCATAAATACATCTTGCTAAACATGTGATTCAGCAGATTGTGGTGGTTATTTTTTTGGAACATGTTTATCTGTATTTTTCTTCGTGTACTGACAGGTTTAAGAACGGTGCCCGATACATTGGAGAATATGTCAAAAACAAGAAACATGGCCAGGGAACATTCATATACCCTGATGGCTCGAAATATGAAGGTAAAGTTATATAGAATATCACTTGCAAAGAAAACAAAGACTATATGTATGTGTTCTGTATAATTAATGTCTTTTTATTTCCAATGATTTTGTTTTTCTAAATAACCATATTTGACTATTTTATTGGTTCACTTGTATAAAGCCAAATCTCAGTACTATAGCTATTGCAGTTCTCAACATAGTGTAGGAGTTACTAATACCTTACCATGCACACAGTGATCTTAGCATGAAAGCTATTGTGTGTCCTGGGTTACATCTAGTCGTTCGCAGACAGGTCTACAGCAAATGTCAGAAAAGATTTCTGAAACTTGATTGGGGGCAGTGGAGTAGTCTCAAGGTAAAGCGCTCGCTTGTCATGCCAAATGCCACATAGGTACAATGTGTGAAGCCCATTTCTGCAGTCCCCAGTCGTGATTTTGCTGGAATATTGCAAAAAGGGTTGTAAATTATACTTCCTCAAAGTTGATGAAACCTAATGTCCTAATGCAATGGCTTTTGAGTGAGTGAGTTTAATTTTACGCCGCTTTTAGCAATGTTCTAGCAATATCACGGCGAGGACACCAGAAATGAGCTTCGCACATTGTACCCATGTCGGAAATCGAACCCAGGTCTTCAAACAAACAAACAAATAAATCATAGATGATGCTCCTATTGTAGACATAGATTTCAAAGATTTAAAACATATAAACTTTCAGATCCAACCACATATTTCCAGGTTCTTTAAAAGAAAAATTAAAAAGCATCTAATAAACCTCTTGTGTGATCACAGGCAGTTGGGTGGAGGATCAAAGATGTGGATTTGGCAAATACTTCTACGTGAACGGCGACACCTACGAGGGTGAATGGCAGAAACATGTGCGTCACGGCCAGGGCACATACACCTACGATGCCACCGGTACACGCTACGTCGGCACATGGATGGACGGGAAGAGGGATTGCCATGGGGAACTTGTCCACGCTAACCACAAATATGTGGGTACATTCAAAGAAGACAGGGTGAGTTGTGAACAACAGCAGTGTGGAGGTGAGGTGAAATGGGGTTTAACGTCGCGTCCAAGATTATTGCACTTATATAGCGACGTGCATGTTTGTGTTTGTGTGGCTGCTTGTACTAGTCCGGACTGTTGCCGATTAATAGTGCTAGCTCACTGAGATACCATGTCGCAGTTTAACATGAATACCCCACTCAGACACAGTATACTGACTCCGAGCCGACCAGTCCTTGTTTTAGCCCCTTAATGCCGAGCGCCAGACAGGATAACAACAAGTACCATCTTTAAACGTCTTTTGGTATGACGCAGTCGGGGATCGAACCCCGCTCTCCGGGCGGACGCTCTACCACTTGACCACGGAGGCGGTCGACAGCAGTGTGGAAAATCTATGCCCAACTTGCCGACTAGTGTGATCATCAGACAAAAACAAAATCATGTCAGTTTGTCCTGGGACTGCCTTCAGTTGACCCTAAAGCAGACCTCTTGTCACAAGACTTGACTATTGATGAAAGGGTTGTTCCAGATGGCATGGATTGTTGCCCATTTTATCAATCACGCATTTCTTTTCATGTTATCGATCACTGGTTTGTACCCATGTTATCAATCAGTGGTTTGTGTTTATGTTATCGATCATTGGTTAGTGTCCATGTTATCAATCACTGGTTGGTGTCCATGTTATCAATCACTGGTTTGTGTTTATGTTATCAATCACTGGTTTGTGGCCATGTTATCGATCACTGGTTTGTTTGCTAACTTTGATTACTGACAGGCCATCATTAAGCTGGAATTCTGCTGTCTGTGATGAAAACATTATTCACTCTCTTACATATTGAGATGTCAATGAAAGGGTTCAATCACGTATTGTCACAGTCACTTCAGAATACAGTCAAACCATAAAAATAGGTGACTAGATTTGGAGATTTTAGAGAAATGTCTGATTGTCTTGAGGATTGTCTGCAGTCAAGTAAATGTCTCTTTCACATTTTCAGATGGAGGGGAAAGGAAAATACGTCTTTGATATTGGCTGTGAGCAGCACGGAGAATACGTCCCCATCGAACAGGTACAAAGACGATAGGGCTGGGACGAGTCCAAATTTACTACCCGGGTGCCCACCCCCCTATTACACGACCCTACCCGGGTACCCACTGTAGGTCTCAGGAGATGTCTCAAAATGTCTGATTGGGAACATTTTAAGCATAGCCCTGGCAAAACGTATTTAGATACATGTATTAAACAATCTGGTCATTTATTCAACCATATGAAAAATCAGAAGGAATGGATGCATAGTCAGAAAGAAATGCGAACATTAGTGACTTGTAGTGTAACCATAGAGTTCAAGATAATTTTTGTCATTAACCATTATATCATGTGACTAACCACGGGTCTGGGTAGTCCTGTGGGTACCCGGGTCCGACTCAGTACCCACCCGACCCGGGTACCCGAGTTAACCGCCCAGCCCTTATAGACGATACTGCAGTTCACATGTTGGAAGTCAATATTTGATAGCACAAAAATAATTGGATAATTATTAAGATGATGTATCACAAACGGAGTCGCCTCTGATGATGACAGTACCTACCCATGAATCAAAGTTTTATATTAAATTCTGTATTGATTTTCAAAAAGTATTGTTTACAAAGTTTTACAATAATGGCAATACCCTACACTTTTTCATAAAACAAAATCCTAAATGATTGAATGAAACCTAATGAATGAATCTAAATTGACGAGTCATATGACTTAAACACAAACTACTTCTTGTTCTTGTTCGGGGAACTTATACGCATAGGTATGTAGGTATATACGCAACGTTCCACCATCGCCAGTGAATACTTACAGCCGACTTGTTGCGTTGTCCTATTTTGTAACCATAGAAACGAGATATTTCCTGATTCCAGTGAGTGCTCAGACCAAAGAGCACCACATTTGACCTTCCCTATGCATTGCAAAGATCATGCACACAGTCGGGCGCATTTGACGTCCGTGAGGTATAAACTGCACACACCACTCCTATGTTGCAAAGTGGTTGTGTGTATAAACGCCCCCTGGAGATTCCACTTAGAATTTGTCTCCAGTCGCCTATGCTGATCGTACGAGGAGAGTGAATGGATCGCATGGTCAGGCTCTGTGATGGTATGTCATCATAAACTATGGGGTGTTGCTCGTAATATTAACGGGTGGTCAGGCACGCTGACTTTGTTGATGCATGTCATCGTATTCCAATTGCGTAGATCGATCCTCGTGATGTCAATCACTGGATTGTCTGGTCCAGAATATTGCTGAGTGCACACAAACTCAAAGAAACAACCAAAAAACTGTATGTATTCACCAGTGATGATAGAAAGCATGTTTTCAAACAATTGACGATGTAGGTACTGTAGATGGTAAACTGATGCTGATGTGTCGTGCAGGAACGCGAGGACAAGGTTGATGAAGAGGAGACTCAGGCTAACATCATCTCCAAGTGGAAGGCTGGTCCGGTCACTGCCATCCATCTCCGCACGGAGGAAGAAGAGGAGGAAGAAGAGACAACCCAGATCGGGGAGGCCAGCACGGAAGGGGAGCAGGCAGCAGCTGGTGGGGAGACGCAAGGTGTGTAGAGATTCCATCGAAGTCATCTCATCTTCTGCATGTCCTATTCATTATTACTATTACTATTACTATTACTATTACTATTACTATTACTACCATGTGTGAATGGCTAATGGTTGATATCTACTAGGGCCTCGTTACACTCGGATATCGTGATACTACAACTACCGTAAGTCCCATAGATTCTGTCCGTGCCCAAAATATTTTGAGTCTACCAGCTCAAACCTGTCACTTGATGTCATTTTCAGTAAATTTTAATGTTAATGTATTGACTTTTATTAGAAAAGCTTACTGGACAGAAAGAAATTTTACTGACTCGGGTTTTGGACTAGTGGCACTAGTCCTTATAGTGTTAACATATAGCAAAATCCATAAGAGTGGCCAATTTCTACTAGTCCTCATGACACCATAACTATTGGGCAGATTAGCAAGGAGATGGGACTAGTGCCAATTTCTAACGCTGATTACAACTCCCGTACTTTTACATGGACATACAGTAGTTGCAGGGCGAAGATTGGTTTGTGCAAGTGGACCATGTAATATTTGGGGGCGAAATTTTCAGTGAGTTATAAAATAGAACTAGTCCACATTTTATTTGAAATTTTTGGATTGCCACACTGTTGTCCTATTCACTACTTCAGTTCATCTTGAAAGTCACTGATTCCGTTTACAAATAAACAACTGGGCATGTTTGGCTGGAGGTCCTGGTGTTTAGTTTGTCAACGTAAAGTTTAAAAAGAGGTATTATGCTGAACAGTAAATTTGGTCGCATATAGTGATTGAGTCATTTTTGTTCAAATGATACGGCTGTAGAAAGTGAATGATCCTTTAGGGAAAGAGATATTTGGAAATACATTTAAAAAATGAAGGAAAAGGATTAAAAAGTAAAAGAATTGGTTCTCAGGCAATAACTTTTGAAAATATCATGTGGGCGGGTGGGTGGGCGGTGTAACCAAATAAACAGTTGTGTACAATCCACTTGGGAAAGGGCCTCCCAGCCTAAATGTATTCCCTGATGAGTAAAATACTGGAATACAGTATTGGACTACCTTTGGACTTGGAATATTTAAGGATTATTTTATTTATTTTTTTAAAATGGAAATAAAATCGAAACGTGCGGTGAACTTTATGATGATACGGGCGGTGCCTGAGAACCAAGACTATTATTTTTTTAGCCATATGAATGATCTCCACATAGCTTAAAAATATAAAACAATTCGTTCTCAGGCTTTTGAAAATATAGTGCGGGCGGGCAGTGAACCAAGACTATTATTTCTTCTAGCCTTACATAGATACTTTCTGGAGGGAATAAAAATAAAAATGAAGGGTTTTTTAACCTGTTAAATGTTTGGACATATCAATATGATTGACATACTGAAGATGTTATTTCTTCACCACTGAGTCTCCTTTAAAGTTCTCTAAAGACCCGTTATGGTTGTAGGTTATGACAAGGTTATGTTGGATTCCAAACTAAGCACCCTTTGCAGGAATTTTTGAGAGACAGAAACATGAATTCTTTCTGAAACTGGAATTTTCTTAAATTTGAACTGTAAATTTAGAGGAATTGGGAATTTTTTATTTAAATTAGGAATTTGTACTGACAAATGCTGCAGACTTGAGGCCGAATGACAACCTCTGAGCTTATCTAAATATATCCCTACAAGCCACAATTTTTCATCCTTGATTTCCAACACCGTCTATTATCTCATCCTTCCAATATAGTATCACTGATTGCCCGTATAACCATCTGTTAAACTACTATCATGTTTCTTCGCAGATTTGTAATATAAAGGTATGGTGTCTGTTGTACATGTTGTTCAGCTATCGTATTTTATTTTTGAAATATGTCTTTTTTATTTCAGTTCTATCCATGTCATGTGTCCCAAAATTTAGAGTCGTTTAGATCAAAACTTAGATTAAACCCTTACTGTTAACTCCAATATTCCTTGCTTGCTTGTTACTGTTTAACGCCGCACCCAGCAATATTCCAGCTATATGACGGCGGTCTTGACCAGACAATCCAGCGATTGATATCATGAGCATCGAGTGTACACTGATCCTTTGACCAGGGTAATAATGTAGCACTTTGAGTATGCTTTATGATGTAGATTATAAAATATAAATATGCACATTATTAAGGAGAAGGGGTCAGTAGACTTCCAGAACAACTAATAACATTTTGAAGTAAGAACATCAGTCATTATCATCAGTTATTGTTGAGATGTTTTAAGCATTGTTTTTACAAAATGTTTTTTGACAAATGTTGGTATAAATGTTTGTTTTTGCGTCCTCCCTTCCGCTGGTGCTATTTATTGTATATTCAGCAAACAGTGAGATCTGTTCTCAGATACATTGCTTTAATGTGTAAGCTGAAGCACTTCGTTTCATTATTGTCTGTCTGAACACGTAAGCTTGGCAAATCTTTTTCAGAATGTTGATTAACAAAAAATGAACTGAAAATACTGTACGGTCATCAGTCGAAGAATGTTTCCAGTTGTAAAATTTATTATGGGGCGTAATGCAATATTCATTCAACTGAAACTAATCATTATTAATTTTCTTCCTGGTTCGATCGAAGGAAAAACTATCATATTGGAATTAATTTTTTTTGCTCTTTCTGAATTTTGGCATTATTCAATTCTAAGTGTTGTTCTGATATAACATTGTTCAGGAAGCTCTAAGCGTGTACACTTGCTTTCTCAAATACTGAACATGTTCTTTTTCAGATATTTAAATGTTTTTGTTGTACCTAATTTAACATATTTTAGGTGACCAAAACCCCATAATTATTTCAATTCAAATTTTTCAGGTGAGGGTGAGCAGGCTGAGGCGACTGCTGAGCAGACGGGCGAGACCCCAAGGGAGACAAGTCCAGGTGGGGAACAACCTGCAGACCAGGAAAAAACTGAGGAGCCAACAACAGGTGGGGAACAGAGTGAGACACAGGAAGAGGGAACAGCAGAGGAGACGGAAGGGGAACAACAGGCGGAGGGGGAACAGGCTGAAACTACTGAAGATGCTGAAGCAGCTGACTGAACTCCCTGAGGGGAGTCATAGACAATTTTGTAACCTGGGAAATTGGCATGAGAGAAAGTCTGCGGAAACTGCCACTGGAATAATTTCATTACGTAAATATATCAACTTATCCAAAAGATAATCATTCATCTGTTGACAGGCATTGAAAGTTGAATTTAGGACATCATTTTTTAAATTTTTTTATGCTTTGACATAACGCCAAAATAGGCTTAAACAGCATTATATCAGTATTTCTGCGGTCTAAAGTTAAGGTCATGAGTTGTCTCCCCTTGACAAAATTCAATTCCCTTCAATCTCCTAGTTCCTATTTTGTGACGCATCATTCCCCTTGCTGTCTGTAGGTTTGCTGGGTCAGTTGGACCCTAAGGTTTAGGTGTCTCTACCTGCTGGCCTTGTGTAACATATTCATTATTATTCATGTAACATAATGTTTATTATTAATAAAACCATGTTTGAGAAAATATTTGTCTATTGTTTTCTTTTCAATAGTTAAGTGGTTGTTCATCCCTTTGCTGAAAGTTCAGTGTATAACCACTCACAGAACCATAGCCAAACACAATTACAGTCAAACCCTGTGAAGCTTGATGAAACCATTCCCAATAAAAACAGAGTTTGCTACTAACGTGGCTATATCCCCCGCCCTGTTGCAGAATTTATGACATAATTAAATCTAAACAAATCCTAACCATTTTTTAACTGAGGTGGAACTTGTCATGGAAATTGTAAAAAAAAGAAGAGTTTGGAACCTAAGTCCATCTTGTTGCCATGGAAACGTAAAAAAATAATAATTTCTAAAATTCCTAAATAGCAAAAGGCACCGGTTCAGCATGTACCTGACAAACCTGCAAAGTTTCATGAAAAAATATTGAACAGTTTATGAGTTATGCTCTGGAAACGAAACAAGATGGACGGACGGGGCTGTTTCTATATCCCCTGCCAACTTTGTTGGGTGGGGGATAATTATCCGGATTAACAAATGTGACCAACCATGAGATAGGGACTGACTCCGAGCCAATTGGTCTTGTCTCATCCCCTTAATTCCGAGAGCCAGACAGAGGTTCTATCCACTACACCACAAAGACTCTTCAAAGTATGAAGAGACGGACCCAAGGCCATGGCGAAGATCCCTGAGTATCAGACACTATTCATGAGATAGGGACTCCGAGCCAATCAGTCATGTCTCATCCCTTAATTCCGAGAGCCAGACAGAGGTTCTATCCACAACACCACAAAGACTGTCCTCAAAGTATGAAGAGACGGACCCAAGGCCATGGCGAAGATCCCTGAGTATCGGACACTATTCATGAGATAGGGACTCCGAGCCAATCAGTCTTGTCTCATCCCTTAATTCCGAGAGCCAGACAGAGGTTCTATCCACAACACCACAAAGACTGTCCTCAAAGTATGAAGAGACGGACCCAAGGCCATGGTGAAGATCCCTGAAAATCTGACACTATATGAATCTTATAGCATGTTTGAAAGTCATAATATGGCACAAAATTTAAGTTGCAAGGGTGCTTCATTAACAGTGCTTAAAAATGTGGAGGCAATTTTAGGTGTGTGCAGGTCATGAGAATAAAAAAAATCTTTTCAGTAGTCCCTCAGCATGCAGAGATAAGAAGTTGCTTAAAAAGTTCAAGACCCACAAACAAAGTTAACTGCATAAATTGTTTATTTTCTCTAAATATTACAATGCATCATATTAATGAAAAAGTACCCTGTAAAAAGTTAAAAGTAACTGAAAACACAAGATAAAATCCTAAAGACAAATATAAAATAGACATTCACAACAATTTTTTAATTCTTGTGATAGACTGCAGCACAGCAGTGTAAACTTGGACCAAAACAGAACACTGGGTTTTGTGTATACCAACAACATACTCCTTTCGTACACCAAATAGAAACACAAAACATCTTTCTTGATTAATTCAGTTTCTATTTCTGAAACATATTCTGACTTTGTCCACTTGAGAACAGGGATGGAAATTAACACTCGCCCATAGGCCCGAGGCTAGTAGAAATTACCTTGGTCTATTAAAATGATAATTCTACAAGCCTGGAGGGCCTGTAAGTTTTTTGACATGCTTTAAATTTCATATCGTCCTCTTAATTCACCTTGACAAATCACTGTGCTAGACAATCAGCACAACCTTTCAAGTCTCCAAAGACTGAAATTTGAAAGTCTTAATGAGTGAGTGAGTTTGGTTTAATGCTACTTTGAACAATACTTCAGTTCTATTTTGGCAGGTTAGATTGCTGTTGGAGGAAAGCCCAAAGTGATGCAGGTCATAGACAGTCACCACTTTGGTGAAACCATCTCATCTGATGGTGCTGATAAACCTAGTAACAATCTAGGATCTGAACCAATGATCATAGGTGTCTGGCACTCCAAAGGGATGCAATTCTGCACAGCGAATTGCAGTGCCTTTGACAACAGGGCCGTATGTGGCCTGTTCTTATAGGTTGATTTTTCCACAGTGGGAATCTGACTCTGAACAAGTTTCATCAGACCTTATTGTTGCACCGAAGCTTCCTGAAACATTACATGTGATGTAATGGGTTTGCACAAGTTTGAAAAGGCCTTGAATTTCAAGTCTGCTTAAAAAGATATAAAAATGTACTTTCCTATGCAATCACCAACTCAAATAATTATCTGAAGTGTTTGGAAAAGAAATTGTCTGAAATACAAGGAAATTACCTGTATATGAATATGGTCTATTTCTATTCCGCAACCATACTTACATCCCTTCATATATAAGTAAATTTGAATGGCCTTGACTTTTTGGCGAGACTCAAAAAGGCATTTACCGTATTTGACGTAATAAGCGCCCAGGGCCCTCTCAAAATTAGAACTAGGGGGCTCTTATTACAATATAATTTTTGTGAAAAAACACAGTTGAAAGATAAATTTCGTGGTTTATACTGACAGACTGAAATGTGTAAATACGACAGATATATTTTTCCAGAATTTAATTGCCCATAATTAAGGGTACATATAACACACGGGTGCGTATTATACGCGAATAAATAAGTCTTTTGTACATTGATCAATCGGAAGGGGTGCTAATTGGGATTGTTCACTAGCCAATATATCAGCAAATATCTCCGTCTGGTCACCTTTGAAAGCCTATTAGGAATAACAGTAGTTACCTCCCTCTAACAAACAACCACAGGCACTTGTACTTGAAGCAATTGTAAAAAGGAAATAGGTCTGAAGACCAGAGGTGTTCCCAGGTGTTTTGTTCACACCTACCTGCTTTTGTCGTCAGTAAATTGCTTCAAACATTTCTACTGACAAAGGACTGAGATAATGAGTAAGTTGGGATTACAGGGACATCACGGTGTGTCAGCTTGATGTGGAAGGAAAGCCCAAAGTAATGCAGGTCTTTGATATACACCTTAATAGATGCAACTCTGAATTGGGAATTGCTGCGCCTGAAAAATTTTGAACAACGGATATAAACCTCCATATATGACATGACCCTCTTCTGGATATAAGGGGAGCGGTCGGGTAGCCTAGTGGTTAAAGCGTTCGTTTGTCACACCGAAGACCCGGGTTCGAATCCCGACATGGGTACAATGTGTGAAGCCCATTTCTCGTGCCCACCGCCGTGATATTGCTGGAATATTGCTAAAAGCAGCGTAAAACCAAACTCACTCACTCACTCACTCCGGAAATCAGTGAGAGAGTGAGTGAGTTGGTTTGAGACATTTTAAACAGCATTTACATTATAACATTGTGTGTTAGTTCATAAGGAAGAATTGTCTGGAGTCATGAAGGCCTTTGCCAATTACCACTTTGGTGAAACCCACGGGCACGATATGTTACAAATTTATCAGGGCCAGGGACTTACCTGAGTCTAACTATTTTGGAGTTCAAGGGACCTTCAGTAATAGATTTTGGGGGTCCATGGCATAAATATGTAGGTCCCAAACTGGCCACCTGTGGCACTCTTCACTTGAATTCCATGTTTTTGTTAATGTCATGATGGGAATTCTGAAATCTGATTGAAGAAAGTCAACCACTGACACCCTGAACTCCGAAGGCTATTTCCTACCAGAAAAGAGTGAGTGAGTGAGTTGGGTTTAACGCCGCTTTTAACAGTATTCCAGCTTAATGTGGGAGGAAAGCACGAAGTGATGCAGGTCTCAGACGTTTACCACGAGCACGGGTATGGTGCTGACAAACCTAGAAACATAATCGAGGTGAACCGGGATTGAACCCACAATCATAGGTTTCTGGCGTGCCCAAGGGACGCAACTCTGCACAGCAAATCGTGGCGCCTTAGACGACTGGGCCACCCGTGCCCCCTCCTACCAGAAAAGAAATGGCAGTTATGTGAGACATGATTCAACAGTCACACAATCTTGCCCCTCACTGTTTAAGTTTTTTTCATCCATTCACAATTTGAATGCATATAGGACACAATAGTGAGTGAGTTTGATTTTACGCTGCTTTAAGCAATATTCCAGCAGTATCACGGCGGGGACACCAAAAATGGGCTTCACACATTGTACCCATGTCAGGAATCAAATCCAGGTCTTCAGCGTGACGAGTGAACGCTTTAACCACTAGGCTACCCGACCATCTCTATAAAACACAATATATTGCGATGGATAAAACCTGAGGGCAAACCAAGATTTGAGCCCACATTCATAGGTTCCTGGTGTGCCTAAGGGATGCAACTCTGCATAGCAAATTGTGGTACCATATACCAGGGTATGACTGACGGACCTTTACCCCCTTCCGGATATAAGCTTACAAGCTTTAAAAGAGTCTTTCATCCCAAAGCAAAATGTTCATCATTGAACATGAAAACTCATCAGATATCTTTGCCTAAACTATGTGATAAGAAGGCATTATACAACTGTGTTTCTCGAAACAGAATTTAATCAATATTACTAGTGTCAGAATGACTTTAAAAATTCAACCACAAATAATCAAATTTTACATGTGCCATGCCATAACCTATGCCAAGTGAATATTTAATAACTTTCACAAGTATTTTAAATACACTACATTTACTAATTCGAAAAGGTAAATCCTTCTAAAAATATGTTTATCATGTCATCAGTAGTAATGCTATGATTTTAAATGGTAGATGTCCACTTTTTTTCAGACTGCACTTCAAAATAGTGTTAAAATATCAAGGTTTATTGAAATCATTGTTTAAATTTGATAAATTATATTCACACAAACACAATTTGACACCAAGGGGCTGTCCACAAGTATTCCGTACCAAGTCCTCACTGACACTGAATCATGAGAGTAGCAATCTCATTAAAATCAGATCTTGGTTCTCGCTACCGCTAAACAAAGATCTGAGGACATCCCAATACGGTTCACGTCAGACCAACCTTGCGCAAACTTTGACAGACCAATGGATTGACCAATCAGAAAGAAGCTTTCTTGTGCTTTATGGCACCAATTTCAAATTGGCTACTACGCTTCGAAACTTATTTTGACAAATTCTTTATTAAAAATTTGAAACCTGAACAAAAGAACATTCTGGAAAGGCAAATAGATGATCTAGATTGTATGGATTCAGTTGTTAAACCCGTAAGTATCGTTCGGAATACCCCGTGTTATGCATTTCAAGGTAGAAATCACATTCCGACTGTCACTTTCATAATCAGGTAAGCGACGCTCTGATTAGTCGGATGTAACGTGTTCTGACGTGACCCCTTATGGGATGTCTTCAGATCTTTGTTCAGCGGTAGCGGGAATTAAGGTCTGATTTTAATGAGACTGTGAGAGTAGGGACGTGATTGAGGTTTCATCAGTTCAGAGGAGTTGAGATCAAAGCATTCCCATTTGAACAAACACTAGAACTACAACAATTAGAGTTCGACGAAAAGGAAAGGGTTCGAGATTGTCCGCAAGTCATTACACATTGTATACTGATAAATTGTCACTTAAATACTGTGATTCCCATCATGTCCTGAAGTATGAAGCTACAGCACTGAGATCGCTGTGTTGAAACCAGATGCATAGCTGTTCCGAGTGGTGGCGGAAAGTTACCTTCAACAACATCACAGAGATGCTGTAACCCACAGTGATGCAACAGAAATTATAGTTCCTCACCATTTGTCTTATATTCTGTTTTATACATCATTCAGATATATTCCAGCCATATGACAGCAACCTGTAAATAATGTCATCTGGACCAAACAAACCAGTCATTTATGAACAACATCCCACCGTTGGGCTTCAACGACACTGAAAGTCACCGAGTCTGATCCCCGTTCCATTTAGTTGCATCCTACGACAAGCATTGCCAGCTGGGATCAATACCACCACGGAATCCATATCGGAATACAGGAACATGTTTTAGGGAGTTCAGTTTCTATACCCATGTGCAACCCTGCTCCATTATCACATTACATACATCACAGAGCCAGCAGGAAACTCAATCAGCTCTTGTGTTTCTTCCTCTTCTTCCGATCTGAATGTCTATGATTATGATTTTCCCTAAGTCCATGTCTGCGGGACTTCAACTCCTTTCTGATTGGCTGACGGAAAGTGTTACTTTCAGAAGATTCAGAAGAGGAGGAGTAATGGTCTCCATTTTCTCGGAAAGAGTCTTTCTCTCTTTTTCCTTCTTTCTTCACAGGTTCGAAGGAACTGCTCGCTGAGGAGTCAGAGGAAGAATATTTCCGTTTTCTTGGTTCTCGCTCCTGAATCCTGTGGTCCTGATAGTTCCTGTCACTGACTCTGTCCCTCGTGTTGAGAGAGTTGGCCGACTTCGTCCTGAACGATGGTCTGTCCACATGATCATTCCTCTCCCTCTCAGAGTCACTGTCACTGTGATGTTTACTCTTGTGTTTCTTCTCCTTTTTCTTCTTCTTTCTCTTCTTTTCTTTCTTTTTCTTCTTCCTGAAATAACAATTCAACTTTTTCAAATAAATCAATATCGTTTTATCCCCCCTTTTTTCAATATTCCAACATTATCACATCAGGGGACACCAGAAATGAGCTTCATACATTGTACCCCATTGGATTGGGGAATGGTCCCAAGATCACCGGCATGACCAGCAAATGTTCCAACCATTCACCCGGCCCCCTTATTTCAAAATTAACTTTGAATGAGATGGTAATGAAAACACCCAAGCACTAGGGATGGGATGAGTCCAAATTTACTAACAAGTTCAGAAAAATGCAATTATTACAAGCTTTTCAAGACAACAATTTCCCCAGAATACTATTTGTTTGACATCAACTTGAATAGGTCTAGAATAAGTTTAGCACAATCTAGATGCAGCTCTCATAGACTTAGGATCGAAGTGGGCAGGCATAGAAACATAGCTAGAGAATTGAGAATATGTGAGCAATGTGACTTAAATGTGATTGAAGATGAGTTTCATTTTCTGTTAGTTTGTCCAAAATACGACCACCTTAGAAGAAAATATATTGATCTGCCTTGTTAAAGTTGTTATGTACATCCCACTCTACAACAATTTACAACGATCATGTGAACAACTGATAAAGATACTCTAAAAAATCTATCAATGTTCAGTTATCATGCTCTGTTAATAAGAATATGACCTGTTAAACGGATCTGTAACCACTCCCGAAAACAGAATTGTACAATGGGCCTGAGGCCTTTCAGTATGGAATAAAACTTATCCCATCCCATCCCATCCCATCCCATCCCATCCCATCCCATCCCATCCCATCCCATCCCATCCCATCCCATCCCATCCCATCCCATCCCATCCCATCCCATCCCATCCCATCCCATCCCATCCCCGGGTACCCGATGTAGGTCTCAAGAGACAGGTACAAAATTTCCGATTGAAAATAGTTGGGAAAATGTATTTAGATGTACACGTACTAATTAAACAATCTAGTCATGCATACACTGAAGTTGACAGAAGTTTTATCTTTATTCAGACATATAAAAGTCAGAAGGAATGTGTGCATTGTCACAAAGAAATGCAAACATTAGTGACTTGTAGAGTAAACATGGAGTTCTTTCTATATAATTTTTGTCATTGAACAATATATCACGTGACTAACCAAGGGTCCTGTGGGTACCCAGGTCCTACTCAGTACCCATCTAACCCAAGTACCCGAGTTACCTGTCACGGCCCTACAAAGTACCTAACAGGCAGCTTGTGCTTAATATACTACTCAAAAGAAGTTAAGGATCACCCAATTCTTTTCTATTACTATAGTGTATCCCTCATGCCATTACAGATTAACAATATTAATTTGAAAAAATCTGCTGATCCCTAACTTCTTGTGAGTAGTATATAATGGGTAGGAGGTTCCAGCACTTACTTCCTACTCCTCTTCTCTTCCCCTTCAGAGCGGTCGCTGGCGAAGTCATCAGGGTACAGTTCCTTGAATCCACTGTGTCCCCACCTGCACAGAGGACACATTATAACACACGGCTACACTTCATCTGCCAGCCGTATTGTCTACGTGTGCAAAATCAATGCCCAATGCATTAAGTGAGATCGTCGGCCAAAAATAAAATCAGCCTTAGTAGAGCATTAATCCTGTGAATTTTGATAAACTTGTAACAAGTACTAAATATAGCTTTGAAGCAGGTTAAACATCACCATCAGGTCTGTCCACCTGATGGCAGTGTATTCCTTACTTCCAGGTTCTGATTTGGATCATGTCTGGCTCGAACCTAAATGCAGAGTCAGTGGTAGAAATTGGCACTAGTCCTGTAGTCCTGGCCAAACTGCCCAAAAGTTAAGGACTAGTAAAAATTGGCCATTTTGAAGGGTTTTGCTATATATGTTATCATTATAAGGACTAGTGGACTAAAAGTCTCTACTGCTGAAAGTGAGTCAACTAGTTGGAAGAACTGGTTGTTGTGGCCAGGATAGTTGTTGACTCTTTTTGATACACCAAACTACGGACGCATTGTCTGACTGGATCATTAGCTGTGATGCTCGTAGAACTTCCGCCCAATGAGAATGCGTTGAATTCCAAGTTGTTGATATCGAGTTTGGGGTCATCTGCAGACCAATGCCCTGCAATCTGCTGATCAAGAAGGTGAGCTCCCCAACTGGCATTCAGGAATCGACAAACAGATGGTCATAATTCAATTCCTGGAGCCACTACGGGAGATGTTGATGTAACGATGTCGGGAGATGGATCAGGACTTTGCAGTTGTCATGCTGCAGGAATTAGACACGTCTGTATTGGTTGTAGATGCAGCTGGATGAGTGTTTGAGAAGATGTCAACAGACCCAGGAGCTGCTGCCATTGTCGAAGATTTAACAACTGTTCAAGAGCTGGTGGCACTAGTGGCTGTACTTTTGACCACCTGACCGGAGGTACGAAAATCTTGCCCATCTTGTTTTGAAGTGAGCTCCTATGAACTGAAGGCGTTGAGTAGGCAAACGATATGGATAGCCAGGCCTACAGATAATTGGATGAAGCCAAATGTACAGTACAAATAACAAATGGCACACACTACATCCCCTCTGCCTATGAAGATCTGATAACGGTGTAAGAATCTACATTGAAATGTCGCTATATGCAATAAACCAGAAGTTGTTATCCATAAAGTTACATCTTCTTACTGACAGCTACTTGTGCTACCCATTAAGGTTTCTTGGTAGTGGTAGGTCCGTGCTCCTTGTCCTAAGATACAGAGTTTCATCACTGGTCAGTTTTGTGCTTCTGACATTTGCAAAGATAAGTACAAAAATCTTCACGACCAGCACTGTCCATGACAATCACAGCAGTTGGAGTTAAGGTCTACTGTCGAAAATGTATGATTACATTTTTCACAAAAAGGGTGTTTCTACCTGTGAATCTGACATGTTGAGTTGTCCAAGGAAGATTCCCACCCCCACCGCCAAAATAAAGATAATTCTCTGTGAACTCAAACATGTCCCAATACTATGGCGATGAGAAAGAGAATGAAGAGGCAGGGAATGTCAGGTAATCAGGTCCCTTAGGGTCTGGTCGCAGGGGCTTGCACTGGTGCATAGCCCATTGTTTAGTGGTGACCATGGTAATCCTGGGATGTGTTCAGGTGTAATTTTATTTATGCTGGAAACTTTGTTCTAGGACATTTCCAAACCAGAATCCAAAGAAGAAGGAAGAAATGCACAGAAAAATTTAATATCCTCCACCTTGTACACTGATCAATTTTCCATGCACACAGAACCGACTTGCCAAGATTAGCTGCCACTGCCTTCTAAACAGGACCATTTCCAAGGACAGAGGACCGATCTATTAAATTAAGTTCCTGCTACCCTCTACACCGATTTATTTTCCACAGAAACGGAACTGACCTGTCGGGATTAGTTTCCTCTGCCTTCTGCAGCTGCCTGGACCAGTATGTGCTCTTCTGTTTGTCCTCATCACTGTCCCCGCTGTCCATGTGGGCAGTGCGGTGACCGCGGCGCCGTCGGTCATCATAGTTGTCTGATCGCTGGTCAAACAAGAAGGAGTTCCGGGAGGCCTTTCCGTGGCTGTCTCTCTTCATGCTCCGCTGGGTCCACATGTCCGTCTCCTCCACCATCTGATCAACACAGATCACACAGATATTGAACTGACTGGCTGACTGAGTTGGGTTTAACGCCGCTTTTAACATTATTCCAGTTATATCACGGCGTGTCAGCTTAATGTGGGAGGAAAGCCCAAGTCATGCAGGTCTAAGACGTTTACAACTTCGGTGAAACCCACGAGCACGGGTATGGTGCTGACAAACCTAGAAACATAATTGGGGCGAACCGGGATTCGAACCCACAATCATAGGTTTATGGCGCGCCCAAGGGACGCAACTCTGCACAACAAATCGTGGCGCCTTAGACGACTGGGCCACCCATGCCCCACACACACAGCCATTGAAACCAGCAGGGATTTATCTAGGATTCCGAACTAATTGCCCTGGGATTTTGTATAGTTCTGGGATATTTAATATTGCATTCATATTGCCTGTATCTCTATAATGGACCTGTTATCATGAAATAACAGTCACCTCTATAATAAACATAAAGTAGTCATTTCAATAACCAGTATAAGTATAAGAACATGAAATTATTACGACTACCGTATTCGACGTAATAAGCGCCCAGGGCGCTCTCAAAATTAGAAATAGGGGGCTCTTATTAGAATATTATTTTGATGAACAAAACAGAGTTGAAAGATAAATTTCATGGTTTATGCTGACAGCCTGAAATGTTTATGTATGACATATATATATTTCTAGAATTTAATTGTCCCTAATTAAGGGTGCATAAAACACATGAGTGTGTATTGTACGTGAATAATAAGTCTTGTGAACATTGATCAATCGGAAGGGGTGCTAATTGGGATTGTTCACTATCGAATATATTAGCAAATACCGCCGTGGGTGCTTATTAGAGCGGGGCGCTTATTACGTCGAATACGGTAATTTGGGAATTTTTACTGACATGTGATGCATGTGGACAAATATTGGGCTCCGGGCAGATCTAGATAAATCCCTGTCCTGGCGACATTTTAAAAAAATTTAGTTTTAAGGTTTGATTGACCGGAGCCAAAATACACAATAAAAACTACATAAAAACATTTCTTTAATTACTGTAAAAATGAAACACAAAAGTAGCCATGGTAACAGTCAAAACTTATTAAACATGAATTTTCTGGGCTGTTCCAGTGTACTATTCTCAGCTGGGGCTGGGGCTGGGGCTGGGGCTGGGGGCTGGGACTGGGGCTGGGGGCTGGGACTGGGGGCTGGGGGCTGGGGGCTGGGGGCTGGGGCTTGGGCTGGGGCTGGGGGCTGGGGCTGGGGCTGGGGCTGGGGCTGGGGCTGGGACTGGGGCTGGGGGCTGGGGCTGGGGCTGGGACTGGGGCTGGGGCTGGGGCTGCCATCTTGTGACATACAGCTCATGTCTCACCCTGTTGTGTGTTCCTGTGTGCCGGATGACATTTCTCAGCATCTGCTTGGTGCTCTTGGAGAACATCTTAAAAGATATCAACTACCAACGCCAACCTGAAAAATAAAAAAAATAATTGTTACACTGCACGAGCAATATAACAATTAACAGCTACATGTACAAGCATATCAAATATCTTGCTGCAAGTAATTGGTGATTAAGTGTTGATCAAATAAACAAGTCACTGATTCGCATGATTAAAGCTCCAGATAAGATTCATTTTAGTGTCACTACCCAATTAATTTTGCATTGCTTGGATACAAATATGCATGTAAAATATCAATAAGTATAACAACAATGTGCATAAGTAGTTTTTTGTGTGTGTTTACTGCCCAATATCATTGAAATCAGATCTAAGTTCTCCATGCCGCTAAATAAAGATATGAGGACATCCCATTACGGGTAACGTCAGAATAAGCTTTCACGAACTTTGACCAACCACTGAAATGACTTAAAAGAAGTCGTCAACAGCCAATTAGAAAGCGGCTTTCTCAAGCTTTCTGGCACTCGTTCCAACCTGGCGACTTCCATTTCAGACTACTCTTGAAAAATGTGTTGAAACAGTTCTCGATTAAAATTTTGAAAACTGAACAAAAGAACATTCCAGAATGTCTAAAATATGGGTGAGATTTTATGGCAGTGCTTCCCAAGTACTGTGCAATGCCTCCTCCGTTCAAATGTTTATCCCACGGAAGCGAGAGATAGACGATAATTTTGACGGAATCAGTTGTAGGGGCCGTGACTGTTGTTCAGAATACCCTGTGTTAACATTTTCGAGGTTGCATGATTAGAAAACACATTCCGACTGATGAAAGGTCGTTCTGACTTGACCTGTAATGGGATGTCCTCAGATCTTTGTTTAGCAATAGCGAGAACTAAGATCTGATTTTAATGAGATTGGTTTAATGCCACATTCAGCAATATTCTAGGAATATGATGGTAGTCTGTACATAATCGAGTCAGGACCAGACAATCCAGTGACTCACATCATGACATTGATTTACGCAATTGGGATATGATGACATGTATCAACTAAGTCAGCAAGGCTGACTTATCGATCCTGTAAGTCGCCTCCTACAACAAGCATGGGTTGCTGAAGACCAATTCTAACCCTGATCTTCAGAGGGCGCCGTGCATACTCAAAGTAGCCTTTTCAGTTTGCCTGCCTATATGTCAATTCATTCACTCTACATTTCCAACATTCATTTATTCATTCATTATCAGTGATTATACACATCCAGTATTCATTCATTACACATTTCCAACATTTATTCATTCATTAAACATTTCCAAAATTTATTCATTTTCCATTTTACACATTCATTCATTAGTTTCATTCAAAAGTTAATTAACTCAATCAATGTCTGTGATTTGTCCTCAAGTGGCCTTAATTGCTCAAATCAATCAATGTCTGTGAATATAAACGATTAATGTTTCAAATCATATATATTTTCAATGGGTATGGATTCGCATTTTGGGGTACTATAAGTTGTTTAGGTACAAGTGGGTACGAGTTATCCAACAGTTGATCAGGTACAAGTGGGTACGAGTTATCCAACAGTTGATCAGGTACAAGTGGGTACGAGTTATCCAACAGTTGATCAGGTACAAGTGGGTACGAGTTATCCAACAGTTGATCAGGTACAAGTGGGTACAAGTTATCCAACAGTTGATTAGGTACAAGTGGGTACGAGTTATCCAACATTTGGGTACGAGTTCGCCCAAAGGTTTGTGTACGGATCTGCCTGAAGGGATTGTCGAGTTCCTATGTGAAGTCTTACTGTAAATATTTTCATGTGTGTTCATTGTTTTGTGTTTTATTCTGAACAGTTTGGGATGTCATCGTAAATCAAGATATCGATACTGTGTACCCACAGACGTATAGGCTATATGTCTTTGGTGTACCTTATTCACTCTCTCAGTTATACATTTAGCCTAGATCTACGTACATTATATAAGATTAATTAAAGAAAGAAAATTGAATTTTAAAAAATTACAACCTAGTTGATACACACGTCTACAACTTAGTTGAAGCATTGGCGACGACATCTCGAAACAGGATGAAGAAAAGAAGTAAGCGTCTTAATGTAGCGATCAAGCGTTTGCCAAACGCAAAGCTTTGAAGTTGAAAACATGAGGTATCGTTGGATAAGAGCGGTCGCTTAGTATTTATCTTGGGTCTGCTTTTATTGCTTATTCTGAAAATGAAAACCGTGCACTTGCATATGACTGCACACTATTGTATTTTGTCAATTGGAAACTTGCGGCTTATGTGTCCTGGGTAATTTAAGAAACAACAAACAACTAACCTTCTAATAACGCTCAACGTTGCATTGAGCGTCTTTCCACACTTCCGGTGAAAAACGTCATCAAGTTATGTGTTCTTCGTAGTACGCATACCAAGGACGCTTGTCGTTGGAAACAGGTGCTTGCCTGTTCAGTAGCTGTTGATGCGTGATTGTTTCAGTTCAGTAAGTGATATACTAAACATATATTTACAGAGATTCGGCGATTTTGTAATAATACTGATATCAATGTCGAGAACGATGACCGTCAAACCATTATGTTTCTTGAAATTTACGATCAAATACTGGAGGTCCCGTTAGTGTTAGGCAACTGTTAGGTTTACTGTTTACTGTTAAAAAGCATTTGGCTTATTTCCAATCGGCTTTGTTTTACATTTTATTTAAAGCTAAACATTTTAGATATTTTGAAACATGAGGTACAGTCATTTTAATAATATTTGTGAAATTCGTAATAACAACTATTTTGGTCATTTATAATTTTAATTTGAATTGAACAAAATTACGTAAAAAGTCAAAGGCCATAGTTAAGTGACTAAATGCAATTCTAGATGGACATCTATGTCAAGTCAGTAGCAATTATTCATTTTTTTAAATTTCACTTTTTGCTGATTTAAAAATGCTGCAGGATGAACTTTTTATATTTTTTGGTTAGAAATAATGAATATTTTAGTTATAAAGCATGCAAGGACTTGTCGGCACAGCAAGTCCGTGGTATACTGTGTAAGAGCAGGGATATTAATTTTAAACAGTTGGTATAGTAATTGGTGTCTCAGTGGGCTTACCACTTAAAATCCTGGCATTAGCTTGTACTTGTACATTAAGCACACACACACACACACACACACACACACACACACACACACACACACACACACACACATTGTTATAAATGTTGTTTGTTATATACGTTTTCACTCGGAAATGTCCCCCATCTTGGCTAAAACCAAACACCATATACATACACGTTTATACACATTTCCTCCTGCATCTAATTGTGCCCAATGATACAACTTCAAAAAATTTTGATGCAATGATCGGAAGAAATTGTCACAGTAGGGATTTCCTGTGTTACATGTTTTTTGATTGCGAGAATGTTATGTTGACATTTAATACTCAAACTGAATCAAATATATGACTTTAACAAGTCAGAGTATGGCATTTATGATATATGTATCCATTCTCTTGCAACTAAAGTTTATATCAAGGCGTCAATGGTGGTAATCTGACCATGGTAGCTGTAAATAACAGTGAGTTATGCTATCTTCTGATCCTTTTACACACGATTTTGCCATGATTAATGTAAACATTATTGAATGATTAGCTGATAATGTTGTTTTTTTATGGGGAAGATTTCGTGTCATTGGAAAACTTAGGTTTATCAAAAATGTATGTAAATTTTGGGAGGCATGCTTTACCTTGCACTATAACAGAGTTAGTGCTATATTGAAGAGCGCAATAGCGAGGGAACACTGTAATTGCTGCATTGACTTGTATTAGCAATGATTGTTCTACAGACAAGATTTGTCCAATTACATGGACAGGTAAGATTAACATAATGCAAGTTTAACAAGGTTGATCTGTCACCAGTGATTGTGTTGATTCTCTGCTAATTGCATACAGCCAATTGTCAGTGACACTTGACACTGAGTGAGATTTCTCAGTTTGCTTTACATATCACTAATTAGTGGTATTAGGGCTTGTCAGGGATCAGATATTAGTTCGCTATATGCGTTAATTGGCCAAATTGGTGTCACATTTTATGAACAGGTTTCGGAGTCCATACCACACAACCAACTAAAACCACACAATCCTTCCGACTCCCAAACAACCAATCAATATTCACGGCAGAACTAATGGGCATGGCCTCAGCCCTCCATAATCAGGAATCCAAAAAATTGACAGAGTAATCACTAAACTCCAAACAGGACACACCAACCTAAATAACCACCTGAAAAAAAATTAAAAAACATACTAAATGTAACTGCCCACACTGCAAACAACTAGAAACCCCAGAACACGCACTCATCCACTGCACACACTACTTAACACATCGAACCGCATTACAAACCACCCTCAATCTAAACAAGGCTCTCACTCTAGAAGCAATACTAAACCCACAAAATAAACTAGAAAACTTCAAGGCCTTAGGCGTATTCTTAATCAAAACGGAACTAATAAAACGCATCTAAAAACATAATAACCTACCAAATCAAAATCACATAAACAAACAAACACATCCACCATACCCAGCTCCCTTAGTTCTCCTCCCCAATCCCATCGGCATCTATTCCAAATCTCAAAATTCCCAAATTCTATATAAGCAACCCCTAAAGCCCCCTCTTGGGTTGCACAGACCACCCTCGCCCCTTTCGGAAACACATTAAATGGCCTGGCTGGGCCCGTGTGCGAAATACACATCAGTCGGAAAGCGCACGTTAAATCTCCAAAGTAAGTGAGTAAGTTAGTTCGCTGCAGGTAACTGCCCACACTGCAAACAACTAGAAACCCCAGAACACGCACTCATCCACTGCACACATTACCTAACACATCGAACCGCATTACAAACCACCCTCAATCTAAACAAGGCTCTCACTCTAGAAGCAATACTTAACCCACAAAATAAACTATAAAACTTCAAGGCCTTAGGCGTATTCTTAATCAAAACGGAACTATTAAAACGCATCTAAAAACACTATAATCTACCAAATCAAAATTACATAAACAAACAAACATCCACCGTACCCAGCTCCCTTAGTTCTCCTCCCCAATCCTATCGGCATCTATTCCAAATCTCAAAATTCCCAAATTCTATATAAGAAACCCCTAAAGCCCCCTCTTGGGTTGCACACACCACTTTCGCCCCTTTCGGAAACACATTAAATGGCCTGGCTGGGCCCGCTTGCGAAATACGCATTAGTCGGAAAGCGCACGTACAATCTCCAAAGTAAGTAAGTGTGAGTTTGTTATGTACGTAAATTTTATATGATAATATATAAGAGATAAAGCAGGGATTTTTTAACAGCTCGTTGTATCCGTTTGTTCGCTCTATCCGTGTTTGTGTTTGTTACTTAAAGAAAGAAATAGTATTCGAAACTATGGTATTGCAGCTTTGATAAACAAATTATTGCAGAAACATTTTTTTTGTGGTTTTGCAGATAATCAACATGGCTGAGACAATGGGAGGCTACAACAAGGATGATCTTCTAAAACAGGCTCAGAATATCTGGACGATGCTGGACGATATGGCGGCAAACAATCCTCAGGGTTACAAACAGTTCATGGACAAACAGATGAAGGAAGGAAAACAGGCCTTGGCGCCACCAAATCCACACATGGTTGTCAAGACAACTATGCTGGTAGGATTGGTTGTTTGGATTTCAATTGAATATTATTTGATGGATTTATTTATGATCATTTTTACTGTTTCAAATCTTCAGTGGGGGCACGGGTGGCCCAGTCGTCTCAGGTGCTCCAATTCACTTTGCAGAGTTATGTCCCTTGGGCGCACAATAAGCCTATGATCATGGGTACGAATCCCGGTTTATGTTTCTGGGTTTGTCAGCACCATACCCGTCCTCCTGGGTTTCATCAAAGGGGTAAATGTTTGAGACCTGCATCACTTCAGGCTTTCCTTTCAGCTGTGATAGTCTGAGGGTCTTCAGCAGCCCATGCTTGTCGTAAAAGACGACTATGCTTGTCGTAAAAGGCGACTATGCTTGTCGTAAAAGGCGACCAATGGGATCAGATGGTCAGGCTCGCTGTCTTGGTTGATGCATGTTGTCGTATCTCTGTTGTGTAGATCAATGCTCATGATGTCAATCACTGGATTGTCTGGTCCAGATTTGATTATTTACAGACCGCCGTCATACAGCTGGAATATTGCTGAGTGAGGCGTTACAACAAATCTAGTCTGACGCCTGACTCCAGATAATTTTGTTTGGTCTTGTGTACTCAGTGTTATTGACAAATAATTCCTAATAGTTCACGCTGGTATGCTCAGATGTTTTTGGCTGGAAATGTAGATACCGTATTCGATGTAATAAGCACCCAGGGCACTCTCAAAATAAGAAATAGGGGGCTCTTATTAGAATATTATTTGATAGATAAATTTCGTGGTTTGAGCTGACAGCCTGAAATGTTTATGTACGACAGATATATTTTTCCAGAATTTAATTGCCCATGATTAAGGGTGCATATAACACATGAGTGCGTATTATACTCGAAAAAATAAGTTTGTTTGTTTGTTTGTGTGTTGTTTAACGCCGCACTCAGCAATATTCTAGCTATATGACAGCAGTCTGTAAATAATCGAGTCTGGACCAGACAATCCAGTGATTGACATCATGAGCATTGATCCACACAATTGGGATACGATGACATGCATCAAACCTAGTCAGCGAGCCTGACCACCCGATCCCGTTAGTTGCCTCTTACGACAAGCATGGGTTGCTGAAGACCTATTCTACCCCGGATCTTCACGGGTCACTCATTGACTTTAACATATATGATAAGCAATGCTCAGATGAAGTCAAAAAAGTGTAAACAACAATTTCACCTCACCTTTTTTATTTCACAGAAACCTGAAAAAGATGAACTGTACATCAATTTTTGTTCATGGTCTAAAGTTCCGGCACCAAAGACTCCAGATGATGCTGTTCCTGTGATTGGAGTGCCAATTGAACAGATGGAAGACAGAACAGGTATTAATCTCAATCCGCATCAATCATTAAAATCAGATCTTAGTTCTCGCTGCCGCTAAAAAGAGATCTGAGGACATCCCATTACGGGTCACGTCAGAACGAACTTTCGCGAACTTTGACCCGTAATGGGATGTCCTCAGATCTTTGTTTATCAATAGCGAGAAGTAAGATCTGAGATTGAACCGGCATCAGTTGTACTCTCGGGAGGAAGGGAGAGAGTGAGTGAGTGAATAGGGTTTTATGCGGCTTTTTGCAATATTCCAGCAATATCACGATGGCAGGTGTACTCACAGGAGAGTGAGTGAGAGTTTTTACGCCGCTTTTAGCAATATCACAGCAGGGGACACCAGAAATGGGTTTCACACATTGTACCCATGTCGGGAATCGAACCCGGGTCTTCGGCATGACCAGCGAACGCTTTAACCACTAGGCTACCCGACTGCCCCCTCACAGGAGAAAGGTGTACTTGCATGTTTAGCACATCGGGGCTATCAGTGTTCTATCTGGGATTTGGGGTATCAGGGTAGCCTAGTGGTCAAATATTTTGTAATGTATTTACCCAAACCAGAAGTGCTCATAACTTTGCTATTAACGTAGCTAGAGGCATAGGACTTTCTGTTTCAAAGTTGTAGTATTTGCATGCGTGATGTCACTGATGAAGTAGTCATAATTGTTCCGGCTTTCCGGAAATGGCATCTTCCCAAGGCAAGTGTGTCCTCAAGCCTATATCAAAGCCTTGTTTCTACCCTTGCTACATCAAGGCCACTTTTCTTGGCTCGACCCTGGCGCCACCTCGCGTGATCACGAGTTGTGCCCCTTGTAATGAAAATGCGATATCCAATCAGTGGGTGTACTTATCTCGTATTTAAGCTTCACAAAGATGGCGACTACCTTAGGCGACAACCTAGTCGATCAGATAACAGAACCATTTCATCCCTGACACATAAATATAGGTAATCGTTGGGGGGTTTAAAAGATGAAAAAGACATATTCGTGTCAACAAAGACAGACAGCAGTATGTCACTTTCATATGAATAAGGGGCACGGGTGGCCCAGTCGTCTAAGGCGCTGTGCAGAGTTGCGTCCCTTGGGCACGCCAGAAACCTATGATTGTGAGTTCGAATCCCGGTTGTCCCGGTTATGTTTCTAGGTTCGTCAGCACCATACCCATGCTCATGGGTTTCACCGAAGTGGTAAATGTCTGAGACCTGCATCACTTCGGGCTTTCCTCCAACATTAAGCTGAAACGCCACGATATAACTGGAAAACTGTTAAAAGCGACGTTAAACCCAACTCACTCACTCATATGA
Source organism: Haliotis cracherodii (assembly GCF_022045235.1). Lineage (NCBI taxonomy): Eukaryota > Metazoa > Mollusca > Gastropoda > Lepetellida > Haliotidae > Haliotis > Haliotis cracherodii. The sequence continues at coordinate 36,135,806 of NW_027266267.1, forward strand.
ATATGTACCAGTCATGGATGTTGATTTTGTGAAACGTTCTTTGATTGGACTATCGATATGTGCCAGTGGACGCTCTTGCCTCGGGAAGAAGGGAGATGGTGGTGATTAGGCTGCTTTTGTTTAAATGTAAACACCTTTCTAGTTAAGAGTAGTTCCTGCTATGCGACCTCATTTAAATATTTATCAGATCGGCCCAAGTTGATGAGACTGGTTTATCACATCAATAACACCAGCCAGTATCCATTATGTCATCAAAAAGGTTACAATTATAATGTAATATTATTGTATAATATACATACCGTATTCGACGTAATAAGCGTCCACAGCGATATTTGCCAATATATTGGCTAGCGAACAATCCCAATTAGCACCCTTCCGACTGATCAATGAACATAATTTGTGTACATTTATTCGTGTATAATACTCACTCGTTTGTTTTATGCACCCTTAATTACATGCAATTAAATTCTGGAAAAATATATCTGTTGTGTAAAATATGCACAGACTTTTCTTTTGTAACATTTCAGGCTGTCAGCAGAAACCATGAAATTTACGATCTTTCGACTCTTTCACCAAAATTATATTCTATTAAGAGCCCCTATTTCTAATTTTGAGAGCGCCCTGGACACTTATTACGTCGAATAGGGTAATTATTTCCAGTTACAGTATGTGATTTTTCGAAAAACAAATAACTATCTTGGTTTCACGATTATTTAATATTTCAGATTGCTATAGGATGACATCTGTCTCCTTCAATCCGCAAGTGTTAGACAAATATGGCCGAGACTCTTCCAACTTGACAGATCAAGACACACTGATTAATCTAGCCATGGACTATATTGAAGATCAACAAAAAGTCAAAGTGAGTCGTCGTTACACGATACTTGACAGAGACACACCGCACAAAGGCTGTCTCAAACATATTCAGAAGAGCTTCACTTCCAAGAACAAAGACGACAAAGAATTTGAGTCAAATCTTGAAAATCTAGAAAAGTCCTTTGGACCTCTAGGACATGGTGGCAAGGATAAATTAATGGAAGCACTAGCCAATATCAGTGTCGGTGACAGCCAATCAAATTCAAGTATTCCAAAATCTGACCAATCACAAATCAAAATGCCTTTTGAGGAGAAAACGGCAACAAGGTCAAATTTGATTGAAGAAATAGCACCGGATGTTGTGTTTTTAAAGAAACCAGAGTACAGCATGGAAACAGTTGATGTGGACTGTGAAAAATGTGTGCAGGTGAAAATTTCTTTACCGGAAGTGACCAGTGTCAAGGAGTGTGAATTGGAAATATCCCAGGTGGGTGCAGCGTTAGAAATTGGCACTAGTCCTGTAGTCCTTACCAAACTGCCCAATAGTAAAGGTATCCTAAGGACTAGTAGAAATTGGCCGATTTTAAGGGTTTTGCTATACGTTATCATTATTAGGACTAGTGGACAAAAACTGTTAGTTTCTAACCCTGGGGTGTGCTTTAAATATTCCCAAACTGGAGAGTTAAAATGTTACATGTTGTTATATCTAAGCGACAGGTCATTTGAATACACAATGGTCATTTATCAAGGGAGGGACAGTTTTGTTTGTTTGTTAATTTGTTTGTTGTTTAAAGCCACGCTCAGCAATATTCCAGCCTTATGACAGTGGTCTGTGAATAATCGAGGTCTGGACCAGACAATCCAGTGATTGACATCATGAGCATCGATCCATGCAATTGGGAAACGATGACATGCATCAACCAAGTCAGCAAGCCTGACCACCCGACCCCTTAGTCGCCTCTTTCGACAAGTACAGTCGCCTTTAACGGCAAGCATGGGTTGCTGAAGACATATTCTACCCCAGATCTTTACAGGTCGGGAGAGAATTGAGATTGGTGTTAGGACTATCATACTTTGATGACACCCCAATTTTATGTAACATATTTTCAATTTCAATTTCAATTTGACTGATGGTTTGTTTGTCAGACTTTTGACCAATAGAAATGCTAAGCAAGGCATCACACATTTTATAGTTTCATGATTATAAAGTAAATAGCAAGTGTTAGTCTTACTTGTAGTATCGATTTAATAAAACAATGCACAGCCATCAAAAATCGTAAATAAAATTCTGAGCAACGTGTGTATTGGCATCATACTTTCTGTATCATACGGAAAAGTTGTCAGGAGCTACAATGACTTAATCAAGCCCTTTTCTTATCGCGATGTTCTTTGGCCAGATCATATTTATATTCATCCAATCACGATCAGTATTGGATTGATTTGTTGTTATGTCTCATCCTCCATTTTGTTTATTTAACTTATTGATATTTCCTATTGACTTATTACATTTCTTGGGTCCAAGTCATTGACCTATATATATAGCATTTTTCTGGTCCTTAAATAATGTTTAATTTATGGGGATTTTTTTTTTTTTTTAAATGAAACTCATTTTTTCATGCCCCCCCCCATTAGAGTTGATAACTTTTTGGCAACCCCCTTCTTTTGCTGAGTCATTTTTCCCTCCCTTTCTCATATTCACTACAATATGAACAGTCAAAATTCTAAAGTGCACAACTGCCCATGGCTAGGGAAAGTGAGACCGCCTCCGTGGTCTAGTGGTAGAGCATCCGACTGGAGAGCGGAAGGTCCGGGGTTCAATCCCCGGCCGCGTCATACCAAAAGTCGGGGCTAAAACAAGGACTGGTCGGTTCGGAGTCAGTATACTGTGTCTGAGTGGGGTATTCATGTTAAACTGCGGCATGGTAGCTCAGTGGGCTAGCACTATAAATCGGCATCAGTCCGGACTAGTACAAGCAGCCACACACACACGTGTGCATGCACGTCGCTATATTAGTGCAATAAACTTGGACGCGACGTTAAACCCCATTTCACCTCACCTCACCTGGGGAAAGTGATGGTCGTTTCCTTGTTTAAATCATGATTACAGATTCCTGGGCTAAAAACTAGAGTCCAAATATCAGTATATTGGGGGGGGTTCTGTAAAAAACAACTGTTGAACTGTTTAACCAGGAAACGTGTTCTAAGGGGAGAATTTGGCATCCAAATAGATGTCCCTGTCTAACCCTGCTAACCAAATATTGCCATCTGCAGGGTGACAAGTTATTTATTTTATTATTAGCTTAATAGTAAAAGTGGTAGTTCACAAGGAAATGTCACTAGTCCTTCCTGAATTGTTCGTCTCGCACTAGCAGACCTGTGTTAATTTCGAACCCTGATCCGTGTTTCAGGATGATGTGACTCTGCTGGTTCCTGACAGGTTTGAGCTTCATCTGCAACTTCCACATCCCGTAGATGAGGAGCGTGCCTCAGCCAAGTTCAACAAGAAACACTCCTCACTCAACATCACCATGCCATGGTCTCAGTGACCTTGGCCTCAACTCATGAAGGACAAGACTTACATTACTGGGTTTTATTTGATGTTTACAATCTCATTAAAATCAGATCTTAGTTCTCACTACCGCTAAACAAAGATCTGAGGACATCCCATTACGGGTCACGTTAGAACGAAATTCGCGAATTTTGACCGATCAATGAAATGACTGACAAGAAATCGGCATTGACCAATCAGAAGACAGCTTTCTTAAGCTTTACGACACTAGTTTCAAACTGGCGACTACGCTTCGAAACATGTTTTGACGTATTCTCGATAAAAGATTTTTAAACTGATAAGAAGAACATTCTGGAATGGCTTATAGATGGCCTAGATTGTATGGATATAATCATAAAACCTGTAACTGTCGTTCGAAATATACCCTGTGTTAAATATATCGTGGTTGCATCATTAGAAAACTCATTCCGACTTTCACTTTCGTGATCTGGTAAGCGACGCTCTGATTGGTTGGATGAAAGGTTGTTCTGACGTGACCCATAATGGGATGTCCTCGGATCCTTGTTTAGCGATAACGAGAACTAAGATCTGATTTTAATGAGATTGTTGATGTTTATGGCTTTGTTAATTACAAGGGACAAAATTGTGCGTGCCATGTTGTGGAGGTGTAATGATACGATGGGGTCGCGATACGAAACATATCAGATACTGCGGGTGGGATACAATTTGTATCTTGGTGTAGGGTTTTAAGCAACGCACAAATGTTGAGATTGGACGCCCAAAAAAATATATACTGTGTACCTCAGGACGCACAATATCATCCATTGTACCTTGTCTGTCGTTTCATCCATCAATCATGACAACTGTCCACATGATTTTTGATTCATTCCAGGCTCTAAAGTAATTATCTAAACATACAGACACTTCACCATTTTGTTACTTTACAGGGCCCTCAAATTGCCCACGCGATTCTCTGTGCAGAGTTGGGTCCCTTGGGCACACCAGAAACCTTTGACTGTTGGTTCGAATCCCGGTTCGCCCCGATTATGTTTCTAGGTTTGTCAGCACCATACCCGTGCTCGTGGGTTTCACCGAAGTAGTAAACATCTCAGACCTGCATCACTTCGGGGTTTCTTCCCACATAAGCTGACACGCCATGATAAAACAGGAATACTGTTAAAAGCGGCGTTAAACCCAACTCACTCACTCACTCAAATTACCCGCAAGGACCCTTAAAATTCATTATTGGGGTCCCCAGAACCCCCACTTAGTAAGCCAGAGTAAAACCTTGATCCTGGTTCAGTATTCATAAAGCTTCCTGCCCACTAGCCAAATGCCAGTGACTTATAAACTTGGCTAGTAACATTTCCTTGAAGTGGCCCGACTGTCTCGTTGAAAATTCTAGTCAATACAAATTTATTTCTATGAATCATCATGCCATGTCATGCTTGCCTTAAAAGGTGACTATGCTTGTCGTAAGAGGCGACTAACGGGATCGGGTGGTCAGGCTTGCTGACTTGGTTGATGCATGTCATCGATCCCAATAGTGTGGATCGACCAACCACAATACGGATCACTGGATTGTCTGGTCCAGACTCGATTATTTACAGACTGCCGTCATATAGCTGGAATATTGCTGAGTGCGGCATTAAACAACAAACCAACCAATCTTGTGTGTTATGGTGGGAGTTTCTGGCAATGTGTGAAATCCATTTCTGGTGTCCCTGCCGTGATATTGTGTGAATATTGTAAAAAGCGGCATAAAAGCTCCCTCCCTCCCTCCCTCCCTCACTCACTCTCACTCACCAACATTAGGGGAGGGCCATTATGTTCTGTACATGAGTGCACCCAAAACCTCCAATGACAACTACACAAAGATTATTTATGCCAGATATCATTCTTTGGAGCTTTAGGTTTTGAAGAAATTGTGTTGATGGGGCTGCTTGTCTTTTTGCAAGTAATACAAACATCTCTAGTTTAAATCTTTTATTCTCTGCATAAAGATTGAGTACGCTCCCTTATTTAGGGACTGGTCATTTATTATGGTTTTGGGGGAGGCGGGGAGGGATAAAAAAAAATGGCACATAAAATATGGGGGGGCAAAATATAAAAATATATTACAGTCCTAAGATCAATTTCAGCCCAGTTACCCAACATTCCTGTAATAGATGACCAGTCTCACAATGTTTTATTATCAAAATACCGTCCAATTGTTATTTTGAATGTGAAAAGATATCATTTATTGTTATTGAATAAATTATGACATGTTTGTCTCTGTAACAGTGTTCACAGATGAACTTTAAAAGCTTTTTTCAGGAATAAATAAATATTGATTGGACCACAAGAATTTTGTCTGACCAGGATTAAGGTACATCCATACAAAACTACCAGTTAAAGAGGTAGGATAACTGCCTACTGCAAAAGTTTTAAGGTCTAATATGAACGTTTTGAAAGTTATAGTCTGACTAGACTTTCTTTATTTTTTACACTAACAACTTTTGCAGACCTGAGATGATCACATACATAAAGTGAGTTTTTTTAATAATGGCTAGTTTTTCTTTCTTCAGGAGATAATATTACCAAGATAAATTCCTTACCATACGTTTCTCCAGTCTTTATCTACACCTTATAAAATCATCTTGAGTCAAAGACTTGTTCATAATACTGAAAAAATGGTTTCGAAAACCTCTGTTATCAGTCTTCACATGCATGCTACTGAAAAAAATTAAAGGACACCAGATGTTTCATATATAGAGGATATTTTTAAGTCAAACAATGTTTACGACATGAGTGTCTAAATTCTGGTATTTCCCTCAATGAGAGCTAGGAAATACTGGAATTTAGGCACGAGTGTCGTAAACATAGTATGACACAAACATGAATATAATGTTCTATTTATTACCAAAGAAGATGTCTACATACAGAGATGTATTTTAGTGTTTACCTTTAAGGACAGCAAGTCGCAGCAGCAGTCGAATCACAATTTGTCGATGACAGAAACAACACACTGTTGTCTCGTGACGTGATATGATTCTAGGGCATATATGATTTTTATGAACCCTGAAACATTTGCGCTTGTAGGTAATAGGGAGGGAGTGAGTGAGTTGGGTTTAACGCCTTTTTTAACATTATTCGTTATATCCCGGCGTGTCAGCTTAATGTGGGAGGAAAGCCCGAAGTGATGCAGGTCTCAGACGTTTACGGTTTACCAGTTCGGTGAAACCCACAAGCACGGGTATGGTGCTGACAAACCTAGAAACATAATCGGGGCGAACCGGGATTCAAATCCACAATCATAGGTTTCTGGCGTGCCCAAGGGATGCAACTCTACACAGCAAATCGCGGCGCCTCAGAAGAAGGGTTTCCCGTGCCCCCCAGGTAACAAAACAGATGAGTTTTACAGTCATGAATAAATTAGGTGTTCTTGAAGTTGTGTTGGGTAGTATGTTTTTGCATTACCAAGACAATCTGTGGTTTTATACGTCCAAACCATGCCAGTGTACAAGTCTAATTCTCACACACTGGAACCCCATAGAGATTTTCGGTTAGAATCGGTCCACGGAAAACTATGCTGGTTGTAAAAAGAGGCGACCAAATAGAATGGTGGTCAGGCCCAAGGATTTGGTTGATAGCGGGCCCTCCTACCCCAATGGGGACACTGGTGGCCCAGTCGCCGCGATTCGTTGTGCAGAGTTGCGTCCCTTGGGCACGCCAGAAACCTAGGATTGTGGGTTCGAATCCCGGTTTGTCCCGATTATGTTTCTAGGTTTGTCAGCACCATACCCATGCTCCTGGGTTTCACCAAAGTGATAAACGTCTGAGACCTGCATCACTTCGGGCTTTCCTCCCACATTAAGCTGACACGCCACATTATAACTGGAATACTGTTAAAAGCGGCGTTAAACCCAACTCACTCACTCACTCACTCACTCATGCCCAAACAGCTTGGATCAATGCTCACAATATCAATCACTGGATTGTCTTGTCCAGACTTAATTACTTATTGACCGCTGTCATATAGTTGTAAAACAACAATCGAACAAACATCAATACACTGGTGCGAATGGGAAGCCCAGGGGTTGAAGCAGCTTGTCACAATGAAGACCTAAGTTTGATTCTCCACTTTGGGTGTTGTGTGAGATACTTATTTCAGGGTTTTCCCTGCCATGATATTGGAGGTACCGTATTCGACGTAATAAGTGCCCAGGGCGCTCTCAAAATTAGAAATAGGGGGCTCTTATTGGAACATTACTTGGTGAAAAAAATAAATGAAAGATAAATTTCCTGGTTTATGCTGACAGTCTGAACTGTTTATTTACGACAGATGTAAGACCTATTCTACCCCGAATCTTCCTGATATCTTATAGCAGTAGGTGACCATAAATGTAATATCACAGACGTTCAGAGGGGCGGTCATACTCCCTGACAAATGCCTCACAATGAATGAAATCACACAAAACCACACATATTTGTGAAAAGTTTAATTTCCATTCTATTTACACATTCTCACAAGAGTTGTTGGTCAAATGAATCTTCCACAACATTAACATAAATACACACTAATTCCACGTGTGCCATGTTGCCAAGGCAACACTACCTAGCAACTAAATTTGGTTACCAAGACAACACAGCATAACCACCAAATCAAGGTAAATGCAACACTGCCTGGCATCCAAATTTGGCTTCTATGACAGAATTGCCTAGCAACCAGCTCTTATCACCATGACAAAATGCAGGTATGAAGGCTCTGCACTGCAGCTGTTAATAACGAAATGCTCTAAAGTCAATATTTCTCTAGTAATCAAAGTATGGTGTATTATCTTCTTCCTGCGCTTCAGCCACAGCTGATTCTTTAACAGCTTGCTGTATTTCCTTAACTTCTCCCAATCCTAGTGCACCCAAATCAGGATCTGAAACAGTAAACAGTCTGTGTAAGATTCATTTGGGACTGGTTTGAGAAACAAGTCAGCTCTATCACTCAAGCAGCTTCTGTAGGACAAAAGCCAAAATGGTGCAGATCGTTGATGGTGAACAGTTTGGTGAAGCCTTGAGCAGTGTTGAAATTCGACATGAAGGCTAAGAGCTTCTTTTCAATAACACTTCAGGATTAACTAGTTCCCTAGATGCAAATGCTATAGAGCCTTGGAAATTACATATTTTGAAGAAAAGAACGAGTATAAACCTAATAAAATTTAACAAGTCGTCAGAATTTGTAGCGAGTACTGTTTGGATGAGACTAAATGTTTTGTATGTTAATATACTCACCACCAAAAGAAACACGAATGAGTGAGTTAGTCAGTTAGTTGGGTTTATCGCCGCTTTTAACAGCATTCCAGTTATATCACAGCGTGTCAGCTTAATGTGGGAGGAAAGCCCGAAGTGATGCAGGCGAATCATTTTTTTTATAGAAACATATTTAGAAGTATGTACGGTAAGAAGAGATGTTTCCAATGTGTACCACAGTGAGTCTTTATTCATATCACAATATGCTGCATGTGATTTCCAAACTGTACACGCTAATCCTACACGAGACAAAAGGTGCATCTCGAAATCATGGATCTGTGACATCACGTGATGCGTTCATGAGCATCGGTTCACACAACATACCAGTATGTTCAATTGGTCATCAAACCAATCTAATATCTCTTGAATATGAGTAAGTCTTCATATATTAACTAACATGTATGGTATTAACATTTCTTTTGGTAATGAGGATATTTTCTATCAGTATATTCAGTCCCAACTTGTAGCAAAATTGTAGCATTGAGAACTGGTTCAGAATTATAGCCCAACTGCTACTGGTGAGTGAGTGAGTGAGTGAGTGATCGAATGAGTGAGTGAGTGAGTGAGATCAGGATCAAGATCAATAAACATCTTGATCTTGATCTTGAGTGAGTATGGTTTTACACCGCTTTTAGCAATATCACAGCAGGGAACACCAGAAATGGGCTTCACACTTAAGTGACATTGCGCCCATGTCGTGAATCGAACCCGGGTCTTCAGCTTGGCGAGTGAACGCTTTAACCACTAGGCTACCTGACCGCCACTACTACTGTTCAATGAGGACTACCATCATTGCATCAGCCCAAGAGAGTGGCACAACACGGTGTCATCTCCATCTCCATCTTACAAACCTGAGAAGGTGAAGCTGGGGAACTGGGTCATATCTTTGCCAGTTGCTCCGAATATTCTATCAATCTTTTCCAGCTCCTCCTTGAGACTCAGCTCCACCTTGGGTGTAGCATCCACCAGCTTGCCTCCTGCAGACCTGCACAACAGTTGTCAACATTGAGCATTGCTTGTTTGTATGTATGTTGTTTAACGCTGCACACAGCAATATTCCAGCATATGATGCTGGTCTGTAAATTCTCTGTGATTCATACACAGTGAGTTTGGTTTAACGCCGCTCGTAATAACAATACACTGTTTTCTCATGACGCGATATGACCCAAGGGCATATATAATTTTTATGAACCCTGAAACATTTGCGCTTGTAGGTAATAGGGAGGGAGTGAGTGAGTTGGGTTTAACACCGCTTTTAACATTATTCCAGTTATATCACGGGGTGTCAGCCTAATGTGGGAGGAAAGCCTGAAGTGATGCAGGTCTCAGACGTTTACCACTTCGGTGAAACCCACGAGCACGGGTATGGTGCTGACAAACCTAGAAACATAATCGGGGCGAACCGGGATTCGAACCCACAATCATAGGTTTCTGGCATGCACAAGGGACGCAACTCTGAACAGCGAATCACGGCGCCTTAGACAACTGGGCTACCCGTGCCTCCCAGTTCATACACAGAGTATGACTTCTATGTTGTTCTTTTCAAGACTTGTACAGTTTCCTTCAGATTTTCTTGGCCAGTGAAAATTGGGAAACAAATACTTTTGAACAAGAATACGCAAAACAATACAAGCAAGAATAAAAGAGCTCGATTATTAACAGACCACTGTCATATAGCTGGAATATTGCTGAGTGGAGCGTTAAACAACAAACAAATAACAAATCATACAGCAAGCAAAACATCATCTTCCCAAGGCAAGAGTGAGTGAGTGAGTGAGTATGTTTTACGCGGCTTTTAGCAATATTCCAGCAATATCACGGCGGGGGACACCAGAAATGGGCTTCACACATTGTACCCATGACGGGAATCGAACCCGGGTCTTCAGCGTGACGAGCGAACGCTTTAACCACAAGGCTACCCAACCGCCCCTCCCAAGGCAAGACTGACTATAAAAGTCAAGTTTTCACTCTTGCCGCACTAGGCTGGAATTATTGGGCTCAATCCTAGCGCCACCAGTGGCCACTACCAGTTATGTCCCTTCTAAGCCTCTCCTATGGACCAATCAGATTCCACCTCTCGTATCACTTGCGTTTGCTTCACACAAAATGGTGGCGCCCAGTCAAGATGATCTGATCGATAATCAAGATCTATATTGTGATAAAACGGGTCTTACATCGTGAAATGCATCAAATCACGTGAGCACCTTGATTAAAAACATGAAAAGATTTGGAAAATATCTGCTGACGAGTTGGCGGTGCACATGCTTTGCAAATCCTGCAATCGACCGAAATCTGCACGACGGTTAACGAAACAGATTTCGATTTCCGTGCGTGAATTTGATTGGACTATGCAGTGACTCTTTAGTCCAGCCAAAATGTAACTCCATAATACCAGCCAACTTCGGCAAGGGTGGAAACAGGACTTTTATAGTCAGTTAACTCTCTTGCCTCGGGAAGATGGAAAAACATCAACAGATAAAGAGATTGAGGAATCACAACAACAAATGTAGAATGTCCTCGTGCCATAACATTTTGCAACTGTTCTTACTTGCTCTTTTGTGAATATTCCCGAACTTTATCTACGAAAAGCTGCTGAATCGGGTCCGTCTTCTGCGCTGCTGCAGCAGTAACTCCGATATTCCTCTGAGCCTGCTGGATGACAGTTTGGCGGACAGCGCCAAGCCGGGATACTATCCGCGTCAACATCCTGGCAACAAACAAATCACTTATAGTCCACCGTCATCCTTTGTCAATTTGTTGTTGTTTAATGCCGCATTCAGCAATATTCCAGCTGTATGACGGCAGTCTGTAAGTAATCGAGTCTGGACTAGACAATCCAGTGATTGACATCATGAGCATCGATCCACGCAATTGGGATCGATGACATGCATTAACCAAGTCAGCGAGTCTGACCACCCGATCCAAAGAGTCGCCTCTTACAACGGGCATAGTCGCCTTATACAGCAAGCATGGGTTGCTGAAGACCTAATCTACCCCAGATCTTCATGGGTCTCATGACGTCTTAACTGACATGATGATTCATAGAAATAGATATGTATTGACTAGAATTTCAATGAGACAGTCGGGCCACTTCAAGGAAAGGTTACTGACCCAGTTTATAAGTCACTGAACCAGGATCAGGGTTTAAGCTTGGGTTGCTAAAGACCTATTCTACCCTGAATCTTCAAAGGCCCCTTGTGTCAATACTACACTATGTTCCTCCATCACACGAGAATACATAAGCTGCTATGTGATGTAATCACTATTTTTAACCACAAAACAAGACACAGTCTAGAGAAACCAGAGCGCTCAGATTCCATTGCGCAAACAGCAATATTTCTCAAGCTCTGCACACTGCATCAATTACTGAATCAGGCTATGGTAGGTTCGACCAGTGTTCCTGTTGGCTTTTGAAACTGCTAGTCCTGGTGGACTGGCAACTCTAAAAATCACCAATCCCCTCCTAAATTATGTCAGTCACAACTTTAACAAATAATTTTTTTTATGAAAATTACCTTGCTATAATTTTTTCAACATCATGTTCAATGCAATGTAGTCATCTGTGAAGTAACTTGGTTAGATCTACACATCATTCACACAAAGTTCAGTCACAATTTTCCCTTTTTTATTAATATTTCAAGACGAAGTCACTACAAATATACTGATAACCTCGAAGCAAATGCTGCTCCACCCATTGAGATACCACAACGCAGTTCAACATGAACATCCCACTCAGATATAAAGAGAAGTGATGCCCATCTAAGAAGTTTACCACTTCGGTGAAACCCAGGATCATGGGTATGGTGCTGACAACCCTAGAAAAGTAATCAGGGCAAACCCACAATCATAGGTTTCAAGGGATGCAACTCTCCACAGCGAATTGCAGTAGATGACTGAGCCGCCCCTGCCCCATTCCTACACATGTCAATAATAAGTGTCAATTTGATTATTGTCATATTCACATGCCTCACATTTAATGCCTATATGATTAGTACATAATTCTGCAGTAAAAACAACCAAAAATCCCTAAAAATTAACACGAAGTCATATCCATGATGTCACTGGTATTTATTTATGGTTAGATCATGATCGATAAAAAAAGGGAAAATTCCACAATTTTGCTGCAAATATATGGTAAGTTACATTTTTTGCAAATCATTTGGTGATTGCAGAATAGCAGAAATCGTCTAGGACTGGTGTTAGGCTAGTGAAGATCTTGGAGTCTTGGCAATTGAACTTAATTCTCTCATATTGTCATAGACTACTGATACACATGTAGAAACTAGGCTAGAAATTTCATAATACTGAATTATTGCAGCGTCGCTCCTTGATTGACATACTTTTTTTTTAAACGAATGCAATATCAGTGGGATTGAGACTGGCATATTCACAATGTGATATGATTTTCTGACTGATCCATGCCATACAGCCAAGACTAACATTGGTTTGATCTTGGAGCAGTGAGTCGATGCAGCTTGCCATGATCATTGAGAAACTGTGGAACACAATACATTCCAACAGCTTTACGCCAAAATAGTATTAGTTAACTTAAAACAAGCTCTAATGCGACACATCAACAAAATAACTTAGAAGATCACATACTCTTTGAGTCGGTAACCTGCAATTCGGAATAGAGGACAACTCAACGAGGACGATACTACAACGCGAAAGAACGAGACCGGTGCCCGTGATTGCAAGGTAAAAACTATCTTCCTAACAACCTATTTGAATTCCATATACAGTGGTGTATTTTCTTAAGGGTATTAGACCATACTTATGTTGTGTGGCACTGTGGAAATTAATCTCGAAACAAACAATTTAAAATCTAAGTAATATAAGATATGTGTGCGCGTGTGTGTATGCATGCTGTGTGTGTGCGTGCATGTCGCGAATAATCATTTGCCGTGTGAATGAAGCCAATTAAGTGTCTTTGGTGATGCTTAAACATAATGATAATAGCACTGGAATTCCATACGCAATTAAAATACGGCAAGCACGGGTTGTTGAAGACCAGTTCTACCTCTGATCGTCACGGGGAGCCAAATACATCGACACTATACCCAATCGAGCCCTCCTGATGACTGAACATACCCAAACACCCATCCTCGAGTATCTAGTGCGTTAAATTTGCGTTCTGTTATGAATAAGTACCCTGGAAGTTTTAGCTACCAAATAATTATGAAACAATAAATTAGTAAAAATGTTTCTTTTTAAATAATAATGCTGCAAAAGGTAAATTGTCCTCATATTAAACACAATAACACATACTGGGTGTTCTGGAAACTACTGTTTGTTTGTTTGTTTGTTTACCCCCGCACCCACCAATATGCCAGCTGTAATATGACGAAGGTCTGTAAATAATCGAGTCTGGATCAGACAATCCAGTGATTGACCATCCGTCAGTTGGCAATCTCATTATAATCAGATCTTAGTTCTCGCTGCCGCTAAAACTAAGATCTGATTTGAATGAGATTGGCCAGTTGGAAAATAATGTTTGACATGAGGAAAGAAACACGACACGTGACAACCCGGATGTGTAGCTGGAGGAAGTCCGGGGTATCACAACTATATCCTCATCAGACTGTTTCTTTGTCGATCGTAATATTTCTGTAGCCTGAAACATTTCTGTCATCAGTGATATTGCTAATCGAGTCTGGATCAGACAATCCAGTGATTGACCTCGTGAGCATCGATCTAAGCAACTGGGATACGATGACATTCATCCACTAAGTAAGTATCCCGTCAGTTGGACACTAATGTTTGATATGAGGGAAGAGTGAGTGAGTGAGTTTGGGTTTTACGCCGCTTTTAGCAATATTCCAGCAATATCACGGCGGGGGACACCAGAAATGGGCTTCACACATTGTACCCATGTCGGGATTCGAACCCGGGTCTTCGGCGTGACGAGCGAACGCTTTCACCACTAGGCTACCCGACCGCCGATATGAGGGAAGAAACACGTCACCTGATAACCCGGATGTGTATCTATGTCACCATAAGCTTGTTTCTATGTCAATTGTACAAATTCTGTCATCTGTGTAATATTTCTGTCGCCTGAAACATTTCTGTCACATGTAATATTGCTGTCATCTGTGGCATTTGTCATCTTTAACATTTCTGTCATCTGTGATACATCTGTTATCAGTGGTATTTCTGTTATCTGTAATATTTTCGTCATTTGCAATATTTCTGTCATTTGTCATTTTTCTGTCATCTGTAATATTTGTGTCATTTGTAATATTTCTGTCATCTATAATAGTTGTCATCAGTGATATTTCTGTCATTTTTAATATTTCTGTCATTTGTGTAATATGTCTATCATTGAAGTATTTCTGTCATCTGTAATAGTTGTCATCAGTGATATTTCTGTCATTTGTAATATTTCTGTCATTTGTGTAATAAGTCTATTATTGAAATATTCTATCATCTGTAATATCTCTATCATCTGTAATATCTCTATCATCTGTAATATTTCTATCATCTGTAATATTACTGTCGTCCCTAATATTTCTGTCGTCCCAAATATTTCTGTCATCAGTGATATTTCTGTCATCTGTAATATTTCTGTCAACAGTAATATTTCTGTCGTCCGTTATATTTCTCCTAACACTTCACCTGTTTACTGCATGCTTCCTCGGCCAAATCACTTTGTGGTTTGGATATCATACGCAACGAACCCCAGCCTCTGTTGTATGCTCTAGAAATACGTGTATAAATATTACGTTTCCTTCACGTCCCTCCATCCTATTTGACAAGAAAATACAAATATCTTCCATGGTCTAAATACAATTTTGAAATTTATATGTACTGCCTTCAGGGTATGTGTGCCAGATGCCCTCCCACCTTGTTTGCAAAACGCTTCGATGTTGTACTGGGATTTCAAGGGCGGGTCCGGCAATTTTAAAAAAGAGAGGGGTCCAAAATATCAAAATCCTCTCTCAGATAATTTATAATTTTACTCTCTACCAAATACGTGTGGTTCCCCGACACCCCACACCCTTCACCTCCCACAACCCAGCCCCGACACACACGCACACACACACACACACACACACACACACACACACCGGATCCGCTTACGGTTTTTCGCACAGAATGCATTACCATGCGTGTTAATAATTAAGCTGAGGGCTAAATATTTTTTGATGTGTCACTCTTTGCAAAAAAGGGAGACGTAAATTTAATTCAACCTTTGACTTGTTGGCATCCGCGTATCAGATACACGTCATGGCATCCAGCGTACGGCACTGCGGCATCCGGAATACTATAAGGACTTGGCATCCTCATTTAAACCTTGTATCTTCAGAAGAGCACGTGTTACTTTTCCACAAATATATGAGACAAATACGTTGATTGTTCTTCGGGGTTTTATTTCAAAGCAATGAGATGGGATTCAATGTATACACATCTTCGTGTCTTCTTTCCAGTGCAACCTAATTAAGATTTCTTGTATTGAAAATTACATTTGAGAAACGAAGTCAAAGGGAAGCAACTTAGTTGTGAATAATATTTGCTATGACGTAATATTTTCGAAATTACTCATATATTTATAATGCAATTGCCATAGTAAAGAGATGACTCACACGAAATTAACGATTTGTAACTGGCTAATTTCTGTCA
Source organism: Haliotis cracherodii (assembly GCF_022045235.1). Taxonomy (NCBI): domain Eukaryota; kingdom Metazoa; phylum Mollusca; class Gastropoda; order Lepetellida; family Haliotidae; genus Haliotis; species Haliotis cracherodii. The sequence goes on from NW_027266267.1 coordinate 36,152,034, forward strand.
AAACAAGCATTGAAGCTAGTTTTATGGGAAGTACATTTGTGCGGATGTCACGTGATCTTAGGTGGTGAATTTTGCGCTTTTGTGTTCAATTTCCGTTTATCGCAAGTTTCCGGTTCGATATACTACAAAAACAACGAATATTTCAGTTGCCAGCACGATTTTAGTAAACGTAAGTATCTAATACTTTAGAAGAAGTTAGTATAAGTTGAAACCGACATTATTCTTATCTGTAAATTGAGTTTTCTTAGCATGCCACAGGCCGATGCACAGTCTATCGCAAACAGGATGTTGAGCGTGTTTGGCTTGGCCGGAAGTTTTCGATATAAACAGTAAGCAGACATCTATTTCCTCCCATGCTTCGGATATTTAATGAAGCAACGCAGTGGTGATAATTAAGAAGTCGCAACAACATGTATTTACCACTCGGAATTTTAGCAGAAATGTCGTTTTTCTATCCGCCATTTTTTCCGGTTCGTCGAAAGTGGGGCAAACTACAACAGTGTCGCTGTAGCGATTGTGTTCAACCCGGACACAGATTGGTATTTTCACTTCTTCCTGCAAGTTTAACAGGGCGTAAATTGTCGTCTGTTAGTGTCAGTGCTGTCACGTATGTAAATATCATCGCGTAATGTTGAACTTTGATTGTCATGTATGTTCTTATTGTCATCAATGACGAAAGGTTTTGACGTCATGTGTAGACATTTTTTTATCGAAAGGACAAAGTGATGGGACATATAATTTTTGGTTCCACTGAAATTTTCAAATTTCCAAAGTGCAAATTATAGTAGAGTAGTCTTTTTTCATTATAGATGTTGATGTAGAGTAGATTCTATGTACCTATAACCATTTTCAGCACATTTCTTTTTAATACAAGTGATTATTTTTGAGGAGTGGCAAACTACAGTTCAAATATTTTGTGGGAGTTGCATCTGGGGTTATGGATGCCATACATATATATGCTCTCTGCCTCATGTCATTAATCACCTGATGAAGGAGTAAACATATACTCCAAAACGTTGTGTTCCTCATAATAATGAAGTTGACATCCATAAATTCTCTTCCTTAAATGTATCACTTCTAAATGCCTTTCAAAAACCTAGCTAAGTGCTGTTACTATGTCATGTTTAGCACCATTTTGCATTTGTCAACTAACTCATGAAAGAAAAAAATTGTTGCTTTTTCTGTCATTTGTATTCTTTACTTTAACTTCATGACAAATTTAAGATACTGATTTAAATGATTAGAGTACACAGACAGACTTTTGCCTCTAGTCTGAAGCCTGTGTCAGGTGAATTTCTGTTCAGGCTAGTAAAATTCTGTTCGGTCTACACAGCTGAGTATCTTGCAGTCTCACCGGAAGAGAAGTGATCCATTACATGTCCTATGTCCTCACTGTCCATGTTCCTATTATAGTGAATTATTAATTTAGTATTGAGAATCGTAAATTTGAATCAATACAGTATCATAAAAAAAATTACCAATACATCGATGTTAGAATATATTATGAGATCCCAACTCTACATAGAGTGGAACCATTGATTAACTTTAAAGAAATCAAAGAAAAGCAATTAGAACATGAAGAATGATTACATTTGAGTATGGCTCAAAATATTATTAGAAATGAACTGTTGTTGCAGCTGGTAGATAATGAAGCGGGCTGCGTCCCCCCCGGTGTCCGTCAATGAAGATGGCACTGTGGAGATTCAAGTGCTGGAGGAGAAGCGGGCTCGTACAGAGGAGGAAGTCTGTATTGACGAGGGGTAGGTTCCATGTGTTGACTGTAATACTATACCGATGCTCAGTGTTTGACATCTGAAAAATGCCCAGCCACAATCAGGACCAACAGATTTTAGAACCTGTAGCCCCAAACTAAGGTGTCCAGGCCCTTGTTACTTGTTTGAGTTAAAGTTGAACAAAGCATTGAAAATACTTTTGATTAAAAAAAATTGAAATTCACAATCCCAAACAATTTTTATTACATATATATATATATATATCAATTTTACCATTCATAAGGCTAAAAATAAAATAGTCTCATTTCTCAGGCACTGCTGTGTCATCACAAAGTCCACAGCACATACCAATCTTGGATAAAAGCAGGAATCCGGAATAATCTTTTTGCCAATCGGACATTTGTATTTTGGTCCACCTCATATTTGAGAGTTACCATGGTTACTGTTAGACTTTCATGTTTGAATAAAATAAAATGTAAAGTCAACTTACGCTTTCTTGAGTATAGTGCACACTTTTTCCATTAAACACACCACAATGAGTTTTGATTTTTTTTTTCCCAACGCAAATTATTTAAAAACATTAACATGTTTGTAAACATTAATTTCTGCGAAATCATATGTGAAATGGCTTACCATTATTTACAGCAACCATGGTCACATTAAGGATATTGATGCCTTGAAATGAACTGTACTTGACACAGAATGGATACATATATCATAAATGCCCTGCTTTGACTCATCAAAAGTCATAATTGTTGTAGTTGACTATTGTTTGTCAGGATAACATGGTTTTACATTTCCACGGGAAGCCCAATCTCATTAAAATCAGATCTTAGTTCTCGCTATTGCTAAACAAAGATCTGATGACATCCCATTAGGGGTCACGTCAATGACCTTTCATGCGACCAATGAGAGAGTCGCTTACCAGATCATGAAAGTGACAGTCGGAATGTGATTTCTAATCATGCAATGTCGCAAAATTTAACACAGGGTATTCCGAACGATAGTTACGGGCTAAACAACTGAATCCATACAATCTAGACCATCTATTAGCCTTTCCAGAATGTTCATTTGTTCAGGTTTCAAATTTTTAATCGAGTATATTTGTCAAAATATGTTTCGAAGCCTAGTCGCCAATTTGAAATTAGTGCCGTAAAGCACGATAAAGCTGCCTTCTGATTGGCTAATGTCGACTTCATGTCAGTCATTCCATTGGTCAGTCAAAGTTCGCAAAAGGTTGGTCTGAGGTGACCCGTAATGGGATGTCCTCAGATCTTTGTTTAGCGGTAGTGAGAACTAAGATCTGATTTCAATGAGATTGCGGGAAGCCTTACAAATGTTTTTATTTGGAAAATAACCCAGACTGTCGTCATGTAGTTAGAATACTCCTGGCAATGGCATTGAACAACAATCAAAGAAACAGAACCCAACAGATGGGCCCAGATATGTCTGTGGAGACCTAATCTTGGCTGTATTTCAGTGTTATATATGAAGAGGAGATGATTCAGCCCCAGCAGCCTCCTCCTCAGTATCAGAACCTCATCATACAACACATGGACATTGCAGAGCCTCTGCTCACACTCAAGCGCCTCCTGGAAGTGCGGCTACAGTGCTCCCTTGCAGAGCACCAGTTCTATTTGCAAGACAGCATACAGGTAAGATCAGGCTTTTTCCCATCGTCATTACTTCCCAGTCTAGTAGTAATTAAAGGGTTCGAAATTCCTGGTATTCCTGGTATTAAAGTGCCAGTGGCCAGGCTGAAGGGCACCTTGTCATTGTTTGAATTATTTGAAGCCAGTGAGAAAAGTAGTCCAAAGCCTCAGTCCAAAAATATTTCTGTCCAGTAAGCTCATGCTATAGTCCATATAATAATTCATAGCACACAAATTGGCTCATGTTATAGTCCATATAATAATTCATAGCACACAAATTGGCTCATGTTATAGTCCATATAATAATTCATAGCACACAAATTGGCTTATGTTATAGTCCATATAATAATTCACAGCACACAAATCTACTAACAGTAATGACAAGAGACACATTCAGACAAGTACAGCGGTTTATTTAGACCTGTTCAGAGGCCTGGATTTAAGAAAAGAAGAGCGTGTGTGTGAGGGTTGTGATTATGATGGAACTCTGTGGTATTGTGTTGCCAGCTGGATGCCAACAAAAGCCTTGTAGATCAGTGTGTGCAGGGAGACGGCATGGTGCAGATCAACCTGGAAGTCAAGTCACAGCCAGGTGCGCTCACGGTCGCTGCAAGCTCCTACGACCACATGGTTCTCGACTGTACCGTATTCAACGTAATAAGCGGCCATGGCGATATTTGCTAATATATTTGCTAGTGCACGATCCCAGTTAGGACCCCTTCCGTTTGATCAATGTACACAAGACTTATTTATTCGTGTATAATGCGCACTCGTGTGTTATATGCACCCTTAATTATGGGCAATTAAATTCTGGAAAAATATATCTGTAGTATGTAAACATTTCAAGCTGTCAGTATAAACCACAAAATTTACAATTTCTCAACTCTGTTTTTTTTCTTCACCAAAATAATATTCTAATAAGAGCCCACTATTTCTAATTTTGAGAGGGCCTTGGATGCTTATTACGTCGAATACGGTAGTTCATAGTCTCTCATGCTTAGGGGGATGCTGGGTTAAACAGGTAACAGCAACCCTTGCACGAAGCCAGTAAATGAAACGGTTGATCATGCATATTTTGTGTCATAAATTCCTTGGGACGTTGCTCATAATGTCGATCACTGGTTTGTCTGATGCAGTCTCCATTTATTTAGAAGCTGCCATCATGTTGGTGGATTATTGCCGAGTGGACTAAAAATAGTTTAGAGAGGATATGGTGTAAATGCCCCACTGATTGAGATATTAACAGATTCAAAAGACAGAAACGTTTGTATTGTGATAGAAGTACAGTTTTAGAAATTAGCAATCCTATTGTCCTTGCCAAAATGTCCAAAAGTCAAGGTATCCTAGTTGAACTTTGGACTAGTAGAACTGTGCCTTTGTAAAGGGTTTGCTTTATGTTATAACCTCATCATTATAAGGACTAGTGGGCTAAAACTGTTAGTTTCTATCGCTGAAAGTATGTAAATACAGCGTTGGAAAATGGCACTAGTGCTGTAGTCCTTGCCAAACTGCCCAATAGTTAAGGTATCATAAGGACCAGTAGAAATTTGCCATCTTTAAGGGTTTTGCTATATGTTATCATTATAAGGACTAGTGGACTAAAAATGTAAGTTTCTACCGCTGAAATATGTCCTGTGATGTAGTGTAGTTGTCAAGACTACTGCCGTGTAGCAAGGCCGTGTTGATGTTGTGTATAACTATCTCCCTCAGCAGGTGTCAAGCCTAAAATTAACATCCTGGACATTCTGAAGACAGCAGACGAGGTGGAGACGCAGCCAGTAGAGCCAGGTAGGCAGCAGGTCATCATGTGTTTCGGGTGTCGGAAGAGAGTTGCAGCCTCAGAAGTCCTCAGTTTGGTGCTAGTCGTGCTTTAATAAGATTAAAATGTTTACTCTATTTTCATTTTCTGTCACTTAAAAGCTAAATTGAAGCATTGAACACTGGTTCAGAATTATAGCCCTCAAATGCTGCTATTCACTGAGGATCTTTGGATTTTTGCCCTCTTAGCACAATTTTGTTGTCTCTGGCTAGCAGACTAGCATGAATTTCGAAGGTTGGCCTGTAAGCATCTTCTCTGAAACCACTGGCTCAAACTGGAATTTCACATGCTTGTTCGCATCAATGATGATACCCGAATTTGTTCACGAGGTTTGAATCTGATTTTCAATATGGTGTGTGTGGTGTTGCTCATAATATCAACCACTGATTTACATAGTCGGAACATAAGTATTGACTGGCCGACATATGCAGAAATATTGCTGTGTCATGAACCATTCACTCACTCTTGAAAGTATGTGCCTGTATCAGTAACTGGCCCTGATCCTTTTGTAGAGTTTCCAATTACCTAGTAGTCACAGACTTGTCAAAAGCAAATAGCTGTGAAAGACGATAAAGATGAACCCATTGATATTGCACACAGAGATTTATCTAGGATTCCAAACTTGGCAGGCAAATTGGGGGGAAAATGTTGAAATTTGTAAATTTCTCATTTTCTTATTGCAGATACTGCATTGTTACATTGCATTCAGTGTAATGATGTGAAATTGAGACTGTTCCTCTTAGTTTGCAAGTGTAATCAGTGGAATACAGGTCACCAAGCCACCACAAACAATATTTACATGAAAAAGGAACTTATTAATTCCCAATTTGACATTTGCTTGATTGTGTCTGAATATCGACTTCTGAGCTGGTCTAGATAACTCCCTGGCGTTATTGATAATCCTGTAAACAGTACATAGATATGACATATACTTTCACATGTTCCAAGTGGATGACTCGCAATCAGAGTTTTGCTTTCAGTTTCCTTATGTTAAGTTTCTATCCTCAGTCCCGGCAGCAACTCAGCAGATTCAACAGGCTAACACAAAGGTAGTTATCCCGCTACCAGAGGAGTCGGAGAATGTCACACGGTGGATCGTGGACCAGAACTTCCGCCGGGAACAGGAGAGGCTGAAGATACCCTTTGGTGAGTAGCTGGTGCATCAGATTTTTGTGGAGAGGTGGGGATAGCACAGTGGTGAAGGTCTTCCCCGTCTTGCCAAAGGCCCAGGTTCGATTTTCTACATGGGTAGAATGTGTGAAGCACATTTCTGGTGTACCTCAGTCATATTGCTGGGTTATGGCTAAATGTAACCGTAGTCACTCAGATTATTGTGGGCAACAGTCACACAGTGGGTGATGACTTTGTAGTAGAGTTACTGAAGTAATGTGTGGGTTCTGCTGATACATGCAGAGCTACAGATAAGCCGCATATTTGCGTAAAATACCCTCTAAAACATTCAAAACCCAATTACTTTCTATTAACTTGCATACAGAAAAGCATGCGTTATCCAATGAAAAATGTAAAAACTGTAAATTGGCAAGCTAACTACATAGTGTTTATTCCTAATACAGGATATTTTCCATCCCCAAACACACAAGCGTGATAACCTCTTTGTCATATAATGTCATTCTTTAATTTTGTGCTTGAAAATTGCTTTCCCTCTCTCACAAACATTACTGAAATATTGCGTGTTTTCCTGGAATGCGCACATTAATATTTATTACGTCACAGGGTAGGTATTGTGTCGGTCAGACAGTGACAGTAGCCAATAAAGTTCCAACTGAAATCTGTTTCTTATACAGTGGCGAAGCAACATATACGCAAAACAACAATTGTTTTTACTTGCCTTTCGCGGCAATCCATCGGTCTGTCTGCTAGAGTAACTGCCCTTTCTCAAAGGGTTACTCTAACCCTAGTCTATGAGACATCACGGCCACGTTCTGAAGTTGTTGACAGTCGGCCTGTCCTTTCATAACGTTAAGAAGTGCAGTCAGTTGTACACACAACGTCAAAACAAAACAAGGTAACAATTCAAACATATTTCGGCCAAATCCAACTATTTTAATTTGTGGAGAAGGTTTCAAGCCGCAGAGGTCTACAAGCACAGATATGGCTATTGATTCCGCTTGGCTAGGCCTCGTGTCCTCGCAAAATGATATCGAAATATATGTCTCCAAAGTTGCCAAAACTTATAGAACGCCTTAGCTACGTCACAGTACGACACCGATTTTCAGTATATTAGACTGTTCTTTTGATAATTATAGCAATTATCCCTGTAGTTTATCCAGATTCCTGATGGTCATCGTCTAGGATCGCATTGCTTTAGACTTACTCAGCTGCAAGATTGCTGATGCCTCATTCGGCAATAATCACTCACTAGTGATGAAACTGATCTACTGTTCCGAGAAGTGTCAATCTCAACTCACTGTTGTACAGACCCAGTCCAGTGGAGCGAGGTGCATGTTCGCCACTGGATACAGTGGGCAGTGAAGGAGTTCGCGCTGCAGGCTGTGGACATCGACAGCTTCCGGTTGGACGGCAAGCAGCTGACCGAGCTCACACACCCAGAGTTCATCAACTTCATCCCTCATGACCCGGGCGACATTTTCTGGACCCATCTTGAGCTGCTCCGAAAGTGTAAATTTGTTGGTAAGTAAGACCATTACGGCTCTTGTCTACTGGGCATAATGTCCCCATGGGCTGCAGACAGCCTCATGTGTTTTCTCAAATTTGAGTTCGGCTGTCTCTGCCATTGCTTTTTTCATCCACTCAAACAATGATGCAGTTTATGTTAGTAGATTATATTGGTATATCCTTGTTTATCCAATAAACTATCAGCTTTATTTGCAGAAATTATTAAACTTTATTCAAGGAAAAGAGATACAAATCATGTTTATGTATGTAAATAGTTATTGGAAACGTTATGTAGGAGGAAATGCAAAGTTTAATTGTCAAATGCTGGGCTGGCTATCGGACGCCGGTTGACATCGCCAGTGAAAAAAAATGTGAGATCTTCGACTCCGTGTATAAGACGACCCCCCTTCTTAACCCCCTCATTTTAGGTACGAAAAACTCGCCTTATACACAGCGATATACAATAAAATAAAATACTAATTACATTAATATTTATGTATTTTGTTTCATTGTTGACTTTAGGAGGAATAATTTGCGAGTACAATTAGTAGCAGACATGTTTATTTTTGTGTCTAAATATGTGTAGCAATAGAATTTAGTCACCACAAGATATTTTTCAAGGTAGTCATTTGGCTACCTCTGAATTTTAGAAAGTAGACAAATTGAAAATTAGGTCGCATTGGCGACCATTTTAGTCGCAACTTTGAGGCCTGTAAGTCGACGCCTGTTGAATATGTTGTTGTTGTGTTTCAGCCGTGATGCAGCAGCCGACACCTCACGCCATCACAACCATCACAGTTTCCACGTCCGACACAGAAAGTAGGTTGTGGCGAATACATTGTGCAGTTTGGTCTAATTTTAAGACTTCTATGAAGATCTGAGATAAAAGTGGCCTTCAACAACCATGCAACCGAACAAGACTGGTTATCAGGTTGTCAGGCTCACTGACTTGGTTTATACATGTCATCGGGGCGGTCGGGTAGCCTAGTGGTTAAAGCGTTCGCTCGTCACGCCGAAGACCCGGGTACAATGTGTGAAGCCCATTTCTGGTGTCCCCCGTCGTGATATTGCTGGAATATTGCTAAAAGCGGCGTAAAACCATACTCACTCACTCACTATACATGTCATCGTATCCAAATTGTGTCTGGATTTTCTGATCCAGGCTTGACGATTGACCATGTTTGCAGAACACCGTCATAGAGCTGGAATATTGAGGAGGGTGGTGTTAAACCAAAAGAAACATAATGCTATTTAAGTACACAGAATCAGACACTGTTGACAAATGAAGTGTGAAGTGTTCTCACTGATAATGGAACTATTGGTACATTGGTGGATGTCGTGTTGAGGATGCATTCATTAATATTCCACCCGTGAAGATCCGGAGAGAATAGGTCTTCAGCAACCGATGCTTGCCGTAAAAGGCGACTGTGCTTGTCGTAAGCGGCGACTAATGGGATCGGGTGGTCAGACTCACTGACTTTGTTGATGCATGTCATCGTATCCCAGTTGCGTGGATGGATGTTCATGATATCTGGACATTAATCATTGGATTGTCTGGTCTCGATTATTTACAGACCGCCATCATATAGCTGGAATATTGCTGATTGCGGCATTAAACAACAAAGCAACCAAACCAAACCCTTCAATGCACATGAGCATTCACAAATGATAAGGCTGACCTCAGGTTAACTGTGTGGATGTTGTTTTTGCAGATCGTGTGAGATCATTATCCAAATCTTCCCGTCCAAGGTCTCCAAGAATCACAGGAGAAGAACGTTTATCTCCAGGAAACAGAACTGGTGGGTGCTTTAGTGTTCATTCTAGAGCTAGGCATTGCCACATCTTTTTTCAATAATGATGTAAGAATTATCACCTACATGTGCCAGTTGGCCACCGGGTTTCCAATACGAAAAAAATCTCATATCATCTACATGAGCATGATGAGACCTGTGTAGATCAGGGTTAGAATAGGTCTACAACAACCCATGCATGCCGTAAGAGGCGACTGTGCTTGTCGTAAGATCAGTTGTCAGGCTTCAGTGACTTGGTTGGGTTGATGCATGTCATCGTATCCCAATTGGGTGGATCAATGCTCATGATATGAATCACTGGATTGTCTTGTCCAGTCTTAAATACTTACAGACAGCTGTAGGGGGCACGGGTGGCCCAGTCGTCTAAGGCGCCGTGATTCGCTGTGCAGAGTTGCGTCCCATGGGCATGCCAGAAACCTATGATGGTTAGTTCGAATCACGGTTCGCCCCGGTCATGTTTAAAGGTTTGTCAGCACCATGCTCTCAGGTTTCACCGAAGTGGTAAACGTCTGAGACATGCATGACTTCGGACTTTTCTCCCGCATTAAGCTGACATGCTGTGATATAACTGGAATTATGTTAAAAGCGGTGTTAAACCCAACTCACTCACTACAGATCTCCGTCATATAGCTGGAATATTGCTGAGTGTGGCGTTAAACAACAAACCACCCAACTGTCCAACATATTCCATAGTTTACGAGCCTTCTGTTGGTTTCTTTGGTAGGCGTGAAGGTGGAGTTCATTAGCAAACTCGGTTCAGTGTTTTCAAGGGAATGGTTGGAATTCCTGGTAAACAATGTCGGAGCACCAATTGACATAATAATGAGGCTGACATTTCTAAAGGCAGTCCACTTGGTCAAATAAAGTCAAATGTTTTGCGATTGATCAATGGCTACTGCAGCAACTCACGGCCTCAACGAACTCAGTAATTTTTTGCCAATTTTGGCTACATGCCTATTGTGTGGAGGCTTGTTGGTGTTGTCATGACAATTAGAATTGTCTGTCTTAAGCATGTAACATAGATAATGCATCTTGGTGCAGAGTGGATGTTCAATACACAGGGATGTGAAATCTCCGCGGAAATGCGGAAAATCGCGTTTTATAAAACAGTAGTCCTCGGGAAAAATCATCTTCCGTGTAAAAATATAATCAAAGATACAATACAATTGCAGTGCTGCCAACCACGACGCCATGCTATTGACCAGTTGTTAATCAAAAATAGTCCCATCCGCACAGATTGTTATAAAACACTGTTTAATGAAGGTGTATTGTTATTCAACGGGGATCTCTTCGCGAATGAGTAATAAATGATAGTACACCTCAATGTTGTGAAGTATCTCAATCTAAGGTCACACTGTTATTATGGCTTACAGATATTTTTGACAGACAATTACTGAAATAGTATTATGAAGCTATTTGCATGTCTCAATATTATTCCAAATTGCATTATTTTTGCCATTTGCAATTTGATCAATTGGTTTACTTCAGTTGGAAAAAATAAATGCTTATTCTGTGTGAACTACTTTGATTTAATATTTTGCTGATTCTGGCTCTGGTTGATTGAATCTGAAAACGAAATCATGAAAAAAGGTGTGGTCTAATTGTAATTTATGAGCAAATTCAACATAGCAAATCTGAAGCACTATGATATCAAGATTTTGAAAGAATAAGGGAAGACAAGAAGAAATGTCAGAAAAGACCACTTTGAAACTGACTTCCTATGAACAAAGTGAGACAGTCTGAAGCACTATGGTATTTTTTGAAAGAATCTGTGAAGACAAGAAGATGTTTTAGAAAGAACAGGTTTGAGACTGACTTGATGTGTGTTTCAGGGAACAACGGACAGATCCAGTTGTGGCAGTTCCTCCTGGAGCTACTGACGGACAAGGACTGCCGGGAGATCATCCAGTGGGTTGGGGACGAGGGGGAGTTCAAGCTCAACAACCCCGAGATGGTGGCCCAGCTGTGGGGACAGAGGAAGAACAAGCCCACCATGAACTACGAGAAGCTCAGCCGTGCCTTACGTTACTACTACGATGGAGATATGATTGCTAAGGTGAGTGAAAACCAAACAGCGTTACTCGTACCCCTTGTAGAGATTACAGGTTGGAATAGATCCCCCAGAAACCTCATCTTCCCGAGGCAAGAGAGTTAACTGACTTTTAAAGTCCAGTTTCCACCCTTGCCGAACTAGGCCGGAATTCCTGGGCTCGATCGTAGCGCCACCACTGGCTTACGAGTTATGTCCCTTCTATGCCTCTCCCATAGACCAATCAGATTCCACCTTTCGCATCACTTGCATTTGCTTCAAACAAAACAGCGGCGCCCAGTCACGACAATCTGATCGATAATCAAGATCTGTATATTGTGATAAAACGAGTCTTACATCATGAAATGCATTAAATCATTTGAGCACTTGGATGAAAAACATAAAAAGATTTAGAAAATATCTGTTGACAATGAGTTAACAGTGCACATGCTTTGCAAATCCTGCAATCGACCAAAATCTGCTTGACAGTTTACGAACCGGATTTCGATTTCGGAACACGATTTTGATTGGACTATGCATAGACTTGTTAGTCCGGCCAAAATGTAACTCCATAATACCAGCCTAGTTTGGCATGGGTGGAAACTGGACTTTTATAGTCAGACTCATTAAGAGGAAACAATCCTTCCCAGACTCATTGGATGGTTGCTTACAATAGCAATCACTGGATTATCTGGTCCAGACCTTTTGACAGGCAGATGGAATATTGTTAAGGGCGATGTTACACAACAAAGAAAGATATGTTATGCAATAGATTTCCTCAAACATATTTGTTGCTAAGGGTGCGCAGTATTAACGGTATATTGGTAAATTGAGGTTCATTCTTTCCACGATACTTACCACAATATGATTTTTAATGCTTGGTATTTTGGATGATTTCAAATAGCGACTTTTATCATGTGTTTAATGTGATACACTGTAAGTGTAATACTTGCCAAATACATGTACCTTCGAAATGTTCCGTAATTCCAAAATGTTGGTTTCGCATTCTGGAGTTTGTCTGTGGCAGTGGTGTAACATCAAGCCGTCACTGTCCCAGAGCTTTCATCCTTGCGTATGTATTAAATGAGTAAACATTATTGTTGTACCGGCATCTTGTTTTATTCAATTTATAAACTTCAATTCATACATTGATGTTTCAAATTGCTTCTTAGTTCAAAAATTTAGAATTATACAATACAACGTGATACGGATCATAATATGGTCTTGTGCATTGTAAAATATTGTGATACACTTTAAACATCCCTATTTGTTGCACACAAAGAGGGCGGTGGGGTAGACTAGTGGTTGAAGAGTTCACTCGTCACTCTGAAGACCTGAGTTGGATTCCCCACTTGGGTACAATGTGAGAAGCCCATTTCTGGTATTGCCCGCCGTGATATTGCTAGAATATTGCTAAAACAAAAGCGGCATAATAGCCAACTCACTCGCACTTACATATCAGAGTTGCGTCCCTTGGGCACCCCAGAAACCTATGATTGTGGGTTCGAATCCCGGTTCGCCCCGATTATGTTTCTAGGTTTGTCAGCACCATACCCATGTTCGTGGGTTTCACCGAAGTGGTAAACGTCTGAGACCTGCATCACTTCGGGCTTTCCTCCCACATTAAGCTGACACGCCGCGATATAACTGTAATACTGTTAAAAGCAGCGTTAAACCCAACTCACTCACTCACTTACATATAAAGAATGACCTTGGTGTATTGGAGAAGTGAATAACATGTGTTTCTGTATGTTTGCCAGGTGCATGGGAAGAGGTTTGTGTACAAGTTTGTATGTGACCTGAAGATGTTGCTAGGCTACAATGCAGGGGAGCTGAACCGACTGGTCGGGGAGTCGGCCGAGAAGAAGCTACAACGAGTGCGGGAGAACCTACGCCCCCTGGGTGTCAAACGTGTGGATCAAAAGACACAGACCATGTGCTAGACTGTGACAAGCCTTACCTGTGTAAACCAGTAGCATAGTGTGCTGTCCAGTGGCACCAGAACTACTCTCGTTCACACAGAACGTGTGGACACGAAAACAATGACCAACCGGTGCCATGACTGGGCGCCCCGATTTACTTGATGACCAGTGGGCAGCTACAGTGCTTTGTACAGATAATCTGAATTCCATTGTGAGATCTCAGCTGGGCGGTCAGCTATGTGCTGCCAATCTGTCCTGGGCTCTGTGTGTGTTTGTGTGAGAGTGTACGAGAAGAATTAGTTAACACCTGAAGCTTCTATCATTTCAGTTAACTTATACGACATGCTGTTAGGGGAGCATGATTTAAGGTAAAAGGATAAGCCAATATTTGGTACCTAAAGATAGGATGATGAAGAAAACATGTTTTGTTCCCCTTAAATTTGTAGTAGTTCCTTGACAACAATATTTTTTATTATAGTTTATGGAATTTGAGGGTTTGAAGTTACAATTAGGTAAGGTTTTATCAATTCAATTAATTCAAACATTTTGGCAACTTATTGCCAAGACTTGCTGGAGAACTCCCTGACAAAGCCTCATTTAGATCCATGACTTGGTTGATTGATCCAAATGAAACCGTGATGGTTATGTTCGTAACATGTCTGATGCATTGATGCATCCTATGTTTCATCCCCTGTCGGGAAAGTGGCTTATGAAGGACGGTACAGCTGTTGTTGCTGTATCCACAATACATTTTAGCATATCTTGAGTCAATTTTGATAAAATATTTGTGTACGAAATATTGCTTTGAAAAAGTGTGAACAACGCAAGTATGATCACTCCAACTGACGGCAGTTTTAATTTACTTCCTTGTTCTGTTTTTATTCTTGCTTTAAGACACTGTTTCTGATTGGTTGATCAGACTACCATGTAGCCAATTGAAAAAGGTATTGTAAGAAGTCATGGCAGGTCACAGCAGGTCACAGCAACTGCTCAGTTTATTATTCAGGACAAGTAGACTTCATCTCCAGACATGTGAATATTTACTGTGTGCTTGCCAGGGAAGAGTTCACAATTTCTGTATTTCCACAGCCTGAAGAACCCCCTTTATCATTCATTAAACAGCAACAGCAACCCTCAGTAAGTCATCAAGGTAGCGGAGAACCCAATCTCATGATATGCATTGTTTTCATCCTTTATATTCTGTTGTTGCTTCCATTATCATGTCCCTCATGTTTTGAACATTTGTAAATATTATTTAAACATTTCCTGACTCAGTTCCTTATCAGTGCTAAGAAACCTGTTTTACTGTATGAAATACCTACTTAATTCTGATAAGGAACCCTGTTTCTACACTGCTTTGCATGGGATGAATGATTTCATATGGGGTGGAATTTACCATCGTGCTGCATGCATCTAATGAGGTGGGGTTAGTTTAGTTTATTAAATTAATATTTTTACTTAACACATTATGCAGAAACAATGTTAAACGCAATCATCATTATCATATCATCGAAGCCCATTTCAGCATTTAAGAAAACAAATTTGGACACATATTTGCTGAAATTTCATTCTGCATATATGACATATGGGATTACTAGAGGAACCAGTTTTCCTCAAGTCATTGTTTGAGACCAAATATTTTATATAGTGGTGCACAGACATAAAGTACGAACAGGATGGGTACTTTAGAGGCATTGTATTTGTGCTTTGTCGATCCTTGGAAAAATATTAAAAAAGTAAGTCTTGGGTAAAATACAGTGTTCTACTAATAGGTTATTTATTGGTGTAGGATTTCATTTGAAAGACTTTTTCAATTTCATGTCACTTAGAAATGTTTATGACAACAGCAAAGAAAATGTTTTTGCTGCCCTAGCTTGCATGGTGTGGGGATCTGCCGTCATGGGTGAAGGTGTTCACTTCCTGTAGACAAGACACCACCTATTTTACAAGACAATGCTGTCAAGAGGCATTTAGGTTATTACTTATTCTAGTCAAAAACATTTTCATGTTTCCAATGATACATTGACGACGCATCATTTACTTGAGAACCTGAAATATTTAACAAAAACTAAAATTTCTTCGAAATCGAAAATAAATTGATTATTTTTCTACCTTTTAAAGTTTTGATCAATAACTGTTGAAAAGACACCTGAAATATTATGTGGCCAGGCACACCAGTGCTGGAAAGAAAAAGAACAGGATACATTTGAGACAGATCCAGGGTATTTGCCATTTTCTTCCCTCAGCCTAGCTAGCAACTACTGTGCTAAGGGTAATTAAGTGTTTCACTACTCGTTCAAATACTCTTGATGAAAGCATGAAGCAAAGTTACTAAATCAGCAATTGTAATACTTTTCGTGAAAGCACTTTTAGCCAAATTCTGACAAGATGGCAAATGTTTAATGATAATTGATAGAGACTGTTTAAGACGGGAGTACCTTTTTTTTTTCTTTTGTATATTAATCCAAATATGGTTGCATTTATTGTGATACCTACGATGTATTTGCAAGATCAAGAAAAGTAAATCAAGACTTTTATCCTGAGTATTTTCTTGTTAGCTGAAGCAACATGTCAAAAATAATTTCATTGTCTGTTGTTTGCCAGAATTTGGAAAACATTTGGACTGATTGAGCAAGTCAGAATTGGCTGTTGTTTAGTATAGTGACTAAGGGGCCTGCCTTCTTTTGTATTGACCAAGAGTATTCTCAATGAACATTGCAGAAGATGTAGTTTACAGTTATTTCCTTCATAACCATTTCACCCCGTGTGCAACATGTGTTAATACTCGTGTACATATTATTCAACATCAGACTATGCCTCAACTTTTTGGGAACTGGTCATTTATTTTGGGGAGTTGCCAAAACTTATATATTGAGGGGGGTTAAGAAATGACAGTCCTAAAATTGGAGCCTTGCAAACTTGTTCAAAATTATAGCCCTGAAATGCTACTAGTCATTGAGGACTACCCTCACTGAATGTGTTCACTTGTCCTCAGACTTGTGAAGATCCAGGGTAGAATAGGTCTTCAGCAACCCATACTTGCTGTAAAAGGCGACTATGCTTGTCGTGACAGGCGACTGACGGGATCAGGTGGTCAGGCTCGCTGACTTGGTTGATACATGTCATCGATCCCAATTGCGTGGATGGATGCTCATGATGTCAATCACTGGATTGTCTGGTCCAGACTCTATTATTTTACAGACCGCCGTCATATAGCTGGAATATTGCCGAGTGCAGCGTTAAACAACAAACAAACAAACAAACGTGTCCTCATCACAAGGTGGTAGTGTCGGGTTAGCAAACTGGGCTGAGGCTCCAGTTTTGAAGCATTAAGAGGATGGGATAACTGCAGTCTGCCAAGCCATTTTGAGATGACTGATCCTATGTGTCCATTGGCATCATTTTCAATAGATTTTGGTCTTGACAAACCGTCATTGGCTAAGCTTTCTATCACAGAAATAATCTTTCTGGACTCGAGTTTGTGGCTCAAGTAACAGGCTGTACCTGACACTCATGCTTCTCATATATCCGGAGTGTAATATTTTATTGGTGCAGTTTGATAAGCCATTGGACAAACCCAACACTTGCCAACACCATTGGCAACAGATTCAGAAAGTCTTTTTCAGTACTGTCCGACCTAATCCATTCCAATTTTTCTAAGGTTGATGTTTTTGTGACAAATCAGAGCTCCAGATAAGCTTTTGGTGTTGTGGGTATTTCACCCATGCATTTTTAAATCATTGGGTATCAGTAATTCTATCTGGGTATTCAAGTTTCTGTTACCCACTAGTTTTACACATGTGGGTATTTAAGTTAAATATTTAAAAACTATTCATCTAGTCTCTGCAAACTGGTGTCGTGTGGGTTCGAGAGCTTTATTATTATAGGAATAAAAAATACCACAATACTTCCACACGAAAGTGGGATGGCAAATGATCATGATGTTACTGTCATCGAGTTTGGCAAGGTTGACGGAATGCCCATTTATAATTTCAAAATAAGTTGCTGATTTGCTAATCGAATACGCAGGGTTACTTCACAATATTTTGATGATACACACAAGTTTTATTTTGTAGCGTATCTGTAATGTTCGTTGCGTATTTGATACGCTTGGATTTTATTTTACTGCATTTCTGATGCGTAATTTACGCAGATGCGCAGCTTATCTGGAGCTCTGTCGGATATGAGGATGATTTTTTCAAGTGAAGAGTGCATTTGTCTCCAATATATAATGTGATTGACACTGTTACTGTAAGTATTTCCAAGTGTTATGATTATATTTGTGTTACACTACTTGTTCCTGTAGACGAAGGGGCATGGGTTGCCATAGTGCATCACTTCGGAACTTCCACTGTCAATACCAGATGAAACTGAACATACAGTTCAAAGTGGTATAAAACCACACTCATTCCTATGGAATGGCACAGTGGTCTGAGATGCCACAATTGGCTGTGCAGAGTTGTGTCCCTTGATTGTGTCAGGATCTGATAACAGATATGCCCCTTTACTTTTGTGATCGTTTGTCATCACCATACAGCTGTTTGTGGGATTCTCTAAAGTGGTAAACATCTAGCCTTTCCTCCCACTTTAAGCTGACACATTATTGAAATACTGTTCAAAGTGGTGTTTTGGCACACTCTAGATTGAGTAATTGATAGTGAAATCACATTTTTCACAATGTTATACTCATGTGTACTTACAAATACTTGTTTCTTGAAAAGAAAGAAAAAAACGATCTCTTTTGAGATGTAAACTTACGCCTTCACTTCTATAAACAGGGATGAGAATTTTCCATGGATCAGCGGAATTCCGCCAATTCTGTGATACATGCCATAGCAATATACACATAAATCATACAGTCCATTAGACACCTTTCTAACTTTCAAAGTTTAAAAAAACCAAAACATAAAATTCTCAGACCTGTAATTTAAAAGTGTAAAACAATAACATTACAAATGCAGACCAGCTTCCACTGTACATTACAGTGTTTTATCAACCCTTTTGGGTCCTATAGGCATAAGAGATAGTGAATCAACGCCAGTGTTATCAACTGCATGTCACATTAAACTCCAAAGATAACAAATGTTGGAATGATTGAAACTTATTCAATTGATGCATGAACATAGTGTTTATCTGACATTTCTGTTGTAAGAAACAATAAGTTTCAACTCCTACATGGAAATCCAAATTTATGACAAACATAAGGCCACACATACTTTGTTGGGTTTGAATTGGTCTTAGGCAACCCAAGCTTGTCATAAGAGGCGACTATGTCAGTCACTGGATTGGCTGGAACAGACTTGATGATTTATAGACTGCCCTTCTAGAGCTTGAATATTACTGAGTGCAGAGTTAAACAACAAACAAACAAACAAATGCCTGACAAGGCTCAAGATGGATCCTAAGTTTAACAGAAATGATTATTGTAGATTTAAATGCATGCTGTTTTTTTTTTCTGTAAAAGTTGTATAAATCAAAGCACCAAACTGCAACTGTTCAGTTTGAATCAACTTTCATTTTTCATCTACTCCAATATATAAATGTTAGTGTGGAAACTGCATTACATGTATTATGAAGTTAATTATTTAACTTACAGTAGATATTACAATCTTGTACATACTGATCATATCAAGTATAACTTGCAAGAATTTCCACTATGAAGAACATAGTCACTGTTATTTCTATGCACATTATTGTTCTTTTGTATATAGTGATGGTAGATGTTCCTGTACATAATGATCATGTATTATGTAATTTGTCCATGTGTGTCAGCTGTGAAGTAAAAGACAATTGGTTCTCAAACTCTGGCTGCAGTGTTCTAGCAACTCAGGATAGGATTGTTTTTTTTTTACTGTAACACTAAATTCTTACATCTAAACTGCTTTTTAAACTGACTTTGTCATATATATTTCCAGCCTTGATTAGAGAACTGATTGTATTTTATTTCTCAAGTCTTACCTTAGCTTCATATAAGAAAAGCATTTGTATATTAGGTACCATCAAATATTCCCAATAAATCATCATTCATTCAAATAAATTTGATCATTTTGGTTTTGTATCACAAAGTTCAGTGATGTTTCTGCAACGACTGAAAACGACCGCCTCCGTGGTCTAGTGGTAGAGCGTCCGCCCGGAGAGCGGAAGGTCCGGGGTTCGATCCCCGGCCGCGTCAT
This sequence comes from Haliotis cracherodii, assembly GCF_022045235.1. Taxonomy (NCBI): domain Eukaryota; kingdom Metazoa; phylum Mollusca; class Gastropoda; order Lepetellida; family Haliotidae; genus Haliotis; species Haliotis cracherodii. Next base: position 36,171,810 of record NW_027266267.1, read on the forward strand.
ACCAAAAGACGTTAATAGATGGTACATGTTGTTACCCTGTCTGGCGCTCGACATTAAGGCGCTAAAACAAGGACTTGTCGGCTCGGAGTCAGTATACTGTGTCTGAGTGGGGTATTCATGTTAAACTGCGGCATGGTATCTCAATGAGCTAGCACTATACATCGGCATCAGTCCGGACTAGTACAAGCAGCCACACAAACACACACACGTACATGCACGTCGCTATATAAGTGCAATAATCTTGGACGCGACGTTAAACCCAATTTCACCTCAACTCATCTCACTGAAAACATTACAACCCGCCACAGCCTCCAACACTGTTTCCGGATTCAAGAACGGAGCACATGCCTCTCTCAAGTTAATCGACAGTGAAACATTGTGAACATTCGTGTGAAAACAGACTTTTGTGAGTGAGTTGGATTTTACGCCGCTTCTAGCAACATTCCAGCAATATCAGGGAGGGGGACACCAGAAATGGACTTCACACATTTTACCCATGTCGGGAATTGAACCCGGGCCTTCGGCGTGACGACTGAACGCTTTAACCACTAGGCTAGCCCATCGCCATAACAGACTTGTGTAAAAGGGCCTGTTAATTATGAATTCACTGATGACACATCTTCTACCCCTTTGTTATGGTTCATGTGATTGTGAATTAAATTCTGTGATTTTCAATGAATATGTTCATTATTAATTAATCTTGTGTGGTAATCTGTTGTGAGATTTTGTATCGAGATACGGTATTTTATCAGCTTCGGCTGATAACTCCAGATATTTCTTAAATTTCAACCGTGTTGTGAGATGACACGTAGACGTCGTGCACGCAAATGCCACCTGTGCAGACGATTTCGCACCGTCGGGGCATGTACTCTTACACCCACTGCCTGTTACAACCGGTCCCTTATCTAAGTGGAGTGAGAGAGTGAGTATGGTTTTACGCCGCTTTTAGCAATATTCCAGCAATATCACGGCGGGGGACACCAGAAATGGGCTTCACACATTGTACCCATGTCGGGAATCGAACCCGGGTCTTCGGCGTGACAAGCGAACGCTTTAACCACTAGGCTACCCGACCGCCCCTTATCTAAGTGGAAGTTCGCAGCCGATTTCTTAGTGCCATCGTTCTGACTACTCTGTCCTGGGCTGGAGTTGTTGGTCTTTGGCGTCCAGAGCGGCGTCGATCTTCAACGTGATGTGTTTGTTGGTATCGGACCCCCTGTCTGCTGATGACAGCCTGAGAAACATGCAGCGTTTGGGCAGCAATATTCTGACGTGTGCCCACCCGCAACATGCCTATGTCACGTAAACGTTCAAACGTCGCATCATCAATGCTGTTGCTTCCTTAATGATTACATGTGTTTAATAAAGTGCCTTGGAGTGTTTGATTCCAAGAAAACAATATGCGTCTGCTCACAACCGAGACTGAGGGACGACGGTAAATCTGGCATACCACCCCTTGCACGTGCTGTCAGAGGTCACGTGCTTCGTGACTCTCACAGTTCTGTGTTTGGGAGCTTGATTTCTTCGGAAATCTTGCCATATGAATTACTTCCTTTCATTGACAGATATTGGTGTATTTTCCTGTAGTTTCACCTCAAAACAAAACATACCCTACTTTGTTTGCATTGTATATTTAATCAACAAATAGAATACCTCAAATTTTAAAATACAGTTGATGTATCTCCTAGTTGATTCACGTGCACATCTGACAGGTAATAGGGCGTCCTATCTCCAATGTTTTCCCAGAGGAGAGACGGTGGTCGGAAAAGGGAAAATATTAGTGAAAAAATACCTTATTGCAGAATTATTATATTCAATATGGTCAAAATGTACAACGTGATGCCAAAACATTGACAATATAAACATGTCTGGTCGACAACTGAGGGCAAGTTGAGCCAATATTTAAGCACATTGTTGAAAAGGAACTGTAGAAGAAAGCATATGTAGATAATAAAAAAACATCGCCATAGAGTCACATTGTAATAAAAAAACATCCTTACCACTGATCATTTCAAGTCGTAAAACATAAAACACAGGTTCCAAATCATTCCAAAAATCACTTTAATTTTAAAACAAATATGCGTCCTGTGAAAGCAGTCTCTTATTTACAGACCGCCATCGTAAAGGTTGAATATTGCTGAGAACGGCATTAATCAACAAACGTATTCTTTTCAAAATGCAGTTTGGCACGTGTCTTGGTAGTACAGTAAACTACTGTTATAACGAACACGCTTATACCGAACTGACGGATATAACGAACTTACTTTTTTGTTCCGACTATTTGCTGTAGTTCTGCTGTATATATGCTTATAACGAACTACGGTTATGACGAACTAAAAATAGTAGTCCCGTTGATTTAGTTATAACCGTAGTTTCTATAAACTTGATATATGTTCCCCTTTTTGCGACATCATAAATTCTGACCTTGATTTGAGCTTTGCGCTTCGACCGAGTTTCTTGTGGCCATTACTCATCCCATTTCCTTCACAATGTAAGTGCACTCATAGTTGGGCTCAACATGCATGTTCGGTTTGTCATTACAGTAAACTACGGTTATAACGAACTCAAAGGGACCACTAATTTTAGTTCGTTATAACCGTAGTTCGTTATAAGCATATATGCAACAAATGGCAGGGACTAAAAAATAAGTTCGTTATATCCGTCAGTTCGTAGTAAGCGTGTTCGTTATAAACGTAGTTTACTGTATATTATTAGAATGTGACCTCTATAAGACCTTTGCTACTAATTTCTCTCAAAATGCTTTTCTTTGCACTGTCTTTGCATATAATCTCCCCAACCGCTGGGTCAAAGGAACTGACAGTTCAGTAGGATCCAATCCAATTTTTCAGGACGACTGCCACGGTAGTCATATTGAAAAAGCTGTCTGTGGCCATTACTTAGCCATTTTCACTGCAAATGCAATGAAATGTGATACATGAGTACAGACGTTCCAAAGATATTGATGATTTAACATTGATGTGTCCTTTCTGCAAGACCCGTGAAGATTCCGGGGTAGAATAGGTCATCAGCAACCCATGCTTGCCGTAAAAGGTGACTATGCTTGTCGTAAGAGGCGACTAACGGGATCGGGTGGTCAGGCTCGCTGACTTGGTTGATGCATGTCATCGATCCCAATTTTGTGGATCGATGCTCATGATGTCAATCACTGGATTGTCTGGTTCAGGCTCGATTATTTACAGACCGCCGTCACATAGCTGGAATATTGCTGAGTGCGGCGTTAAACAAACAAACAAACAAACAAACAAATAGTATAAGTTCAATGTTTACTCATTTTAGAAATTTCATTTTGGATTTAAAAAGTTCAAAACGAGTTTCTCGTACCGTGGACTCCAAAATCGGCAGACATTAATGATTAAGTGACTCTTTTGTTTCATGTTTACACAAACAGGTTTTATCATATTCCAGAAATACAATCACATGACACGGTACCATTAAAATGAAATGAATAAATAATTTGTAATGGATGTTGGTCTTATAAGCATCGTCTGTTGACATGTTAACCTTTCGTGGACTGTGGATTCCGCTTTTATTTAATTCGTAGATAGGCCACTTTACTTCATATGTTCATAAATATCACATTAGAATGTATATTTCCAAATGGAAACGCCATGGTTAATTAAAAAATCGGTTCATACACAAAGAAACGTGAAATCAAATGAGAAATTAACAAACTATATTGAAAGTTTACAATCCCAAATTCAATACAATTGATCAAATAGGTGAGATGAAGTGAGATGAGGTGAGGTGAGGTGAAATGGGGTTTAGTGTTGCCTTAAGGATTGTTGCATTTATATAGCGACACGCATGCATGTGTGTGTGTGTGTGTGGCTGCTTGTACTGGTTCGGACTATTGACGATTAATAGTGCTAGCTTACTGGGATACCACGTCGCAGTTTAAAATGAATACCCCACTTAGACAGTATACTGACTCCGAGCCGACCAGACTTTCTTTTGGCCCCTTAATACCGGGCGCCAGGCAGGGTAGCAACAAGTACCATCTTTCAACGTCTTTTGATATGACGCGGCCGGGGATCGCACCCGCGACCTTCCGCTCCCCGGGCTGACGCTCTATCCAGTTCCCAATCTAGATTGTCCAGAATGTTTCACTGTTGAATGTCTTAGAAGATGGCAGAAATATTGCTCTTATATACGTACAGTTAGCCTTCTAGAAACTGTTCCATCCCGAAACGTCTCGAATGATGACGTCTGTCCTGTGTTTGTCAACAACCAAGGGAGGTAACTCTAAATAACACTTCCTGTTGCAATCTGGCCACAACAGCACGCGCCATTTTACGTGTGCTTCAGTCATATCTGCCATGATAATCACTACAAATACATTTACAAAAACTCCACTGCCTCGGGACACTGTTGTGTATTACAAGAACATTCTGCAAACGCACATTATTTTTTTTAATTTGTTACCTCTTTCATAATTATTAATACGTTTGCCCTGAGTATATTTGTGGGAAAACATTTGAATAGAAATGTTGCCATCACATTTCGTTAAGTTACTGTCAAGGTCACTGTTTGCTACCTGAGGGCACGGTTGGCCCAGTCGTCTAAGGCGCTGCGATTCGCTGTGCAGAGTTGTGTCCCTTGGGTTACACCAGAAACCTATGATTGTGGGTTCGAATCCCGGTTCAACCCGATTATGTTTCTAGGTTTGTCAGCACCATACCCGTGCTCGTTGGTTTCACCGAAATAGTAAACGTCTGAGACCTGCGTCACTTTGGGCTTTCCTCCCACATTAAGCTGACGCGCCGTGATATAACTGTAATAGTGTTAAAAGCGGCGTTAAACCCAACTCACTCACTCACTCAAATTCTATATAATTCTATCGTGTTCATTGTTATATCAAGTTACTGACTATTTCTGTTCGAATGAATAAATAAATTACCAGTGTTAGGTGTTTTTTCTTCTTCTTTGGAAGTTTTGAAAGTTATTTTATACAAGCGAAAATAAATGGAGGCGCCAGTGCATTTACTACTAATCAATCTTTCAAACCCTAAACTTCGAGCTGCAATACGCATGATTCATGGATATACATCAAAACGGATACTTTGATATCATGATTCTGCCATTTGAAGGTCATATACATGCCAGCTATATGACGCCTACACTGTAACCCTTCTGTACTTAACATAATGAACATCGACCTTCGCAAATGGGATCCGAAAAAAATCAGTCTACTATGGAATACTGTAAGGGACATTCTCGCGATCTCGCAATCTCGCGATCTCGACCTTTGGAAACGAGGTAAATATGCCCAAAACACGAGAATGCGAGATCGCGAGAACGCGAGATTTGGCCAAAATCTCGCGTTCTCGCGATCTCGCATTTTCGTGTTTTTGGTGCATAGCACTCTTTGTCAAAAGTCGACAACGCGAGAATGCGACATTTGGACATGATGCAAAATCTCGCGAGAATGTCCCTTACAGTATTCCATAGTCTACCAACTCACAGAGCCTGAATACACGATCTCTTCAGTAGCCTCTTACGACAAGCATAGGTTGTTGGGATTTCTAGTCTTACCCGGATTAGAAGAGGATGTGACGCGACCCAAGAGAGAACAAGTTGCGTACAGAGAAATCTGGTAAATGTTTATTGTAATCTTTAAAAAGTTTCAATGTGAATGCGATTAGCTCTATTATTGGTTATCATTGTCAAATTAAGCCTTTATATAAAGTAATACTTTCGGAATCTTTGAAAATGTTGTTTGAAAATACTGGATTTAACAAGGTCACAAAATACACTAACGCCACCAACACAAACAGTATATCTGGGTAACAAATTGTTGTACTTAAACGTTTTTAGTTTTTGATTGAGGTGTCCGTCATCAATATTCTGACAATATCACGACTTCCGTTACATGCACGCTCCCACTTTAAATACGTTTTAGACCAGCATTTACACGGCAATATTGATAAAGCAGCCTTTATATGGTAATATTAATAGACCAGCCTTCATATGGTAATATTGATAGACCAGATTTTATACGGTAATATTGATAAAGCAGCCTTTATATGGTAATATTAATAGACCAGCCTTTATATGGTAATATTGATAGACCAGATTTTATACGGTAATATTGATAAAGCAGCCTTTATATTGTAATATTGATAGACCCGACTTTATATGGTAATATTGATAGAACAGACTTTAAACGGTAATATGGATAACGCAGCCTGTTATATGGTAATATTGATAGACTCGACTTTATATGGATGGTAATATTGAAAGACAAGCCTTTATATGGTAATATTGATAAAGAAGCCAGTATTTGGTAATATTGATAGGCCAGCCTTTTATATGGTAATATTGATAGGCCAGCCTTTATATGGTAATATTGATAGGCCGGCCTTTATATGGTAATATTGATAAAGAAGCCTTTATATGGTAATATTGATAAAGCAGCCTGTATATGGTAATATTGATAAAGCAGCCTGTATATGGTAATATTGATAAAGCAGTCTGTATATGGTAATATTGATAAAGCAGCCTGTATATGGCAATATTGATAAAGCAGCCTGTATATGGTAATATTGATAAAGCAGTCTGTATATGGTAATATTGATAAAGCAGTCTGTATATGGTAATATTGATAAAGAAGCCTGTATATGGTAATATTGATAGACCAGCCTTTATATGGCAATATTGATAAAGCAGCCTGTATATGGTAATATTGATAAAGAAGCCTGTATATGGTAATATTGATAAAGCAGGCTGTATATGGTAATATTGATAAAGCAGCCTGTATATGGTAATATTGATAAAGAAGCCTGTATATGGTAATATTGATAAAGCAGTCTGTATATGGTAATATTGATAAAGCAGCCTGTATATGGCAATATTGATAAAGCAGCCTGTATATGGTAATATTGATAAAGCAGTCTGTATATGGTAATATTGATAAAGCAGTCTGTATATGGTAATATTGATAAAGAAGCCTGTATATGGTAATATTGATAAAGCAGCCTGTATATGGTAATATTGATAAAGCAGCCTGTATATGGTAATATTGATAAAGAAGCCTGTATATGGTAATATTGATAAAGCAGCCTGTATATGGTCACACAAAAAGACCAGACTTTATTTAAGAAATAAACGAAGAGGGTGGGTTGGTGATTGTACAATTAACCACCCGGAGCTGCACGTTTGTATGTTGTATTCCAAACAGCGACAATGAGTCGTGTATTTCTTATATGAGATATCAACATTATTTACATCCTCTATAAGGATAATAATAAAATTTACAAACTTTAAACCCGTATTTATATAATAATGGCTCTCCGACTATCTTACGATCTCTGCAATGTCGGACAATACTATTTTATCTACATGGGGGGTTAAGTTTGATTTATCCTGAATATGACATCTATTGTTCTTCCGCGAGTTAAGACATTTTACACTATAAAGAAAAATGAACCAGTTGGATAATTGACGGCCATTATCTGTACCTCTTCTTCAATTACAGATTGCCATATCTCGCCAATGTTTGATGCGATCGTTCGGCCATTACGTTTATCTGCGTTGCCCAGCTACATCTTAGAGGTACAATTCACTACCCTCTCAAAGTAGCATTGTCCAATTTTCGACGTAATCAAGTTGCAGGAGTATGCTTGGATCTCAAGAAATGACGTCATGAAAGAAAAGACATGTTTTAGCCTGGTATAAAACACGCCTCGTTCTTCATTGTGCTTAACGATTTATGGTGTAGCTGTTATAACTATTACTCTAAATACCCTTCAAAAACATCTGGCAAAAATGTGTTTTTTTGCTGCAGACAATTTCTTTTTTTGAACATTCTGAACTTTTAGTTTTTTTTCCAGCATTTTCTGTGACAATTTTTGTCTCAATAAAATCCGAAGTTTTCTATTACATTCATCCCTTCTCAAATAGGATGTTTGTTTTACGTTTGTCTCAATTATATTTGAATGGACAAGTTTAATCTGGATTTTCATAGAGACAACTCGACACCCTGTATAGACGAGTGTTGATGATGATGTGACTTGTCCAACCATTAACGCAACTGGTTTAAGATCTTATTCAAATATTTGCTAGTACAGGTTACTTTTGGGTGTTGAGAACAATGTACATCATGCATGCTCATAAAATACTTCAGATTGCAGTTCTTCTAAACTCTGTTCAAATTCTGATAGCGATTGAGTTTGCAAGGGCTCCATTTGGTCCGAGGATGTGTGAGGAACTGTGTCGACATATCGGCCATTGCTCGTCTTACACGTTCTCTGATTCCGAGCTCACATGTTACCCAAAGACTGGCACCATTGGGAGGTCTGATGTGGCGAGGACCTTCACCCTGAACTACCAAGAAGTGAGTTGATTATTACTACCTGGAGACCCGTGAAGATCCGGGGTAGAATAGGTCTTCAGCAACCCATACTTGCCGTAAAAAGTGACTATGCTTGTCGTAAGAAGCGAAAAACGGGATCGGGTGGTCAGGCTCACTGACTTGGTTGATGCATGTCATCGTATCCCAATTGCCGATTATGTTTCTAGGTCTGTCAGTATCATACCCGTGCTCGTGAGTTTCACCAAAAGTGGTAAACGTCGAAGACCTTCATCACTTCAGGCTTTCCTCCCACTGAAGCCACCACGCTATTATATAAACGGAATACAGTTAAAAGCGGCGTTAACCACAACTCACTCACTCACTCACTCTTTCTGCTGCATAGATGTCTATGGAATAAGCCAAACATATGACTTGTAACAGATAATCTGAAATAGGTGTTTAAATGTATTCGAACGCGTGAGCCTCTTCAAAGCCTTGTGTGGAGATAATGTATTTTGGCCATCATGTAATGGCACCATTACTTTAGAAAAGGAAGGCGAAACGTTGTCACATATCCGTGTGTCCGCCATTAACCTTATCCTAATTACTATTGCAGACGGATAAATCTTCACGTCTCTGTCCGAAGAATTCAAAAGTAGTTCTCAGTAGAACGAAGAAAATCCAATGTGTTAGAGGTGAGTTTTCAATAAACAGTAAACTACGTTTATAACGAACACGCTTATAACGAAATGACCGATATAACGAACTTATTTTTTAGTCCCGACTTTTGGAACACCGGTCGTAAGTTGCCATGCCAATTAGTTTATCAGCTGAATTAATGAAACGCGGATCAATTTACACCAACCAGCACAGCAGGTGTAACTCGCCAAGTCAGCTTAATTCGAAGTTAGGCCAGACATGTAGTTTGTTTGGTTTGGCGTACTGTAAACTACGTTTATAACGAACACGCTTATACCGAACTGAGGGATATAACGAACTGTTGTGGGTCCAGTCCATTTGCTGTATATAGGCTGTATGTATGCTCATAACGAACTACGGTTATAACGAACTAAAATTAGAGGTCCCCTCGAGTTCGTTATAACCGTAGTTTACTCTACTATATTGGGAGAACTGCTCATTTACTATCCCAACTGCGTGGATCGATTCTGGTGCTGTCAATCACTCGATTGTCTGGTTCAGACTCGATTACATACAGTCCGCCATCATATAGCTGGAATATTGCCGAGTACGGCGTTAAACAACAAACAAAACAAATAAGCAAGAAAACAAACACCGTTATTTATGCATACCTTGCAACTATTACACCCGCTGCTTTATTTTCGACTAATAATACTTTCTGATACGCCTATTGCCGAGCACTTCCAGAATATTCACGCAATAAAAGCTAAAGACAGACCCTACGACTGCAAAAGGGTCAAAATTAAACAAACTTTCTCAAACTTTCTCAAAAATACGATTAATGGAGAATCTAAAATATCCTGACTGATATTGAGTTCTGAAGTAGATATGTCTACTGTATATGATGTCGCTCTGTACAGAGGGGATCTCTGAGGCGGAGCCTCGGTCTTATAAAGGTCCTTGAGCAAGCAGTTACAGATGATTATCTACGTGTCCGTATGGTCTAGGTGAGTCATCTACTCTCGACTATAATATTATTCGTGGGAAACTTTATTTGGTCTGAACATTGTAAACATTGAGATAAAGGAGCAACTACTGTCAAGCCAGGATAAGCTAAGTTGTGACCTGACAATCAACCCCATATTTATGTATGAGATCCCCTCATGAGGCGCGTCCCATTGGGAAGAAAGAGGTAACGGGTGGTCCGCGGGTAGTACGATAGCAGTACGTGTCCAGTCTCGGCTAACAACGAGTTCTGGTGGCGAGTTCATAGCGCACTGATCGAAATCGTAAAGTTGGTATTTGAAGATACGTACACAAACCCACACACGTACATGCACGTCGCTATATAAGTGCAATAATCTTGAACGCGACGTTAAACCCCATTTCACCTCACCCTAAAATGTATGATACAGTAAAATACGTTTATAACGAACACGCTTATAACGAACTGACGGATATAACGAACTTTATTTTTGGTCCCGGTCATTTGCTGTATAGATGTTGTATATATGCTTATAACGAACTACGGTTATAACGAACTAAAATTAGTGGTCCATTTGAGTTCGTTATAACCGTAATTTACTGTATTATTCAGCAGCCCCCTGTAAGGGATGCTGGGTAGTTGGGTGGGTGGTTGGTTATGTGTTTCAAATAATGATCCATGGCTCAAGTTCCACGAAATTTCGGATAAATTCATGAGACAACTAAACATTTTTCAATCAAATCTAATCGACTATCAATAATTAACTCCGGTGTTTAGATCGGCGTATGAGACGTCATCCTGTTATTCCACGCATAACCCGGCTTGCGACTCTCGCTCACACGATATCAAATTGGAGTTAGAGCAGTCAAGGCCTCAGCAAAGCTTTACAAACCTTTTAATGTACACATGTGGACATTTCCAAATAACGCATGTGACAAAAAATTACGTCCGATGCAATTTCCTTTTTTGACATGTACCATGTATTCCAATGGGTTTTTTTCAGGGAAGAAGCTGACCTTGCCTCTGCATGTGTTTGTGACGGTGCCAACGATGGAGCAGGATACGCTGATTTTTTCACACCCGGTGATATAAATACATGCCCATGATATCGTCGTATAATGGACACTGCTTTCAACACATATTTATCTTGTGAATATGGAAAGGGTTTTATCGCTGTTATTAACATGGTTACATGTCAGAACACAATACATCTGTATTTGGATCACATGGACTGTCTTTTAAACATTCATTTTTTTCGCAGTGTTTGAGAACTCATGTCACAGTTTTCTGGTTTGAACTGCATTCGCATTTTAGGTTACACACAACCAAATATTTTCCTATAGACTTCTATAGTAACGTTACATTTTTAAAAATAATAATAATTAAGCATTCAACAGCTATTACCTGTACGTGTGTACAGTTTGGTCTGAGAGCAGCAATAAAAAAACAAAAAATGACTGGCATTTATACCATCAATAGGTCTTTGATGGTAGTGGCACGTGGTCTTGTGCACAGCGCGCAGGTCACAAATCAGGTGAACCCGTGAAGATTCCGGGGTAGAATAGGTCTTCAGCAACCCATGATTGCTGTAAAAGGTGACTATGCTTGTCGTAAAAGGCGACTAACGGGATCGGGTGGTCAGGCTCACTGACTTGGTTGATGCATGTCATCAATCCCAATTGCGTGGATCGATGATCATGATGTCAATCACTGGATTGTCTGGTCCACACTCGTTTATTTACAGACCGCCGTCATATAGCTGGGATATTGCTGAGTGCGGCGTTAAACAACAAACAAACAAATCAGGTGAAGTTAAGCAACGTCGGTTGGATGGGTGACCGCGTTTCGGCAGCTTGGCTTCTGGGAGTTTCTGGGGCTTCGGTCCTTCCCCACACAGAAACACATACAGCACACGTGGCGTCTCCATGACCAGGTGACTTTGCTCGAAATGTGCCTCTGTTCACCCAGCCGTGAATGGGAACCCGGTAGGATGAGATGGCAACGTGGTTGTTGACCTTCTAGCGCCTAACAGGCAGCTTGGGTTGTATACTCCCCAGGGAGATGAGAATCATTATAGAGTGCCCCTGAGTGATGTGGAAATATGCGCAAGATAAATAGCTTTACAGATTAAAGTAAAAAATGCAACAAAGAGGGTTTGGGTGATCCTGGCACAGTCAGACTGGTTAGGCTCATCACCAGCTCAGGGTCCTTGCTCCCTCTACACGCAGCCCAGACAGCGAATGGGACTTCTCCCAGGAAGGGCTGCCTAGTCGAACCCATCCAGAACTTTTCGGAGAATGTGAAGACTCCCCAACACCGCAGCCTTCTGCATTACAGAGATTGTCAGAAGGGCTGTATTCCTGGTAGCAAACCCGGGTACTCTCCCAATGTCAGTCAACAGATTGGGAGGTACCAAACGTAAGGCACCGAGAACAATGGGAAGTCGGACAACTTGGTGCTTGGGATGCAAGCGTGACATTTCGAAAGCGAGGTCCGCATATTTGCCTTGTTTTTCCTCAATCTTGTCAATCACATTTGTGTTAAAGGAGACAGAAAATTCAATGATATAAATGATTTCATTGGATTTATCAAAAAGACAAGATTAGGTTTGTTGGCCTCGATACGTCTAAGGCTGTATAGGGGCCTATTCCAAAGAAATCTGTATTTATCATTTTCCATGACGCCCTCTACATATTCCTCTGTGTCAAAACCACAATCATGGCAAAGACGGTAATAAAATGATGATTATTATTATTACAAATATTGGTGTTAAATATTGAACGTGTCAAATAAGCGTTATGTCAAGAAATATGCTTGTACAATTGTAAAGTAATGGTTGTAAAAGTTTAGCATGCGTCACACGTCTATGGATTCGGATTTATTTGGCAAGAACAGATGGTTCGAAATTAAGCGTTGTTTTTTAATAAATTTTTAGGTAGACTAAAAGTCTCACATCAACAAGACTGGCATTCTGCATTCGTAAAGGGCACACACACACACACACACACACACACACGCGCACACACACACACACACACACACACAGACACACACACACGCACGCACGCACACACACACACACGCACGCATACACACACACACACAAACACACGCACGCACGCACGCACACACACACACACGCAGGTATATTGTAGAAGCTAGAAATGAGAAACTGTGTAATATCTGTAAACTACCATAAACAGAAGACGAATATCACTTCGTACTCATTTGTAAGAAATATCAAGCATTGCGACATTCTTTTAAAATTCTATGAATATCCAGCAAATTTAATATGCTTATGCTATCTCAATGAACAGCGCTACCGCGACGAGATCATCGGCTCTCTTGTTCTACTCTTGTTCTACCGTTTTTGCGTCGTCATGGCCTAGGCATTACCTTTCAATATGACAACGCCCGGCCTCATATTGCTCGACTTGTTCAACAACACAACGTGAATGTCATCCCCTGGCCGGCTCGCTCCACTGATCTCTCACCAATCGGGTAAATGTGGGATGAGATGGATCGGCGCCTTCGACGTCAACCACGTGTTCCACAGACACAGCAGGAACCTCATTACATGCTCCAGCAGATGTGGCCAGATACCCTACAGGACTTTGTGCGACGCCTGGTCCATTCCATGAGACGAAGATGTGTTGCTTGCATCGCAACCAGCGGTTGACACACACGCTATTGATTTGTAAATTGACATTTTGGCATGTTCATGGTTTTTTGTGTTTTTTATGAAATCACGCATTTTCTCAAGTCAGTATGGCAAATTAAACCATTTGAACACCAACAGGAGTCTTTTATCTGTTGCAAACCGAAATTGTTTCAGATTTGTTAAAAAACAACAACTTTGCATTAAATCTTATTCAATGTCACAGGAATACGTGCCATGTATCATGTGTTCTGAGTGTGTGAGTTGGGTTTAACGCCGCTTTTAACAGTATTCCAGCCATATCACGGCGTGTCAGCTTAATGTGGGAGGAAAGCCCGAAGTGATGCAGGTCTCAGACGTTTATCACTTCGGTGAAACACACGAGCACAGGTATGGTGCTGACAAACCTAGAAACATAATCGGGGTGAACCGGGATTCGAACCCACAATCATAGGTTTCTGGCGTGTCCACGGGACGCAACTCTGCACAGCGAATCGCGGCGCCTTAGACGACTGAGCCACCCCGTGCCCCCTCATGTGTTGTGTGATCATTAAAGCGGTAAACGTGTTATTGATTCCGCGAATCCTATATTATTTTTCAATAGTTTATACCGGAGATGAAATCGCGTCCAGTCTTTCATATCAATTGACAGTCATGACAAGGATACATACCCTAGGTATTTCAAATCGTTGTTTCAATCGAATTCCCCTAGAATTGTTATTAAAAAAAACGTATAAATGCAGATTTCGTAATCGCTTAGTATTTCTTCTACAATGTGTCCCCCGCCGTGATATTGCTGGAATATTGCTAAAAGCGGCGTAAAACCATACTCACTCACTCACTCACTATATGACAAATAGGCCCAGACAAACTAGTGACTAATAATATGCACACCACCCACGCCCGGTACCCCACCCCCGGCTCCCTACCCTGGCACCCCATCATGACTCCCCACACCACCACCCCACCCAGTCATGTTCGATGACACACAAACCAGGTCAAATAGCCTGACCACTTGAAGCACATAATCGCCTCTGATCACAAGCTGAGGTCACTTGGGGCGTGTTCTTTATCCGGAACCCCCACCGCTGAGTTCAGACTGTATCGATGCAACAATATACAATAGCTTCACCATTAACAATTTAGGCCAGGCAGAATCAATAAACTTTTAATAAAGATGTTTAATGACCTATTCATTTGTAGTCAGATTCGTACAGAGGCGGTTGTATATGTTTACATTCTGCACGGTAACTTAGTACTGACAATCGCCAACAAAAACACCCCACCCCCAGGGACACGGGTTATAAAAGGACAGTAGCAAGTGATAGTTTGGCATCGTATATATCGCGCAAAATAGCATTAATAAAGAATGCTTTCGTCACGCTTTACGTCGTCAAACATTCGGAACATAATATTATGTATTTTTTTTAAACTTTACAAACACCCCATTATAACTAGTGGTAAGATTAAGAATTATTCTACCATGACATTGAAGATTGCTTGATTATGACTGGTTAAAAAGATGTATCTTTTTTCTTAATGATACCTTTTTTAAATTAAGCCGTGGGTATGAAAACATCGATCTTTTTAACAATGGCTGCCTATTATCCACTGAAATATTGTGTACTGTAGACACCAAAACAACAGCTGATCAAACATTGCAGAACATACACAATTAAAAAAAACCCTTCTAACCATTGTGGGTGGCACGGGTGGCCAAGTCGTCTAAGGCGCTGCGATTCGCTGTGCAGAATTGCATCCCTTGGGCACGCCAGAAACCTATGATTGTGGGTTCGAATTCCGGTTCGCCCCGATTATGTTTCTAGGTTTGTCAGCACCATACCCGTGCTCGTGGGTTTCACCGAAGTGGTAAACGTCTGAGACCTGCATCACTTCGGGCTTTCCTCCCACATTAAGCTGACACGCCGTGATATAACTGGAATACTGTTAAAAGCGGCGTTAAACCCAACTCACTCACTCACTCTAACCACCGTGTCAGGCCACATAATCATCGGTCTCAAAAATGAACAGTGTTTGTAACGGTGATCGCCATACTTTAGGGTGTTTCCGTTGGCAATGGTTGTTCTAGTAGGCTCAGGTCCACGAGTACATCATCGGGTTCATGTAGAACACAATTGCAGATCGGGATTGTTCTCTGGGTTCATATATTTTGTAAATAGGACTGCTCACCACGAGCAACTCTTTTGGCAGCCATGGATCGTATAGAGTGGGGACGGTCACTCGTAATATTACTCACACGCCAGTCGGGGGATCAAGCCGTCTTACAGACGTACCGCTGCACACGACCAACGAAACATGAACACGAAACCTGAGTGACTAAACAGTGAGTTTATTAGTCAGACACAGCGTCATATCAATGATTAGATAAGATATAATCAATTACTGGTATACATTCAGGCACAGGTAGAATGTAGGATAAATTGGATATTATTGGATAATATTGGTGGCCTGATTTTGGCTATAAAAATGCATGCTTAAGCCAATAATTTGTCATTTAATTATCAATATTTTTCAAGTTCGAAAATGTCATACTCATCGCGCATCTTCAGCGTCCACCATAGACTCAGCGCTGCCGAAAGGAACATCGCCATAGGACGTATCCAAAGAGGGCAATCACAGTCCTCTGATGCACGCCACTTCAACGTCCATCACAGCACTGTTTGCCGCCTTTGTGACCGATTCACACAGTTCAATTCCACTACAGACCGTCCGAGAACCGACCGACCAAGAGTTACCTCCCATGCACAGAATCGTTACATTCGACTGTTCTACCTACGTCATCGTAATGCCACAGGTACGGAGACTGCAGAACGCATCCCTGGTTCGATGAGGATATTGGACCAGACTGTCAGGAACCATCTTCGCGAGGCTGGAATTCATACCCAGAAGACCAGTTATCGTCCCTGTTTTGCAACAGATCCATCGACAGCGACGCTTGCGTTGTTGCCATACCTTACAGCCTTGGAATTGGGGAAACTGGAGATGAGTGTGGTTTAGGGATGAATCACGATTTCTTCTTCACCAGAGAGATGGAAGACAACGAGTATACCGTCGTCGAAATGAGCGTTTTGCCGCACATTGTGCACGTGAAGTCGACAATTTCGGTGGCGGTCGTGTCATGGTTTGGGGGGCCATATCCTACACAACGAGATCTAACTTAGTTGTGGTTTAGGGAAATTTGACAGCTTATTGTTACATGAATCAAATTCTTCAACCTCACCTTCTTCCAATCACTGACCGCCAGAGGGAGCTGTTTCACTAGAAAAACGCTCTATTAAACACAGCTCGTGGGATGAACTCGATCGACGTGTACGTCTACGTCAGAACACATCGTAGACACTCCCACAACTGGCCAACGCGTTGCAAGCAGAAAGGAGCAGAATTCCGCAGGACAGAATTCGTACACTTATCCAGTATGTGCCGAGGAGATGCAGAGCCGTGATTGCTGCCTGGGGCGGTCACATGAGATATTGAGTTCAGCGTTGCCTTATGGCCTGAACAGTTTTTAAATGCCTTT
Organism: Haliotis cracherodii; assembly: GCF_022045235.1. NCBI lineage: Eukaryota > Metazoa > Mollusca > Gastropoda > Lepetellida > Haliotidae > Haliotis > Haliotis cracherodii. Next base: position 36,188,941 of record NW_027266267.1, read on the forward strand.
GTACAACGACAACATGTGACTATCGAGCTCCAAAATTTCATTTTTCGTATCTATTATATTACATTAAATATATCGACTTTATTAGGTACATTAACTTTACTAAAAATCTACCTGTGCGTTTCTTTTTTTGAAGAGTGTACTAAGCATGTACCAACACACAAGATGAATATGATGTTGGTGGATGGACAATGATTGATACATAGTAGCATCATTATTATTCAACTTAAAACAATGTGCATATGGTGTTACACATTACCCGAGTGGGCATTCCCACAAGACAATAGTGAGTGAGTGAGTATGGTTTTACGCCGCTTTAAGCAATATTCCAGCAATATCACGGCGGGGGACACCAGAAATGGGCTTCACACATTGTACCCATGTCGGGATTCGAACCCGGGTTTTCGGCGTGATGAGCGAACGCTTTAACCACTAGGCTACCCGACCGCCCCTCCACAAGACAATACATATGTTTCCATACATATTCAAAGGTACACAACACATGAGGGTTAAACAGAATTGACATACTCTACTCACAGCAACAGCAACGAGAATGTCTAAACTATACAAAGTGGGACGTGTTCTAATTACCACAAACCTACAGGTACTGCCAAGGGTAATAGAATATAGTTACGATTTAACATAGTACAAGCTAGCAACGTTTCTTCCTTGAATTAAAAAACAGTTAAAAAACAGCTAGTTTAATATTTATTTTAAACAGTGACAGCCACAGAGTGACGTGTGACCGACTGTCGTCCGTAATTTATACCTGTTTTAGTTACTACAGCTAATGTTATTTTCTGAGTAAAATGGCGATAGTGTTGCTATTGCGAACTTTGGTGACGCTTTCTCGAGGGAAAGATATAATTTAGTTTGAGGAAGTCATTAATGATAACTGTGTTTATAAGTGAAGTTTAGTATGAAGAGAATAGCTGCCCAGCTAGTATGGTACTCTTTGAGTACCTGACACCTTTGATTTAATAAGGGTGGATGATAAAGAAAGCTGTACATAAAGATAATGGTGTCTAGTCCTTAAGTGTTTTGTCTTACTCTATCTGACCAGCACAATAAGAGATACTGGTCATGGATTATGTCCGATGTGTGTTATCAGTTTGACCATTGGCTAGTTTAAGATACTGGAAAATGGTACACTGTTGTGTGATATTGTATTTTGTAGCATGTTACGTAATAAAATGTTGGTAAAATGTTTTCCAATTTCCCATTGTTAATAATATGTATTACTTTTAAGTATCACTTTAGTAAGATGTAAAGACAACGTATCAGTGTATCAATGTATAGGAGTGTAACAAATATGCATCAATGCAGATAATTCAGTTCTGTTTGAAGCTGATCCAAAAAGGTTATTGCAACGTTTTGGGATAATGGATGACGACAGAGTGGAAGCATTTGACATCTCCACTACCAGAGATGGCAAAGATTGTCCCACCAGCTGGAAACAGTATGGCCTTCGTGTTCTAGTATTTCGAAGAATCATGTCATGCTTCAATTTTGAGACAATTACAGGGTGAAATAAAGATTAATATACGCGAGAAGCTGTGAAAGGTTGTGCTCTTCCGTCAGGACAATGCCCCAGTGCACAAACCAGTCATTTCAATGGCTACAATCCATGAGTGTTGCTTTGAACTACTTATATTTCTGATCTAAATCCGTTAGGCTTCAGTCTCTTCCTAAACGTCAAAAGACTTCTACCCAGAACCAATTTCGATGGCTTTGGATAACAGTTTAGACAAAAAAAACTCACCGTCAAGACAAACTCCCCGCACAGATGTGTCAAGTATCGAAATAAAGTTCCCAGAGTAAAAGTGTTTCTCATAACCTACTCAGATAAGTTAGCATTTGTGTAAGTTGAATAAATGCATATATACACATTGATGTAGATATGCCAGTTTCTTCTCCTTAATTACTTATTATACATTCACCTAACAGGCAACATTCAGAAAGTTTGCGTTTTGAGTTGAGTCGGATGTATCGAACACCCGATAAATCAAACCATGTATCTAATTCCGAGTAATTTTCTACAATAGATTTTTGACTGTATTTGTCTTTCATATTCACACAATATAATTAGCTCTATTTTTAATATTTATGTGAAGAACAAAGCACCGACCATTTGCTTTGGAGTTTTGTTTCAGACTATTTTGGACAATTCATTTTTGAACAATCGTTTTCATTTCACAAAACATCGTTTTCAAGAGTTCCTGTATTTTAAACGAACAATACCTTTTGGAAACACTGAGGAAATTACATTATTTTCGGGATAATATCCCATCTTTTAACATGTTCAAACACTCCGCTTTGGAGTATTTCATGAATGAACTTCAGGTGAGTTACCAAAGGCACTCTCGCTGGAAGAAATCAAATATTGGGCTGCCCTTAACCAGCGTCGATGGAATCGCTCCCAGCCATGTGAACGTATTCAGGTAGCAGATTTTACCAACAAAGTCCAAGTCAGCCGACTGACACCTGTTGTCGCTGATACAGTACGCGGGGCAGGATTCGTAGGTAGATGCTCCTCGGCTGAGGAAGTCGTGACCCGCGATGACAAACGATCTGTACAGGGTAAAGTTATCGCTGAAGGTAGAGCATTCTGAAATAAGAAACACAATACATTTAATCCACGATAAAGATAAAGCTGAGTTGACACTTAATGTAGGAGGGAAACCCGAAGTGATGCAATTTTTAGACGTGTATTTGGAATGAGAACACAATCTACATTCAACTCATCGTACATGTTCCCCAGCAGGCGATAGCTTAATTCTGATTACTAAGGTTCATTGAAATTGTTGTCAGTCATCACCACACTGATGCACGTCACGACACTCAGTCATCAAACCACTGATTCACGTTACTAACTAAACCACCCACACACTGATGCACGTCACGACACTCAATCCTCAACCCACTGATTCATGTTACGAACTAAACCATCCACACACTGATTCACGTTACGAACTAAACCATCCACAAACTGATTCACGTCACGTAACTCAATCCTCAACCCACTGATTCACGTTACTAACTAAACCATCCACACACTGATTCACGTTACTAACTAGACCATCCACACACTGATTCACGTTACGAACTAAACCATCCACAAACTGATTCACGTCACGTAACTCAATCCTCAACCCACTGATTCACGTTACTAACTAAACCATCCACACACTGATTCACGTTACGATCTAAACCATCCACACACTGATTCACGTTACTAACTAAACCACCCACACACTGATTCACGTTACTAACTAAACCATCCACACACTGATTCACGTTACTAACTAAACCATCCACACACTGATTCACGTTACTAACTAAACCATCCACACACTGATTCACGTTGCAAACTAAACCATCCACACACTGATTCACGTTACTAACTAAACCATCCACACACTGATTCACGTTATTAACTACACCATCCACACACTGACTAACGTTACTAACTAAACCACCCACACACTGATTCACATTGCAAACTAAACCACCCACACACTAATTCACCTTGCAAACTAAACCACCCACACACTGATTCACGTTACTAACTAAACCATCCACACACTGATTCACGTTACGAACTAAACCACCCACACACTGATTCACGTTACTAACTAAACCATCCACACACTGATTCACGTTACTAACTAAACCATCCACACACTTTTTTACGTTACCAACTAAACCATCCACACACTGATTCACGTTACTAACTAAACCATCCACACACTGATTCACGTTACTAACTAAACCATCCACACACTGATTCACGTCACGAACTAAACCATCCACAAACTGATTCACGTTACTAACTAAACCATCCACCCACTGATTCACGTTACTAACTAAACCATCCACAAACTGATTCACGTTACTAACTAAACCATCCACCCACTGATTCACGTTACTAACTAAACCATCCACACACTGATTCACGTCACGAACTAAACCATCCACCCACTGATTCACGTTACTAACTAAACCATCCACCCACTGATTCACGTTACTAACTAAACCATCCACCCACTGATTCACGTTACTAACTAAACCATCCACCCACTGATTCACGTTACTAACTAAACCATCCACCCACTGATTCACGTTACTAACTAAACCATCCACCCACTGATTCACGTTACTAACTAAACCATCCACACACTGATTCACGTTACAAACTAAACCATCCACACACTGATTCACGTTACTAACTAAACCATCCACACACTGATTCACGTTACACACTCATGTACAGGGGAGCGATAAAACAACAGATCCCCCTTTCATTCCACGTACCCGTGAGGATGTGGCAGGTGTCTCCGTCCGGCCCGTAGCCCGCGTCACACCTGCAGACCCCTTCGTTACAATGGGAGTTAGGGAGGGAAGCACAGTCCACGTCCAGCTCACAATCTGACCCTACTATGGCCAATGCTAAAATTTAAGCAATACAATCTCATTAAAATCAGATCTTAGTTCGGGCTACCGCTAAACAAAGATCTGAGGACATCCCATTACGGGTCACGTCAGACCGACCTTTCGCGAATTTTGACCGACCAATGGAATGACTAACAAGAAGTCGACAATACCCAATCAGAACGCAGCTTAAACGAGCTTCACGGCACGAGTTTCAAACTGGCGACTACGCTTCGAAACATATTTTGACATACACTCGATTAAAAAATTAAAAACTGAACAAAAGAACATTCTGGAATGGCTAATAGATGGTCTAGATTGTATGAATACAGTCATAGAGCCCATAACTGTCGTTCGGAATACCCTGTGTTTTTGTTTTCGAGGTTGCAAGATCAAACATCACATTTCATGACTTCATAAGCGATGCTCTGATTGGTCAGATGAAAGGTCGTTCTGACATGACCAGTAATGGGATGTCCTCAGATCTTTGTTTCGCGGAAGCCAGAACTAAGATCTGATTTAAATGAGATTGTAAGCAATACACATTCATATACATAATGTATCTGGCATATTGTGTTTGACTCATTGTTATAAACATTAAATATGCTGCTTATTTAAGTCGACGTCCAAAGAGACAGGCCACAAGGACACTTTCATTCAAGGGTTACAGTTAAACCTAAGATTCATAATTGAAAGATAACCTCAGAAAATTGTCTATGCTAAATCGGTTTATTTTGTAACATACCAGAGGACTATAGTGAGTGAGAGAGTTAATGTTTGACGTCACATCGGCAACGGTGAGGAATATACATTTAATAACGAGACATTTAAGGCCAAGAGCATAGGGATATCTTAACTCTCATACCACAAAGAAATTAAAAAGGATAACAGCAATTTAATGATTTAACCAGTATTTCTGTTGTAGTGAGAATATAGTGAGTAAGTGAGTATGGTTTTACGCCACTTTTAGCAATATTCCAGCGATATCACGGCGGGGGACACCAGAAATGGGCTTCACACATTGTACCCATGTCGGGAATCCAACCCGGGTCTTCAGCGTGACGAGCGAACGCTTTAACCCCTAGGCTACCCGACCGCCCCTGAGAATATAGCATCCTAGAGTGTGTCCAACGCAGACAACGGATAACAAGCAGAGTTTCACATCCGAACTGCCTCATTCGGTACAGTAAACTACGGTTATAACGAACACGCTTATAACGAACTGACGGATATAACGAACTTACTTTTTGGTCTCGACTATTTGCTGTAGTTATGCTGTATATATGCTTATAACGTACTACGGTTATAACGAACTAACATTAGTAGTCCCTTTGAGTTCGTTATAACCGTAGTTTACTGTATATCATTTCCCTTCATATTACATATCATGATCAACGAAACAACAACACAGAAAAGTGGTGTTGGTTGACTAGAACTGCACGACGACGAATGAGTCTCCGTGTTGTCATGGGGGCTTCAACGAGTACTCGAGTGCTCGAGGCCGGGTCGGTTTTAGTGGGACTCGAGTCCGTTATCAAGGAGTACTCGATAAAGGGAGATCACTCTGTTTCAATGTTCAATTGTTCATCAATATATTGATTAAAGCTTCCATAAATATTGTTTGAATAATGTATTCTCTGTAGAAAGAAGATGTACATTAGAACAATTGAGAATGTCACATAATATAGATTTAATTATTGTTTTTCCTTCCCGACTTTAAGAAATTGAATGTATCAAGGAGATTATTGCTTCTTTGCTCCGACTCAAATGCCAGGTGTATTCCCTTACACAGATTAACAACTGATTAGCTGGTATATGTATGCTATTTCAGTGGACGCTTTCTATTTACATTTCAGTGCAGTTCAATTATACTTATAACATGTTTTAATACTTTTAGATGGCAATTTTGATCTAATGAACCAATATTCTTAAAGGACGTCCTATTTTTCGGGTACTCGAGTACGAGTCGAGTTTCACCCCTCGGGTACTCGAATCCAAAAGATTGGACTCATGGAAGCCCTATTTTTCACGGGATTATTCTTTTCCCAGTCCGCTCTTAAACTGCAATTAAGTCACCTTATATTTCATGTTCTTAAAACATTCGCGTTGTGTGAACTTACGTTTATTGATTTGAAAGAGTTCATAGCCAAGGGCCTCGATGGAGATAACGCTGGATCCTTCTAGGCGTTCCCGTAATGCCACACAAACTGGTTCCAATGGACTGAAGTGGAAACTGACGCAATACTTTTCCCTTTGACACTCCTTCATACATTCAGCCTTGGTCAAATTGTTAAACGTCCACATTACTGACTGGGCAACTCTCTTGTCAACATATGAATCAACCTTCTTTGCATAGAGAGATTTACATGTTTCAGAAGCGGCAAGGGTTGCAAAAAGCAGAATCAGGAACGCTCCTGTCATCATCGGTTCTTGTGTATGCACCCTTTACCGTGAGGTCAAATGATAGTAGATCGCTGTAAGCAGGCTATACACGCACGCATATGCATAAATAATCGATTATCGATTGGTGTTGGAAACTTACTTTTGTCCAATCGACTTTCCCAAAGGAAATGTGTGCCCGCTGGAGATTAACACATTGACATTTCATTTTCTGAAAGGACACCTTAGATCAAAATTTCGTGTATTTCGTGGACCATGGTACACTATATATTTAACAGTAGTATATATCCATCATGTATTTGATTGAACGAAAAATAGATTTAAATTCTTCACAAATATTGACACCGTCAACAACGTGGTAGAACGATTGTTTTTATTTATTCACGCAACCTTCACACTGTTTATGTATGACGTAGCTATTGGTGACAGACTTATACAAAATGTTCGCCGACAGCAGTAGGAGGGGGATTTTCGATGAATCAGGAATCTTATGTACTTGATAATTAGTCCTATAAATTTCAAATGCTAACCTCCGAGAACAAGTCTCGATTATTGATAGACAAGATTTTATATGGTAATATTGATAAAGCAGCCTTTATATGGTAATATTAATAGACCAGCCTTTATATGGTAATATTGATAGACCAGCCTTTATATAGTAATATTGATAGACAAGATTGTATATGGTAATATTGATAAAGCAGCCTTTACATGGTAATATTAATAGACCAGCCTTTATATGGTAATATTGATAAACTAGCCTTTATATGGTAATATTGATAGACCAGCCTTTATATAGTAATATTGATAGACCAGCCTTTATATGGTAATATTGATAGACCAGCCTTTATATGGTAATATTGATAGACCAGCCTTTATATAGTAATATTGATAGACCAGCCTTTATATAGTAATATTGATAGACAAGATTTCGAATCAGGAATCTTATCTACTTGATGAATTAGTCCTATAAATTTCAAATGCTAACCTCCGAGAACAAGTCTCGATTATTTGCCGAAACATTGGACGTACAAGGCATAATAGTGAGCGGCGTCCACTAATGCCTACATCTACTAATGCCTACATCCACTAATGCCTACAGTCTACAATAAACAAAGTCATGCACCAGTGATTTTCAGCGACACCTGCTATCAGTGCTACCCAACCTCTAGCTGGACAAGTCCACTTTAGTGGAATAATGCCTATAGGCAGAAGACAGAAAATTGTATGAAGTCACTTTTTATTTCACATTGCCATAACACTAACAGTAATAATTTATGATTTCTGCATCATTGCATTAGTCCTTATAGTATACACCAGCAGATATTTGCTGATTTCAAAGAAATTTAATATTGGAAGAGTTCATTTTTTTTTTTTGTAGGCAATAGTAACTGTAGGCAAAAGTGGACGTAGGCATTAGTGGCTGGAACTAAATATATTAATTGTGTCAATAGATCACGGAAAATTTAGTGATGACTCCAGGGGTTTGCAGATAAATGCCCTCGGGTTTTTTACATAGTCAGTCTTGTGACAACAACAGGGTCACCCTTAGTCCGTTTCTAGGTATTGAGTATACGAGTATAGAGGTTATTTAAATAGTCAGTCTTGTGACAACAACAGGGTCAGCCTATAGTCCGTTTCTAGGTATTGAGTATACGAGTATAAATTTACATGATTTTGATCCACATTTCATTATTATTATCATTATTTTTATTATCATTATCAGAGTTACAATATGATCATAACGAAATTTGACTATAGATGTTATTTTTCAAACCTGTACCTTTTAATTCTTCCTGGTATATGTCAGAAACAGGTTATATCCTCACTGAGATTAGTTTTAAAAGCTCTGAAAAAATTGTCAACAGCCATTTTATGTGGGTCAGCAGCATAGTTGTCGATCCGGGTATACTTGGTGATAAGTCCACAGTGGACGTTTAAAGTAGCTGGACAATCTTTGATGAAGCATCTCCAGTAAACTGGATCTGCATTTGTTGTCTTAACTCTAAATCTATGACCTTCGTGTTTTCACTGTCCTGAGATTTGGGGGTGTACTGAACATGGACTTGAACGTTTGTCATAGTGGAATAAGGTTGCTTGATGTCACGGGGCTGTGCTCCAATGATCAGGGGTGTCATAAAAAGAAAAGAAAGTGATAACACGGGTTTATTATTTATTTTAATGGTGTCCTCCCATTAGTTAGACGTCCCAATAGTTAGACAGCTTATAACAACACTTTAAACGGTTGAGTGCACACTAATCCTTATGCTTGTTACCTCAGACTTTAAAATGGAATAGTCCAGATAAGATCTGACAAACAAAGCAAAGCAGCTTTAAATAGATATTTTAATATTATACTTAACATATAATGACACTTTACATTTCATAAATTTTGTACAGTTTGTAACAACACTTTGTGACAGTTTCTGGTAATGTGCACTTTACATTTAATAACTTTTACAGTTTATTTATCCCAGACTAAGCAAGTGTCCACAAGCATCTAAATACTCAATAAAAAAGACTTGTCACCCTGCTGCAGCTGATCTTTGAGGCGTACCAGGCGGTTCTCTGTCTTTCTGTAGATTCTCTTGCGGCAGCGTGGTGCCGCACCAAAGTTCAATTGCATCACCTTAGTCCTCTCACTGAACTCGACTTTCTGGATGACTTCAATGAATCTGTAGATGTTAGGGTGAATATGTGGCAGTAGGTATATAGTTCAGTAGGCTGTGGAATCCCTCAAGGTTGTTGTTGGTTCTGGGTCCATCAGTTTCGAAATGGTTCCACATGCGCATTGGGTATCTGACGTCATCATCCACCGGGGGTCACAATGTCTCTGACCATTAGTCTTCTATGTCTACTGCTGACCGCGACCTGGGTAACACTGGAATAGTCTTGCGACGATGCCTGAAAAAGAACAAAGGAACAGTTACACATATGTTACATGAACTATTGATTATGATTTCATTAACTTGAAACGGTTAAGAGCGAAACAAGTTATGTGGGACCTAAAAAAGAAGAAGTTGATTCTAACCATGTTAAAAATACGGGATGATATTTACCTGTAAAATGCACTTTTCACGCTCTGAAATGATGGCATCGCTGGGATGTTGGCTTCATCTACTTGAGTGACCTGCTCCTCGTACAATGCCTGCATCTGTGTGGTTTCTTCTCGCGCTCTTTTATGAAGATTACTGACAAAGTTCACTCTGGTTTCATCTTCAGGCGGATGGTTATGTTCCGACTGATTGCGAAGAAAGTCACCGACAGTCGTACATTTCCCATTGCACGTCTTGACGACACATCTCTACTTTCCTTAAACCAGCCATATCGATACTGATAATGATACGTACCCCAAGATCATTTTTATTTGTTTGATAAGTAGATAATCTAAACTCAACTCCTTCAACTGACCATACAGTAAGACAATTAAGCTACTCCATAGTTCACATAGTTAATCTCGTGCCTATTGAACCTGTGCTGAGAGTAAGGTAATTTAGTTTAATTAAACGAAATTGTAACATATATACTCCCTAAGCTGTGAGTCCCCTATCCGTACTCAGTACTTTAATCTAATTAGGACTGATCCATTACACCTGTAGGTATATTCCCTCTTTGCCTAAAGAAAAATGTCTAACAATTGGGACGTCTAACTAATGGGATATAACCATTTTAATAATACATGTAGTTGACAATAAACAATCAATCTAATCTGCACTCACTCAGACCACAAATTAATTCTATCATCGCAAAAATACAACCACGTTTTTGACAAACAACTGTATTACAGCTATAAAAGAAAGGTAGCTAAAAAACACTTCGCTAATTAGCAAGATACGGACTGCCAATTAAGTCGGCTGGCATCTCGTACCTAACAGGATGTACCCGTCCCCTTCTTACAACCCACAGACACAGTTTCCGTATGACCAGGACTGCTCAACATATTGTCTCGTCCTTTGGGTGCTTAAACCTTGTACATGCATCTTCTAATTGTTAATTTCATTTTTAGAAATACATAACAATTATGGGTCTGTCGACAGCTCCTTATAACAGAAATAAAACATCCAAAGAGTGATGATGGTTCGCATTTATATTTGTTTCAGCATAATAAATTATACATATAATTAGACACGATCGTCGTGTAGAAGGCATATGAGCCCTTTCAAATAAGAAGGTTCCTGAACCATAACATAATGACTGATGTTTCAACTTGCCTACTGGGGACATCATATATGCTCGTCCAAACAATTTAGGGAACACTGATATTTTGTAGCACTGTTCATTCGATTCCTTTTAAATTTGGTAAATGGCCTCCTGATCGGCGGCTAACGTACTGATATTGAAGACTATCGTTACTCAAGTGACTACATGACCAGAACAAAGAATTTTGAATCATACTGGACTCGTCAACGTTCATTTTGACCAGCATTCATTTTCATGGAAATTGTTGTTGTAATCTCCTCCTCACAGCTGCCGTAAAAATGGAGATCGTGCATTTGCTCACTTATTCTCATGAAGCACGAGCCACAAGGAAATTTTGTGCGAAATTTGGGTTGATAAACCAGATCGCAATGAAACTGCATCACTGTATTCAACATGCCACAACGTCGACACCTCACGATTGAAGAACGAGCCAGAGCTATAGGGTGGCTAAATGAGAATGTTTCACAGCGGGAAGCTGCTCGAAGGTTAAATGTTCATCCGTCATTTGCAGATTACGTCAGCGAGTCCAACAAACACAGACAATACGCGATAGACCAAGGTCAGGACGCCCTCGTGTGACAAAAGGAAGAGAAGACCGGTACGTTGTTGTTGAAGCATTGAGGAGGAGAACAGTCACAGCAAAACATCTTCAAAGGCAACTGAGGGCTGCTACAGGAACAAATGTCAGTGACCATACCATAAGAAACCGTATGAGGGAAAGAAACATTAGGACCCGACGTTAAGCCGTTAGACCGTTTCTTCTTCCGCGTCATAGAGCAGCCAGAGACGCATGGGAACGGCAACACCCGACACTGGACAAGACAACAGTGGTCAGCAGTTCTTTTTTCTGACGAATTTCGGTTCTCACTGCAGCATAATGACGCTTGTGTTCTTGTCTACAGACGGCGTTGGGAACGTTTTGCTGACGTCAACGTCCGTGAGCACAATCGTTTTGGTGGTGGTAGTGTCATTGTGTGGGCCGCCTTCTCATTTCATCACAAAACCAATCTGTACGTCATTACGGAAATTTGAATGCTGTTCGCTACAGGGATGAGATTCTGAGACCAATGGTAATTCCTTGTCTTCATCGAATAGGCCCCCAGGCGGTTTTCCAGGGTGACAATGCTAGACCTCATCGTGCACGCATAGTCACTGACTTTCTGGGACAAAACAATGTTACTCGCATGGAATGGCTAGCATATTTTCCTGATATGGCACCCACTGAACACGTATGGGATCTGTTAACGAGACGTGTTAGGGAGAACCACCCTCCACCTCAAGATCTGCGCCAGCTTGCTCAATGACAGAGTTTGGAGTGGCATGCTATCCCACAGAACACACTACAGACATTAGTGACATCCATGAGGCGTCGTTATGTGGCATGTGTGGCTGCTAGGGGCGGACCCACTCGTTACTGACTTTTCTCTCATGGCCTGGATTTCCGATTTTGACCCAAGTGACACTTGTTCACGTTATGAAATGTAGTGGATTGTTCCTGATTCTTTCTTACTGTATACTCGGTCATTATTGAATTTACTACACGTCTTCATCTTCTGTTCCTTTTTGATTTGTGAGTGAGTGAGTTAAGATTTAACGTCACATCGGCATTATTTCAGCCATATTGTGACGAGAGGGACATTAATAATACATAGATTTAGACTAAATAAAAAGCTGTCAACGAAGGATTTTTTTATTCTATTTTTTTATTATTGTAAGAACAAACATATCAGTGTTCACTAACTTCTTTTGAGTAGTATATTTTCAGATCGATTTATCAGTATTGAGGAATGTGGGCGAGTCCCACTATTTCGATGTCACAAATATTGGTATGACCGTAGACAGGTGTACATGTACAAAGGTCCTGGGAGCATTACGGTACATTGTCTGAAACGATGTTCAGAGTTAATTATAATTGAGTTCGTGTCATCCAGGTTCCGTGCATGTCAGGGGGTTCGTTCCCGTTCAGACAAACACCGTCATACCGGTTTAACCCGAATGTCCGGAGACCTCGAAGTTAAATAACGAAGCCCAGTAAACACAGACACCCTGGAGATTCCAGCGAAGAATACGCTCCAGGACGTTGCTAGAGACGACCACGTATGATGCTGATGTCAATTTCCCAGATTGCCATGTCGTTCCGCATGCTTTCAGACTGGTTTGTCTGTTCTAGCCTTTGATCTTTAATGAACTCTACATTCAAAATGAAAATCCAAATGACTGAACCAATGCTTATATTACTTTTAATATAAATTATTCACAATTATTCACAGTGTCCATTTTCACCATCATCTGTTTACATTACAATTAGAACCCGACCCTTTTATTGGCGTCAACAAGACTAATAATGTAAACAAAGTAACAATGGTGGTCTCTGTAGTATTCTCACAGGTTATTTGTCATGCATCGGATGAGATGAGTTTAATAAATACTTCAGTGATAGTTGCTAGAGAAAACCTTCTATGGCCCTATGCATTGTAGCGTCTAAGCTTTAGGGATTATTCTGATGACACAGACATGAATAACGAAAACCTGTGCTAAATACATCTGCACAGTCGTTCAGCACCAGAGGCTTATTTTGTGAATGTGCCTGTGTCAGCTAGAATTACACAGGAAGTATGTGTCAGTTTGATGAGATGCAGTCGCCCCATGGCCACGCCATCACCATATGTCATCTCAGGAAACTGATAAAAAACAGTTTCACTAGTTCACGTGACTATCACACTTCACAACAGGAATGATGATCCAAAAAGTTGGATATCTTTTATTCTAGTAACCTCTTACGTTATCGTTATTGTCAAAACTATACGGGGGCACGGCTGGCCCAGTCGTCTAAGGCGCCGCGATTCGCTGTGCAGAGTTGCGTCCCCTGGACACGCCAGAAACCTATGATTGTGGGTTCGAATCCCGGTTCGCCCAGATTATGTTTCTAGGTTTGTCAGCACCATACCCGTGCTCGTGGGTTTCACCGAAGTGGTAAACGTCTGAGACCTGCATCACTTCGGGCTTTCCTCCCACATTAAGCTGACACGCCGCGATATAACTGGAATAATGTTAAAAGCGGCGTTAAACCCAACTCACTCAGTCACTCACTCAAAACTATACACGGGAGATCGGTCTCAGTCATGTAACACTTCTACTCCTTTTGTTATCGTCTCTTATCAAATGCAACGGTAGACGGAGTGAAACAAATATTCAAACTATGAGAGATTCATAAATAAAAGCCCGCAATTAGTCGAGTAACCAGAATCGATGACAGTGTACCCGTCCCTTGTTACCAGAACTTCTTTCACATTGCCATCATTGCGACACAAAGGAAATGGGCCTTGTGAGTGCTAGGATACAATTGTCCTGGGACGTCATAACGAAAGACGTTTGAGGTCAACTTACTTCAGTAAAACACCCGTGCGGACTTACAAAAGAATGTAATAGAAACAATATTCAAAACATTTTCCCATTCACGTCTTCTTTCAATTCATCCGACATTATATCTTAAAACTGCAATTAATACATGAACAGTTGTAGATCTGAAAATGAATCTATATATTTGATGCCATGTATCTCTGTAATATATATGAATTGAAATTTGTGAATTGTATTTTAGTGTTCCCATAATGTGTTTTTCATTATATATTTGGAAATCAAAATGTGATTTTCACCCATAAGGGCCCTCGTCTCCTGGTCGGACACAAGTATGGCGAGCTACTTCATGGCCAATGTCCAAACGTTCCCTAACTGGTCCAGACCCATTGGACAGGGATTCCTGCGGTTCCTGAAAAAGGAAGTAAAATGTTTCCTTTGTCAAACTTTCCTTTCACGATGTCATTCCACCAGGCTCTGGACTTCTGTTTTACCCATATTTTTCTATCATGATAAGACCCAGTACTAAACCTGTGCATAGAAATATAGGAAAATCTCGTCTTCTGTTCACAAGAAGTAGCCTGTCCATCTTGGTTTTAAGAGCGAGTAAGTGAATGAGTTGTAGAGACTGAACTTCTCTGAAACTTATAATTACATCAGTAAATATATTTTGTATACAGAGCACTTTCTTAATGTGAACACAAAGTATTTTTACTTTTGCTTATATGTGCAAATTTACTCCGTATATAAAGATACTCAAGTGTGTATATTTTGGCATGTGAACAGGGTATTAGAGACATCAGGGAATTGAAATTTTTCTATAGCCGATTATGACGCCATATTTTCCGCGTCACAACGATCGACGTGAGGTCATCATAGTGACGTGCGTTGTAGAACTAAACCTCGCAAAGCTTGTTAACTATACAGTAAACTACGGTTCTAACGAACTCAAAAGGACTACTAATTTTAGTTCGTTATAACCGTAGTTCGTTATAAGCATATATACAGCATAACTACAGCAAATAGTCGGGACCAAAAAGTAAGTTCGTTATATCCGTCAGTTCGTTATAAGCGTGTTCGTTATAACCGTAGTTTACTGTACTTTCAAGCATAAAGCGCCAATGTTTGACGAAAGGTTATTAGTGGTGTTTCCTGCACTGAAATCGACAACCCATTCAAACAATGCACTGAATCCACGCCGCTTCACACAGTATCTTCGCGGACCTAAAACAGTTTGCATTGAATTTTGTCATAGTTGTTTCATGCTGCACGTGGGGCGGTCGGGTAGCCTAGTGGTTAAAGCGTTCGCTCGTCACGCCGAAGACCCGGGTTCGAATCCCGACATGGGTACAATGTGTGAAGCCCATTTCTGGTGTCCCCCGCCGTGATATTGCTGGAATATTGCTAAAAGCGGCGTAAAACCAAACTCACTCACTCACTCATGCTGCACGTTAAAATTCAGAACGGATAAATGAACAGGTACCCTTGCTCTAAAATGAAAACACAGTCCGTTTATCTCCTGACACACTCATGGGTGATCCAGTGAAATTACCCACCGCCGCGTAGTTGAAGGAGGTGTTGGAACGGGCGCTGTCCGCCCGTCACGTTTTGTTTCCCGAACAGTACTAAAAATACATGAGAGATATCTTAACCAACACTGGCACATGGATAGGTCAATTTGTAAACTGGTGCCTTTTGATAGTTTCGGATTTTTTAAAAGGTTATCTTTCGAGTTTCTATAGCAACGACTTTGACTTATGAATACACAATGCCATTTAGAAAGTGGTCAAATGTAACAAATGTTATATTTGGGATAACACTTTCTTAGTAAAGTACAGATTCTCGTAATTTTTTGGGTTGAGTCTCGACTTTGACTTAGATTGAAAATGGCGGGAGTGCTCCTTTCAAGAGCAGATCTTGAAAACCGTTCACAATTTCTTCATCAATCTTGGTACATAGATAGGCCTAGTGGTAAACTGGTACCTTATGATAGTTTGGAGTACATAAGTACCTTATTCATACACTATACTAGATCACTTGCATGTTTTGCAGGCATGTTGGCGAGAACCGAACACGACCCTACTGTCTGTAATGTTGTCGTCAGCAAAAAGCCATCCTCATATCGTTATAAGAAAACCATGGTACATGCCACATGCGGTATGCTGAGGCCATTTTACTGCCGCTTTCAACACCCTAATAGGTGAGGTGAGGTGAAATAGGGTTTAACGTCGCGTCCAAGATTATTGCACTTATATAGCGACGTGCATGTGCGTGTGTGTGTGTGTGTGTGTGTGTGGCTGCTTGTACTAGTCCGGAATGATGCCGATTTATAGTGCTAGCCCATTGAGCTACCATGTCGCAGTTTAACATGAATACCCCACTCAGACACAGTATACTGACTCCGAGCCGACCAGTCCTTGTTTAAGCCCCTTAATGCCGACAGGGTAACAACAAGTACCATATTTTAACGTCTTTTGGTATGACGCGGCCAGGAATCAGACCACCGACCTTCCGCTCTACCACTAGACCACGGAGGCGGTCTACATAACTACGAAAAGCTGACACAGATATCTGAAGAAAATCATATCTAAGGCACAACCAGGTCTGAACGAGTTCTGAAGACAGAACAGAACAGAAGACCAACGCGACGGAACAAGTGCAATATGAGGCAAGCGGCCCCAAAGTTGAGGAGAAAACGCAACAGAAAGGCCAGGGGCAGTATTCATAAAAATTCTCAGAATTTTCTTAAGAATACTCTTAACTCGCTGAGAACATTCTTAGCTAAGAGTCACACTTAGGAGTGTAATCATTATGACTTTGAGCGTAACTCAAGTTAAGTGACACTCTGAGAGTAACTCGTAGTTTGGACGATGGTCGGAACCCGGGAAACCCCTGTGCTATATTTAGAATCTTATACCTGCACTGTCAAGAGGAAGCCGATGGAGACGTTCCGTGTCTGAATACACACTGAAAATGGTTTTTTCTTGGCCTGAAGGTTCTCAGCTGATGCAGTTGCGGTGCGTGCGCCAGCAGCCGCCATGTTGGATACTTAAGAAAATTCTTAAGTCACTGAAAGTACTCTTGAGTACTCTAGTGCAAACAAGTTTTTATGAATATGACTGGGGAATATTCTTAGATTTCTTACTTTTGGTATTTCTTAGAATTTTCTCAGACTTAAACCCCTACGGTCCCAAGTAAGGTGGCCTAACTTTGGCTGCTAGTGATCTATAGCCCGTTTAAGTATTGTATTGTTGATTGGTAATGTGTTCTTTTAAATGTTACTCTAGTTATTCTACTGTCCTTCGCTGACAGGATTTTATTCCATATAAATCTATGTATTATGTCTAAGTTCTCGTCACGATATGCCTGAAAATATTGCCGATGTGACGTTTAATTTTAACTCACTCACACTCACTCAGACTTAAGACCTCTTAGCACTCTACGAGTTTTTATGACTACCGCCAAAAATTCCAACTCACGGAAGTCCAATGGGCCAACAAACATTTGTAGAACTTACTTATGAGACTGTCTGTGTCATCCATTTAGAATAAACTTCTTATGAGCCTTAAAATATATACCATTCGCCAAACAGAGTGCTTCTGTTATATTTTTTTAGACGTTCCGGTGTCTCTCTATTGTACCCTAGTCTGAAAACATCGGTTACGATGACCTCCAGTCTCACCAGACCGACTTCCAGTCTCACCAGGCCGCCTTCCAGTCTCACCAGACCGACTTCCAGTCTCACCAGACCGACTTCCAGTCTCCCCCGACCGACCTCCAGCCTCACCAGACCGACTTCCAGTCTCACCAGACCGACTTCCAGTCTCCCCCGACCGACCTCCAGCCTCACCAGACCGACTTCCAGTCTCACCAGACCGACCTCCAGCCTCACCAGACCGACTTCCAGTCTCACCAGACCGACTTCCAGTCTCAGCAGACCGACCTCCAGTCTCACCAGACCGACTTCCAGTCTCACCGGACCGACCTCCAGTCTCACCAGACCGATTTCCAGTCACACCAGAGCGACTTTCAGACTCGCAAGACCGATCTCAAGTCTCACCAGAGCGACTTCCAGTCTCACCAGAGCGACTTCCAGTCTCACCAGACCAACTTTCAGTCTCACCAGACCGATCTCCAGTCTCACCCGACCGATCTCCAGTCTCTCCCGACCGATCTCCAGTCTCACAAGACCGACTTCAAGTCTCACTAAACCGACTTCCAGTCTCACCAGACCGATCACCAGTCTAACAAGAGCGACCTCCAGTCTCACCAGAGAGACCTCCAGTTTCACCAGACCGACCTCTAATCTCACCAGACCGACCTCCAGTCTCACCAGAGCGACAGTCTCACAAGAGCGACCTTTGCCCCCTTCATTTTGAACCCAGGCGAAGCAAATGTCGTTCTCGTGACACCTCTCCGAATGCACTATTTATATTACTAACATCAACGGGTGTTATTGTTATGTATGTCATAACTGGCTGTGGTATTCCCTAAACCTAAGCCAATAGAAGTGTCAATTTGTTTAAACTTTTGTCTTTTTATTATATAATAAAGCAAGTCTAGACTTGAAATGAGGTAAATACCTCCTTTTAATGAACCCGAAAAAAAGCATGAGGTCTTTTTTTCTGTTGTCGGGTCCATAAAAACAGGTATTGAACTCCAAAGTTTATAATTGTATATTATCTGAAGAAGACTAAACAAATAAAATGTTCACATATTGGTTCAAGAGTAAACATCTTGCCATCTTCTCCGTCAGCGTGAATTTCACAGCTGAGAAAAGCGATTGAAACATACATAAAATATTCAGAAAAATATCCATTTAACGCATGAATAACAAGCTCTGTTTGTTTCTTTTTAAAGGGATTATGCACAAGGTTTTCTAGTCTGTCTTACAGACCCTGATACAAATATATATCAAATACAGCCCATGCAAGTCTATAATGTTTGGCAAGTCTAGATCACTGCAGTATCAGGATCTGAAAATGAAGAGAGTCACTTGGCTCCTATTT